>NC_050580.1:184128371-184442218 GCF_011100635.1 Trichosurus vulpecula | reverse complement strand
CCAGCACCGGGCCTGCTCAGTGCTGTCAGACCAGATGATCAGGGATATTACAACAGAAACCTGATATTGCCAATTCTTACAGGGCTGTAATCTCTAGTGTCTGCCTTCTAAATTCACAAGCTTTCCTACCACTGTATGAACTGTTACTAATCTGAGACCATTCTCACTTCTTAACCAAAAAGTCATCTACCTATGTTATCATGTCTATTAGGCTCAATAATTACCTAGAATAGAGTGTCTCATCAATGGATTCCTCATTCAAAGCACTCTTTTTCAAATTTCAGCTAACTTCTTCCTAGCTCTGAATAGTTCTTATTTATCAGAAGTCATTGACGTGTAACCAACAAACAATTGCCTCACAATGCCTCCAGCTTAATAATCACTTCATGACCCTTGTGCTGGCAGTACCTTAGAAGAAGAATCATGACTATAATGTGGAGGGCATACTTTTCTCCATGTCAGTTTCCAGACTATGGTGCCTCATGCTTTAAGGTCCTCTTCAGGTTTATGCACCATTGCTGAAGAGTTCCTTCATTTTGGTATACCACTCCCCACCTTCTCTTCATTCCTTCAACACTTCAACCTTCATAGTGAAGCAGGTCCACAGGTCTTAGCAGAACTGCCTTTTCTACTGGTGTAACTGTTCATGCAGTCTTATGGCATGACTATGCCTACTGTGATCATGCCCTTGCTACTCCCTTTTGCCAACCCATCAGATTGTTCTCAGAGATGTTAGTGTCAACACCCTCTTCCCACAAAAGAGAACTGTTTTAACCATGGAAGAATTTATTTCAGATTATGATTTTCCAGAAGCATTCCATTACACTTAATAGCCTGTATATATGGTTGGTATGTTCCACAGCAGTATTGACTGGAATAGCTATATTCCTGTCTCAGTAATTTAGCTGTACCCTCTTCCAAGCTATGCTAACAATTAGAGATCATGCAGTTAAAAACCAGAGACAGTGTGGATTAGTGGACAGAGTTCTGAACTGGAGTCTTTTGTTCAAATCTCAACTCAGACAGTTTGGGGGATATGAATAAGTCTGTTCTATTGAGGAAGGATTTTACAAAGTAGATAGGTCTTGAGTTTAGTGCTGGAAGATGAGTAGGATTCTGATAGAGTTGAAAGAGAAGGAGTCCAAATGAGGAAATTATGTTAGGAAAAGTAAGGAGGTAAAAAAGTACAGAACCATTTTATGGATCATTAGGATTTTATGAAATTAATTTTTTAGTCATCTTTTCAACCTGAGTTGGTCTTCATAATGTGTTGACTTTCTCCATATCTGTTCTTCAGGGTTGCGTTAATTGATATTAAAGACTTAATTTATAATTAATTTCTTTAACCTTTTTTTCAGGCATCAAGTTCCATCCTTTCCTTGACCTCTACCACAAAACTACTACTTATTCACTTGACAAATGACTCTGTCTTTTTTTTCTTTTTCAGAGAATCCCTTGGAATTGAACTACCCAAGGGATCTCAAGAGCTGGTTGTTTTCCTACTGCCTATTTTTAACTCAATTGCTATACAGTACCTAAATTGTGAAATTGTTATTCTGTCGTTTGGGTAGCTAGGTGGCACAGTAGATAGAGTGCTTAACTTAGACTCATCTTCATGTCAAACCTGGCTTCAGAAATTTACTATCTGTGTGACCATGGGCAAGTCACTTAACCCCATTTGCCTCTGTTTCTTCATTTGTAAAATGAACTGGAGAAGGAAACAGATAACCACTCTAATATCTCTGTCAAGAAACCCCAAATGGGGTCATGAAGAGTCAGACATGATTGAAATGACTAAACAACAACATCATCTAGTTTTCCATCTTCACTCAATAATTTTTGACTAGTATTCCTTTAAAAAATGACTTTGCCCCACTCTCTAGTTCAGCATCACCTGAATAAACAAACACGACCTGTGTTAAACCACAAAACTGGTGCTCTCTTCTTTTCTCCTTGTTTCACTATTCTCTACCCTTGCTTTCCAAATGTCTCAACAGTGAGACTTTCTTAGTTGATGTGTTCTCATATGAATGAATGAATGAAAGATGAAAAAAAATTATTGAATGCCTACTACTTGCCCAGCACTGTGCTAAGTACTAGGAATATAAGCACAAAAGCAAAGACAGTCCCTGCCCTCAAAGAGTTGACATTCTAATAAGTGGAGGAAATACATATATGAGGTGATGGACAGGGAGGGGTATTTTGATTTAGAAAATTACAAAGATGGTGAATAGAGCCATAGAAAAGTCTAATGACTTTATCTTTCCTGTAACAACAGCAGTATTGCTTTGATCATGGTTGATCATGATTCCAGCACTGTATGGAGGGACAGGGAGAATGTGAAGAATCCATGTGCAGAGTGATATGATAAAAAGGTGGATGGGGCATAAAGTGAAGCATGGTTGGAGTGTCTTAGACATAGTGAACCACGTGGGGCAATCAGGATGATGGGGGACCTGGTACAGGAATTCTGGAACTGAAAGGGTTAAATCTTCCAGGCAATGTTTTTGGTCTGGGTGGCAAGGTAGCTGGTGAGAAGATGGCTAAGGAGTACCGAAGTATGGCTGGGGCCTCCTAGATTTGGCGAACCATGCCCGGATAAAAGGGAACCCAGAGAAGGAGTTCTAGAGCTCAAAGGTTTATATCCTTCAGGGAATGGTCTCTGGTATAATGAGAAAAGTGCGTATCCAGCAAGATTGACAAGATGATGTCTGGGAAGCCAAGTTAAGTGTGACTGGGATCTTCTTGATGTAACAAACTACCACATCCCATGTTAGTCCACTTCTAGCGACCTAATTTAGTCTTTACTTTGTGGTTTAGCCCTTGTGACAGTATAATATGACATATTAATATGACCTATATAGAGCATGACATGTATAATATGACACATATATTTCCCTTTTCTTTCCAACCACATTTCTCAAAACTAGGGTCAACTTCTTTATCTATTCAAGAAGAAAATAATTTGAACTATCTTTTTCTTTCCAAAAATGATTTCATAAAAGAATGATTATTTGGTTTAAATAAAAAGGAGTCATCCTAGTGATAAGGTACAGGGAGAGAAGTGGGTCAGGAGACTGAGAGTTTTAACTAGTTGGGAAAAAATAACAACCTTTCTAATTAAGTAGGCTGAGTGATATGATGAAAACAAACTTGAATGAAGAATATTGTCTAATACCTCAAGTCAGAAGTGTCATCTTCATGTCTAAAGTATGACTTTTACATTAGGGTTTATCATGTACAGTGGAGTATAAGCAACATGACCATATTAAGGGTCAATCAGAAGCCTCTATTTGGCACAAAAGAGGGAGATTAATAGGTGGGGTGTCACCTTTGTAAGCCCCTTGCATATTGGCATTACAGAAAAAAAATAAACTAACGTTCTATCAGCTCCTCAAAAGAGTGGTGTGTCAAAAAAGACACATCAGAGAGAGATTAAAGACTCTCTAATGCTGTTTTAGTACATGGTTTTCATACCCTCAAAAAGCTTGATGTGTTCTACATATTTAGATTGTAACACTGCAGTGAAGGATCTCATGCCTTAATTATTGCCAGTCCAAGGCTGAAATCCTTATTCTTTTCATCCAAGGAATTTAAGACGTATTTGGGGATCTCATGAGCTGACTCCACAGTCTCTTCATTGACGCTTTCATTTCTTTGTTTCTTAATGTGTAGATGGTGGGGTTCAGAAAAGGAGTGATAATTGAGTCAAAAAGGGCAAGATATTTGTCCACTGGAAATGTGGGAAATGGCCACACATAGACAAATATGCATGGACCAAAGAATAAGATCACCACAGAGATGTGAGCTGACAATGTAGAGAGGGCCTTGGATGAACCCCCAGAAGAGTGCTGCTGTACAGTGATCAGGATGACAATGTAGGAAATGATCAAAATGAAGAAGGCTCCCAGAGAGATGAATCCACTATTGGCAGTAATCAGGAACTGCAGTCTGTAAGTGTCTGTGCAGGCAAGTCTAATGAACCGAGGAAGGTCACAGTAAAAGCTGTCCAATTTGTTAGGACCACAGAAAGGCAACTTTATCACAAAGGCCAATTGGAAGAAGGAGTGAGAGATTCCAATTGTCCAGGAAATTATCACAATAGATATGCACACTCTAAGGTTCATAATAGTCAGGTAGTGGAGAGGCTTACATATTGCAACATAGCGGTCAAAGGCCATGGCTATGAGAAGCACCATTTCAGTAGCTCCAACAGCATGAATAAAGAAGATCTGAGAAACACAGCCTCCAAAGGAAATGGTTTTATGCTTCCTGAAAATGTCACTAATCATCTTGGGGTTCACGATGCAGGAATCAATCATGTCAATGAAGGAAAGGTGGGCCAATAAGAAGTACATAGCAGATTGTAAGTGAGAGTCAGAGGCCACTGTGAGCACAATCAGGCTGTTCCCCAGTATACTTGCCAAACAGAACACAGAGGCAAATACAAGGAGAAAAATTTGCATCACCCAAGAATTAGTGAGTCCCATAAATACAAACTCAGTAACCACAGATTGGTTTGTTCCATCCATTGGATCAACATAGCCAGCTCTGAAGTTACCTAAGGCAATCAGAAAAAGGTAGGCAGTGAGTGGGTATTCTGAATGGCAACTTCCTATACTTCGAAAAAGCATTTATTTATTTACATTTGTGGATTACCAAGTGTCTTGACACTGTGTGTCAGAGATCACTCATAGCAATGACCCAAGAGCCCATATTACTACACCTACCACTATCTGACCATACTCCTCATCAAACTCAGTACCACCTGACAATAGAAACTTATCCCTGTTTGTTCATGTTACTTTGACAATTTACATAGAAAAACATTTTGATAATATAACTTGTTAATTCAAGGACTTAGATATATTGATGTATCTTAATTCAGGGAGATCTGAGATCAAATCTGATTTCAGATATTTCTTAGCTGTGTGGCCCTGGACAAGTCACTTAACCACCTGTATGCCTTAGTTTTCTCAACTGAAAATGGAGATTATAAAAGTATCTATGTCACAAGGCTGTTGTGAGGATCAAATGAGGTATTTGTAAAGTGTTTAGTATAGTACCTGGCACATAGCAGGCATTTAATAAAAGGTTATTTCCTTTCCTACTTCCCATTTTAATGTTGCCAAAACATATTTTCATATGTTCATAGAGTTTCAGAGTTGAAAGAGATCTTTGAGACTAGATCTAGTCCAATTCATCCATTTTACAGCTGAGAAAACTAAGCGTCAGAGAAGTTACCAAACAAAAACTTTATACAATGTACTTACCCTATAATATATTTGGTCTTGCTCTTAAATGTACATTACAAAGGAGTTCCAGTATATTTTCTTATTAAATTTATGTTTATTGGAGTCTGAATGCAAATCAAAGCATATGATTTTTCACTTTCAGTATTTTTCATGTTTTTTTCTTTTGCTCTCTTTCTTCCTTCGCAACATGACTAATATGGAAATATATTGTGCATGATTGCACATATGGAAATTGCTTACCATCTTAGGGAGGGGGGAGCTAAGAGAGGGAGGGAGAAAATTTGGAACTAAAAATTTTTTAAAATGAATGTTAAAATTGCCTTTACATGTAACTGGGAAAAGGAAAATATTTTTAAAATTTTTTGTTCATGATTAGTATTTGTTAGGCAGTTGCAGTAGAGGGGAAGAAATCAGATTTGGAGTTTAAAATCTGGGGCTCAAATCCTGCTATACCATTTATTTGTTCTCTGACCTCAGACAAGTCATTACTTATATGCCATGATTTCTTTTTCTTTGAAATCAGAATGATTAAATGTAAAAATAGAAAAACCATAAAAATAGTTATAATAAAATAATAAAACAAAACATACTCATGTTGAAATGGTCAGCTATGCTATTTGCCCATTTCCAATTCAACTCAGCCCACTTTAAGGGCTCTCAAGCCCATTAGGAAAGCTTTCCTCCAATTTGAATATTCCTTGTCTAATTTGCTGTTGTAAAAATAAAACAATTTCTTTGAAAATGGCCCCACTTCCTGGGCACTTTCTTTTGGTGTAGATTATTTACAAGAATCAGTTTCCAAGCTGAGTAGTTAATGGCAGTGTTCCCTGTGTCTCTATCTTTCCAGAAACCTTTGTGTAAGTTGAATGGAGTGGGAGTGGTGAATACACCATCACTCGATGTGCACTCTCAATATGGAATCAGGTGCAATCACAAGAAAATTGAGTTCAGCAAAGGCAAAAGTTGGAACTTTGGAAACTCAAAAGGAATCAGTACAAGAACCACAGATCATGGATGCAAGACCTGAGAGAAACACTGAATGAGAGAGGAAAGGGAACCAAAGTAAGGAAAAGGGAAAGATGAAAACTGAGAGGAAGAATTAGGATGAGAAAAAAATGAGAAGTTAAAGAAGGAGGGCAGGTTGGGGGAACATGGAGAAAATGGCTCTCAGTAACCTAGGAAGCACAGTATCACAGAATTGAGGACTGGAAGAGACATTACAATCAATCGGTAAGCATTTTTTAAGCTCCTATCATGTGCCAGGTACTGTGCTAAGAGGTGCTTATCAAATAGTAAGTGCTTAATAAAGGTATATTTCAATTTCCCATTTTAAAGATGAAGAAATTGAGACTCACAGAGATAAAGTGATTTGTCTGAAGTCTCCAAGGGTAGTAAGTGCCAGAGTTAAAATTTAAATTCAGGTACCATATCAAACCCAGGGCCCATTTCACTATATCCCAAAGCTCAGGAAGATGGAAATGAGTGACAATCTTGCTGTTTCAGTGGAAGCATTTGAAGAACTGATTATGAAGCTAAAAATCTAGTCTAAGGGCAAAATAATTTTCATGTATTATTTCATTTAGATTCAGGTAACCTATAACCAGCTTTTCACCATTCCATGAGCCACTAAATCATAAACCAGAAGAGCGAGAAAGATTATGTAATCTTCTGAATTTCTCTAGAACACATGATCTGTACCATTTAAGCATTTGACACTTAGCACATTTCCTTGTTTTTTCAATTCTATTTGCACATACTAGATACATATACCTGGTTACCACAAGCAGCCAGCAAGTTATTTGTTGATTGAGACTCTGCTTTATGCATATTTTTAATCACCCACAGTGTCTAGTATAGCTACTTTGTTTATTAAAGGTACTCAAATGGTAATTGCTAATTGATGGCCTGAATGGGGGAAATTATATAGAATTTAAAGGTAGAAATTATAGAGAACAAAAAGACATGCATGCAGAAAAGGTGCATACAGGTAATAATGACAGTCTATCTCACCTATTCTTATGATAAGGCTTAAATCAGGAACATATTCATGGGTCTGAGGTCAGAAAATTTAACCTTCTGTCTTATACTATAATACCCCAAGCAGCAGAAAGACTGCTGTGTAGTTTTTCTCTATTAGGAGAGGTACAAAATTAGTAAAATAATTTTAGTGATGAAATGATCTTGCTGAGATTTGGAAATAGCCAGTATGGGATTGGCTTGACCTGATAATTGTGTTATAGAGTAATGGTAGTTTTCCCAAAGGTCAAAATGTTCAGGGTTGCTAGGTAATGAAAGGAAAAGGAGACAGGATGGAGAAAAGTGACCCCTGAGGATTGGATGATTCAGTACCTTGGTTAAAGTGAAAGGTTGCTAATCTGTTTTAAAATATGTGCCAATAAATGCATGACCTAGGGAATATACTGGATTGATTGATTGATTTAAGGGTTGTGTAACAGAATGTGCAAATTAAAATGATCTCCGGGGATCAGAGGATCATGGATTTAGAGCTGGAAGGGCACCCATAAGATCATCTGGTTGAACCACATCATTTTACAGATGAGGAAACTGAGGCCCAGAGAAATGAGATGACTTGCTCCAGGTCACATGAGTGGTAAGGCACGGAGCCAGGGTGCAGTTTCTCTGACTCCTCTAGTTACTCTTTGCACTGCCCTGTCCTCTTGTCTAATCCATACAGATCCAAGTATCTCCTTGGCAACATCTCAAACAAGCAATCATCTGACCTCGACTTAAAACCTCTGGTGATTGGAAACCCACTGGCTCTTCAGGCTGCCCTATCCCACTTTTGGACTGATTTTCTAGTGAAAATGTACTTTTTTACATTGAAATTAAATCTTGTATTCAACAACTTTCACTCATTGCTCCTAAAAATACTCTCTGGAGGAAAATAGAAGCCATGACAGCTCTTAAAATACTTGAAGACTATTATCTCTCCTTAATTTTTTTTGCCTTTAAATTAAACACCACACTGTCTAGTCCTCTACCTTTTGCACCAGCTGCAGCTTGCCTAGATCCCTTCTGAAATGAGAAATTCAAACCTGAAGATGTTATTATGGATGTGGTCTGGTCATCACAGAGCTTTGTTCAGATGTTTCAGTCATGTTTGACTTTTTGTGACCACATTTGGTGTTTTCTTGACAAAGACACTAGAGTGAGTCATCATTTTCTTCTTCAGCTAGTTTTACAGATGAGAAAACTGATGCAAACAGGGTTAAGAGACATGCCTGAGCCACACAGCTAGTAAGTTTCTGATGCCAGATTTGAACTCATTTAGGTGAGTCTTTCTGCCTTCAGGCCACTTAGTCAATAAGTTCCTATTTTTGTACCAGGCAGTATGTTAAGAGGTGCTTATCACATAATAAGTGCTTAATCAGGAAGATGAGGCCTGCCTTCAGGCCTAGCACTCTCTCCATTGCCACCCAGCTGCCCATCACAGAGTACAGAATTATTGACACAAAATCTATGCCTTTAGGAATGTAGCTAGGCTACTATCAGAGATCTTCCTTCATTTCACCATTAGCCATAATATACTTTTATTTATGTGCATTATGAGATACCCCTTTTCCTCTGGTATTAATTTTGGGAAATGACATTCTAGTTCTCTGAAAGGAACAACCAGCTTCTTTGTGGCTGGCCTTGAAAGCCAAACCATTAAGTGATGATAAAACCAGACTACAGAGTACAATTTTTACCATAAAACCAACTTGGGAAGAGCATGGAAAAGTCCAGTGACTCATATTGCCATTTAGGTGCCACATCTTGCCTGTAAAACAAATAATAATAGCTAACATTTTTATAGGGTCTAGTATAAGCCAGTCACTGTCTGTCCTAAGCACTTTATAAATGTTACCTCATTTTATCCTCACAATAATCCTGGGAGGCAGATGCTATTACTATCCCCACTTTATAGATGAGGAAACAGTTTAAGTAATTTGGGTCATATAGTACTTATTTTTTGTAATAAATTTAGTATATATTTAAGTAATTTGGGTCATATAGCTAGTACGTGTTGGATGCTGGATTTGAACTCAGTTTTTCTTGACCCCAAGACAAGCACTCTAACCACTTTACTACTTAGCTGCCCTCCAGCTTTATTAAAAGTTCCAACTAGGGATTATTTGAATATTCCTTGAGGTGTAGTGAAAAGACCACCAGATCTGAAGTTAGAGGACCTCAGTTCAAATGCTGTTTTGTCTTTTAATACCTATATTTTCTTGAGCAAAGCATTTGAACCACTCTGGGCCTCAGTTTCCTCATCTATAAAATGAGATGATTCAATTAGATGACCTTTAATATCCCTTCCACCTTCTAATCTCTGATCTTATGATACCGTAATAATCCTATTATTTTGTTTCACTGACACTGACTAGTTTTGAACATTATTTGTTTAATGGGTTAGAGTGATAGATTTGAGGTCAGGAAGACTTCAGTGAATATTAGAGCATGGTTATGTCACTTTATCTCTGAGATCCTCAGTTTCTTTGTCTGTAACAGGGGAATAATAGCACCTCCCTCACTGTATTGCGAAAATCTAAGGAGATATAAATCTGAAAACTTTATAAGTGCTATATAGTATATAATATAAAGTGCTCTATAAATACAGAGTGAGTTTTCTCACTGGGAGTTCCAAATGAACTCCGAGGCCCAGACTCGTCCCAACCAAAGTGAGCTATTATTATTATTTCAAGATTGTCCTTCTTTTTATGGTTGGAATCGCCATTTGAGTTCTCTAAAACAAGAATCCCCACTGATAACATTGTTCCAATTGTAAATTAACCTTTCAGTAATGTTTTGATTTAGGTTCATATTTCTATTAATATAAGCCTACTATTATTTTATAAGCGGTGCATATTTGCTTCATCTTCAAATGCTGTCTCTATGGGCAAATGGGCTAAGGAAATTTTTCTTTTCTTCACTCATGGGGATTTTGGGGCCATCTCTCCCAGCTGCCTGTTTATTACTTCTTCTTTTCCTCTTTCTACTCTCTGTTGATGAAGGTAGTGAAAGATAAAGCCACCAACTGTCTTGGTAGACTCCACTTATTTAGATGTCTTTGGTAGCCTTTGAAGCCATGTTGTAGTTCTGCAATAGGTACTTTTTTCAAATCTGAAACTTCCTTGTTTTTTCTGCCTGGATTGGTCATTGTTAATTAGCAATACAAATTCAAGGCAGTGTCTATGTTTTTCCTTTAATCTCTTGTGAGCATAGTGGTATTTCCCCACCCCCCCATGTTACTTTAAGGACTAAATAGATAATTCTAAGAAGGTAAAGAGAATGATAAAAAGGTAATTTACCAAAGATGTCATTCCCCAAGTGACCTGTTAACATTTTCTCCCTTGGTTACCCTGTGAGAATCAACATGACTCTCTAAGACAATTCCCACCACATACTGATATCCCATTGGCAACTGCTGTCCTTAGTAGCATCACTTGGTCACTACTCTCCAGTGCTGCTAATCAGCTGCCTTTGCTACTACGGAAATATTTTCTGTAAGTTTTTTTCTTTTAAACTTCTAGGTAATTGTGTTGCTTGGGAGAAAAGTGAGCTCTCTGAGGTTCTCTGACTCCCTCAAGATGCCATCGCTTCATGTTCTTAGAGGCAAATTGTTGCCTGAGAATTGTGATCCCTTCACCTTCTGGCTACTCTCTCCTTTCTGGGGTTTTGAGACATTGATCTTTCTTGGTTCTCCTCCCACTTGTCTGACCATTCCTTTTTCAGTTTTCTATGCTGGATTACTAAATATATCACTAACAGATTAAGACAGCTAGGTGGCTCAGGAGATAGAGGGCTAGATTTGGAGTCAGGAAGATTTGAGTTCAAATCTGGCCTCAGACACTTATGTGTGAACCAGGTCAAGTTACTTAACTTCTGTTTTGGTTTACTTATCTGTAAAATGAGGAATAGTAGTATGTGCCTTCCAGAGTCATGAGGATAAAATGAGACAATATTTTAAGAGTAATTTGTAAACCTTAAAGTGTTACCTAAATGCTTTTAACTAGTAGTAGTAGTGGGAGTAGTACTAGTACTACTCCTTTACTACTGCTGCTGCTGCTGCTACTATTACCTTATCAACTATTGGTATGCCCTAATTCTCTGTTTTGGGTCTTCTCTTCTCTCTATACATTCTTTCAGTGAACACCTCAGTTCCCATGGTTTCAATTTTCATCTCCATATGGTGATTCCAGTTCTATATATCCATTCATAGTCTCTCTCCTTAGCTCCAATCCCACGTCACTAACTGCTTATTGCACTTTTCAAACTGGATACCATAGGCATGCAAAAATCAGTATGTTTAAAATAGAACTCATTAACTTTCCCCCCAAAAGCCATGCCTCTTCTCAAATTCCCCATTCCTTTAGAAGGTATCATTATCTTTTTAGCCATTCTGATTTTCATTATTGGTGTCATCCTCAATTCCTCACCCTATTTCACCCTATGTATAGAATTAGTTGTAAATCTTGTATTTTCTACCTTCCTGATATTGATCAAATCCACCACTTTCTCACCACTCACAGAGGTACAACTCTATTTCAGACCCTTATCAACTCTTACCTGGACTACTGAAATAGCCTCCTAATTGGTCTCCTTGCTTCATTCAAGTGTATTCCCTTTGCAATCCATCCTTCACATAACTGCCAACACAATTTTCTAAAAGTTCAGATTTGAACATGTCAGATTTCCCCTTAGCAAATTTTAATGTCTTGCTCTAGGATTGTCAACTCTGAAAATAAATGTTATATAACTGCTTCAACTTGGAAAAAAATATCATAGGTTATCACAACCACAGTCAACTCTGAAAACACTGAAGAGCTCACACATGTTCTCATGATCACAGTTAATTCTGAAAATATCAGACAGATTATCACAACCACAGTTAACTCTAAGAAATATAATAAAATGAAAACAAAATTAAAAAATAGAACCAACAGTGGTCATAAGCAAAAAATTTTCTTTATTCCTTTGGAAGAGAGAAACTAGATGCATGTGCTGGGCCTCCTCTGATACCAAGGCGACCCATTTTAGCATGGGCAAATCTCAGTGTATACACCAATGACTATGCAGCGAGCTAGTGCCTGGACAAAGAGGGGTAACAACAACAAGACCAGTTTGATTCATAGCAGGGCTTCATGACTGGAATGTGGTTTCTTCAGGTACTTGTCTGAGCTCAGGAACTACCTGGTGCTGGTATGAAACAATTCTGGGATTTTGCTGTGTCTGGGTTCATCCAGAGGGTGAGGGCAAAGGATTGTTATTGTGCCAAGCTCGGAGTACAGCTTGCCTGCTAGGCCTGAGCTCTGGAAAACAAACTGTCTCACAGTAAAAAGAGAGGGATGGTCTTGGCATGGGGATCCTGACAGGATCAAATGTACTCTCCTCTGTGGTCATTTAAAGCCCTTCATAACCTGCCCCAAGCCTACCTTTCTGGTCTTATTACCCATGTGCTCTGTGGTCCAGCTGATCTTGCCTTCTTGCCATTCCTCACCCACCTCTCTACCTTTCCACAGACTGCTCCCATTCTTAGTGTATACTCCCCCTCCTCACTTCTGCCTCCTAGTAATCCTGATTTCTTTCAAGACTTGACTCAAGTCCCAATTCTATCTTAAGCCTTTTTGGATCCCTCACTGCTAATGTCTCCTCCCTTTCATCTGCTTTGAATCTATTTTTATTTACCTATCTATGTACATGTTCTCTACTTCAGTAGAATGCAAGTTCCTTGGGGACAGGGACCTTTTCACTTTTCTACTTTGTATTCCCAGTATTTACAACAGTGCTTGATACATGCTATTGAGTGGGGGATAATTCTTGTGAAGACTTCACAGAGAGAGAAAATATAAGAATTATTTCTGGAATAAGCAGGGGCAATGAGAAGATGGAATGGACTCAGGGTTTGACCTTGTAGGAATTCGGAGCCTGGGGCAGTAAGTGCCTCTCCCTCTTTCCCTGGGTACTAGACACTTAGTGGTTACCAAATAAGGACTAAAGAACTGCATATCAATTGTACCTTCCCAGCTCCTGGAAGCCTCCCCCCCCCCCCCCCCCCCCCCGCCCCCGCCTTTTTTTCCTCATACCTCCTCTTTACCTTATGTGATTTGGATTGGCTGTGTTTGATTACCTGGTTCTTTGCCTAGCTTTTCCCACCTAGATTGTAAAGCCTCCCAGCTAATGGAGAGGAGGGATAGTGGTGGGTGGAAATTCTTTTGCATAAGATATATGTTGGTGCTTTGCCTTTGTGATCCGCCTCCCTCCACTAGTTTGTCCCAGTGGAGGTGACACCCAATTCTCTTGAGGTTTGTAAAATAAAAGTAATTCCTTTTCTGTCCCTACCTGAGAAGACTCTGTGAATTATTGGGGTACTTGGGTGGTCTCGCCACCCCACACATTGTGGTTGCTCAGTTGTGTCCTACTCTTCATGAGTTTTCTGGAGAAAGATACAGGAGTGGTTTACCATTTCCTTCTCCAGTAGATTAAAGGAAACAAAGGTTAAGTGACTTCCCCAGGGTCACACAGCTAGTGAGTATTTGAGGCCAGATTTAAACTCAGATCTTTCCTGATTTCAGGCCCAGTGCTCTATCCACTGAGTCATCTACCTGCTTGCTTGATACATAGTAAGCACTTTATAAATGTTTCTTTATTGGTTTATTGACTTGACCTCTAGAATCAGTATTGGCCATTAAATTTCATTTGAGACATTCCTTTCTGTTGTGTTTTCGTTTATATTCTAGTACTTATTATGGATATTATCTTTTTGCTTCTGCTTTTTTCACTCTGTAATAATTCATATATCTTCCTCTGTTTCTTTCAATTTTTCATATTCATTGTTTCTTACAGAGCAATAATATTCCATCATATTCACATACAATAATCTATTCATATACTCCCTAACCAAATGTGAAAGTGTGGATTATTTGGAACTCAGAGAGAAGAATACCCGGGTATGAGTCAGGCATTCACTTCAAACATTTTGCCTCATGTATGGCCCTGGGCAAGTCAATTCAACTCTTGGGGCCTCAGTTGACTAGTCTATAAGATGAATGGCTGGAATTGATGACATTTAAGGTCCTTTTCAGGTCTAAATTTATAGTGGTATGATCCAATGTGCTATAACTTTGCTGATAGTGGTTTGTTACAACAAAAGTAATGTTATGAATACTTTGGTATATATGGAAACTTTCGTATTGTCTTTGACCATTTTAAGGCATACTACTTGTTAATATTTTTGGTCCACAAATTTATTGGGAAATGAAGCTATGTCACACATTTGTGTCTATTTTCTATATTTTTTGGAGACCAGGCTTTTATCAGAATATATCTGACTATATATTCATTTGGGTTGTATTGTAATTTGTATTATATATTGTCAATACTTTGACATGGACAATGAATACCTCTCTATTTTACCTTTATTTCTGTGAAGATGGCATCCCATAAGTTTTGGAATGTTTTCTTCTTTTTGTAATATCATTTAGCATATTTTATTTCTATAGTTTGTTCTATCTTTAAAATGACGTTATTTAGTTTACATCTAAATCTGATTCCTTTATTTACATTTCTCTTATTTATTTTAATTTTTATTGTGTTAAAGTTTGTTGAGAAATGGCAGAGTATCTATAGACAGATAGAGAGCTGGCCTTGGAATCAGGAAGACCTGTGTTTGAAGCTTATCCCTCATATATACTAGGTATGTAACTCTGGGCAAGTTGACTAACCCATCAGTGTCCCAGGAAACTCACAAAGATTATAATTTGCAGAGCTAGTGGTGATCTGCAGTGGTAGAGGGAGTTCCTTATTAGAAGTTCCCCTATTGTTACTGCCTTTCTGAATTTATACTTGAGTTCTCTTTTCCTTGTGGTGTGGTTAATTCTTATGAAGGTTCTGTACAATTTTATAAAATAGTAACACCACTTCATGTGTCCACTTAGTAATCATCAAGTTTAACATATCTAATATCTTTTAATATTCTATTCAGATTTTCATTTTTTGTTTATTTTTCTGTTGAATTTATTGGAGTCTGAGAGAGGCATATTGAAACCTCCTATGATTTACTATTTGGGTCTTATAATGCACTTGGTTATTTTTATGTACTTAGATGCTATGCTATCCAGTTAATACACATTTAATACTGACTTTATTATTTGTGGTGCCTTTAAGCATGATGTATTTTCCAACTTTCTCTGTCTTAACCATATTTATTTTTATGGTTGTCTTAGTTGACACCAAGTTTTCTCTTCCATCTATTTTGGATTTAGCTGAGGAATATTAGATTCTACTCCAACACCTCATTTTAACTCAATGAATCTTTTTGTTTCAAATTTTTTCTTATAAACAATACATTGTTAGGTTTTGTTGTCTAATTCATTCTGTAATTTTCCTTTTTCTTTTCCCTAACCCTATCATGAAAGTTTGACTGACTCTTGTCACTACAGAGTGGATCCTCTGCTAGGAGCATTGCTTGAGACTCTTGGTATTTGTGGATTCCTCAGCTAGGAGTAGGGACAGGGATGAGACAGAGAGACAGCTGGAATCATTATTCTCCTTTGCAGCTGATTCCAAATTTTTAATGATTCCAAAAGCCATTGTAGTTGACTTAGTTGTTTCATAGCTCTGCATAGTAATGAAGTTAGGGAGACTAGTTTCAAAGTAAGAGTACCTCTTGATGGTCTCCAGTGATCTTTGTCAGCTGTTGCTAATTCCAGACTTCTCCCAGCTCTGAAGTTGCTGGTGATAGTGGAAGAGGTTGTTGTTCAGTTGTGTCTGATTCTTCATGACCCCATTTGGACTTTTCTTGGCAAAGATACTGGAGTGGTTAGCTATTTCCTTCTCCAATTCATTTTACAGATGAGGAACTGAGGCAAACAAGGTTAAGTGACTTACCCAGTGCCATACAACTGGTAAGTGCCTGAGGCTAGATTTGAACTCATGAAGATGAATCTTCCTGATTTCAAGCCCAGTGCTCTATCCACTGTGCTACCTAGCTGTCCTAGTGGAAGAGGCAGGAGTGGACAATGGGGAATCTGACCCAGCAGAAACTGGAGCAGACTGGAAAGGTCCATGTTGACCCACATAGTCATTTTATTACTTCCATACTTACCTTGGTTTTCAATGACCTACTAGATATTTCTGTTCTGTTCTTTTCAATCCATGATCATTCTTCTTGGAAGAGAAAATGGAATTAAAATAGGAGTTGAGAAGTTCTGTCTTCTTTCCATTGTCCATGTTAATGATCCCATCTATCTCAAGCAGCAGCCCTATCTCTTTTTTGATCCTCCTTTTCCTTCAATATAGCTACCACTCCCAAAACATTTTTATTGTATTTACCTTTCCAGTCAGTTCCTTCTATGCATGAACATTCCTGATAATATCTGCAGTATAGGACCTGCTCTAAAAGAACAACAGGCTCTTGATTTACACTTGGCAGGGACCTTGAAGGACAGCAAGTCCAACCCCCTCATTTTATAGATGTAGGAACTGAGGCACAGAGAGTTTAAGTGACTTGGCAGGTTTGGGGTGGGATTTTAAACTCAGGTCTTCCTACTTCAAGTCTGGTGCTTTCTCTACTACACCAGTAATTCTCAGACTTTTTGGTATCAGGACCCCTTCACAGGGTTAAAAGTTATTGAGGACCTCTCCCCCAATGAGCTTTTGTTTATGTGGGTTTTATCTATTAATATTTACATTAGAAATTAAAATGTCTTAGTATTATTTTGAAAATGGTTTTAGCTTTATAGACACCTGGAAGGATCTCAGGGATCCTTAGACCCATTTTGAGAACTGCTATACTACATTAAAATCTCTCCTCTTTTTTAACTTTAACTTTCTAAACACCACAGAGAGGGTGTGTACCTGCCCCCAAATTTGTTCTGAGAACTAGGAAGCTCTTTTTAACTCCCATTTAATGCCTTATTGGCAAATTTTACCCCTTCAGAATTATTTTTAGGATCTTCCCTTTCAAACAAACAGAAGCTCTAACCCCCTTTCTTCTAGTTTCTTAAACTCTAAGATGGTCCTCCATGCAAATGAAGGAGAGCAGAAAGGCATAGAAACAAACATCCCTAGGTAGAGCCAAATGGCATCATGCTCTACCTCAGGGTGGCACTGACAGCAAATTTTCTCCAGTCTTTGTGCTATGCTCTACATTCACATCATCTTTAAACTGACAGACCAAGTGGAATCATAATCATTCCTATGAAGGAAACAGTTCTTTTCTCCTCTGAGGTTCCAACTCCCTCCTCTCTAGAAATTCCAATCTTCATTCCAAACTCTTTCTTAGCTTTCAGTGTCAGGGAGTCTTCTTCCCATCATCCTCATTGTCACATTCTTTGGCCCTCCAGCCCATTATATCCCTTTTTGGATCTTTTTTCTTCTTTCTTTTCTCATTGAAGATGTTTTTCCATTTTTTTTTGAAGTACTCTTCATTGTCTCTGATTATCTAGAGAGGGCTGAGGCATTTCTTGAGCTTCCCTGGCCATTACAATTAGTTTTCGTATATGAGTTCTGTCCTTTGGAAGAAAGTGAGAAGGGAGGATCAGGAGTAGGCAAAGGTAAGAATATGTGAAAATATCTGAGAGTGTCAGAAAGTCTGGAAGATAGTGGGGTCATTGGTTTTTTGGAGGAAGTCTAATTCTGTTGTCCAAGACATTAGTAATAAAGTTGGATGATATGATAATGCTTCTAGATGAAAGGTATTCCTAAGTTACAAGGATAGAATTGTGTTATACAGTTTTATTTCCCCGTGTTAAATTTCTGCCACCAGTTTTAACAACATAGACTGAAATACTTGAAAGCTGAAGCATGGATTTTTAAAAATAAATTTTTATTGATAATGCTTCTTTTTATATGGCTTAAATCTCCCCATGTCCTCCTCCTGTTCCAGAGAACCATTCTCCATTAATATTTTTTTAGAAGAAAGAGAAGAATTTTTTTAAAAGAGTACAAAATGATCAATATGTGAAAAAGCTGAAAATGTAGGCAATGTTCCAAACCCATGGACCTCTCCCTCCTCCCCACTCACGACCTCTTACAAAAGACTTGGGTAGGTTTCTTCTTATATCTCTTCTTTGGGGCAAAACTTAGCCTTTATGATTTTGCAATATTTATTTTTGATTATTTTATGGTGATTGTTCTTTCTGCTTATATAATTACAATCATTGTGTACACTATTTTCTTTCCTCTGCTTAATTCACTTTTTATCAGAAACTTGATATGAAGGCATACTTTATGCAGAGAATGTGGTAGAAACAGTAGTAGTGTATTTCACTCATCTCCTGGCTGTGCTTCTGACTCTTCTGCACCATGCCTGAGCCATCTTCTCACTCTGCAAGATCCCTCCACCCTTGGCTCCTTTCTTCCATTGCTGAGTTCCTTCTACAATCTCCATTTTGAGGAAGCGCCCAGGACAGACATCTCAAAAATCTCTCTTGACTCTGCTTCTCATGCTTATTTATGGATATATATTCCCCTCTTTTCCCTTTTGTAACCTCTTATGTGTTATCTTCCCTCATTAGAACAGAAATTCCTTCAGGGCATGGACTATCTTTTTGCTTGTTTTAGTATTCCTAGAATTTAGCATAGTGCCTGGCAAGTGCTTAAAAATGTTTGTTCACTTTTCGTGATGGTGGGAAGATACATTATGTATGTGGAAAGTGTAGGAGCAGAGGCTTGGTGAGCTTAATAGCAATGACTCCATGGTATAGTGGCACAATCCTGGTGGCCTGTGGTTCTTTTCTGGGTTTGTGTAGGCAACTGACTTTCAATCTTCTGGGAGAGTCAGTCTAAGGGTGCAAGATCTTATTGTTTTCCTTGGGTCATGTGTTTTGGTCTGTGATGTTATGACCATATTGCTACAGGTCACCCCCACAAGGATGAGATCAGTTATTCTAATGCTGTATTCAAATTCATACCAGGACTGTCTATCTGATTATGCCAGTCAAATTCTCTCTACTGTCTCTGGGATTACAATACCCTAACAAGGATACCAGAATGTGGCTCCTATCCAGAGTTAATGATTCATTGCATTGACCTAGTAAAATGGTTAGATATTGTAGTTGAAAACAGAAATATAATCAGCGTCCACTAGTCCAACAACGTGTCTACAATCTCAATTTTGATCATGGGGTCATAGATCAGAGTGGAGTAGTGAGTAGATTGTTAGACTTGGATTCAGGAAGATGTAGGTTAAGTCCCATTTAGGACAATTGCTAAATGGTCAAGTCATCCAACCTCTCTGTGCCTCAGTTTCCTCATATATAAAATGAGGGGTTTGGATAAGTGGTGGGATTCAAATAAATTAACAACCAGTTCTCTGCCCTAATGACCATTTTAAGTATACAAAAAGATATACCTAAAGGTAGTTTAGTATTTCATGCATTTAATACTCAAATAAGAATTATAAAAGAGGTATACAAAACTTGATTATGTTATAAGAAGGAGTTTTAAAAATTCATGAAAAATATTAAATAATACCTGACAAAAATGTATCCTTATAGAGCTAAAGCAGCCACAGGACCATAGCAGCCAATGTTGGAACATATGCAAAACCTAAACTCTACCTATTCTAACTCTTTTTTTCTTCTACTTCCATGGCTTCTGAAATGGGCGATAAGATAACCCTTGAAATCTATATTTCTATTGATTCATTGTGTCCCAGCTTCTTATTGGATTCACCATTCAGGGAACACCACCATACTCATATCTTGGGGGAATTTTGGGTGTAACACAAAGTGGAAACAAATGACAGCTTGTCACCCCCTGGTTGTTTGGCACTCTTTCTCTTGAGCTAGAAAGTAAGTTAGTCTGGGATGGGAGGATGTTGTGAGGAACATGTGGAAACAAGGTCATGTAAGGTCTGGAGGTTTTTCATCATGCATTCGAAAACCCAAGGTAGGAGTACATAGAAAAGGGAATTTAATCATCAAGTGTGGAGCCATCAGAAATTATCTCAGTAAGATAATGGATACTGGAAACATAAATTACATTTGATTACCTCAAGCCCTTTCTGGAAATGCCCAAATGTATAGAAACAGTTCATTGTGGAGACCAAAACATACATTGTTACTGTATGGGTGATCTGTCCTTTGTCAGGCCATATTATCCTTTTCTTTGTACCAGGACTTTGTGTACTTTTCCCATAAGCTTGTCATTGAAGAAAAGAACCATACTATTTTAGAAAAAGAACTAGTTATGGGCAAAGGTTTGGAAGCCCCATATTGATGGCATTTGGTACTTCATTAATATTCACATCACTCAGATTTCAAATAGTAACAGATCTGTTGGGCAATGTTTTTCTTTTCTTTTTTGTAATTAAAGATTAACTTTTTAATTCTGAACTTAAACACCAAATAAAATAAGCCTTGTAGAACAGAAGGAGGGAAGTGTACGTGAAGCTTTAAATTTTTATATAAAGTTTCTTTTTTTAAAGTATATAATAAATTCAACATGTAACTTTCAAAACTGTCCTACTTGTCATTCCTTCCTGCCTTTCTTCTGTTCTCTTTTTATGTAGTTATTTTTGGTAACCTTCTCTCTAACCTTTCTCCCTCACTTTTAGTCTTCCTCACCAGGAAGAAAAAAAAAAGAAAAGCAAAACTGTTGTAACAAATATGCTTAATCAAGCAAAACAAATTCTTATATTGATAATATTAGAAAGTTATGTCTCATTCAAAGTCATGAGTCCATTGCATTTCTGTCAGGGTATACTCCACACAGGGGCCTGGTACCAGGCTTAGAGTCAGGGAGATTCATCTTCCTAAGTTTAAATCTGGTCTCAGACACTTACTACTATTATAACCTGACACCTACCAAAAAGGCTTCTAGGGCCTTTTTGTCATTTTTTTTTGGAGGGGGGAAGGCAGGGCAATTGGAGTTTAGTGACTTGCCCAAGGTCACACATCTAGTAAGTGTGTCAAGTGTCTGAGGTCAGATTTGGACTCAGGTCCTCCTGACTCCAGGGCCTGTGTTCTATTCACTGTGCCACCTAGCTGCCTTCTAGGGCCTTTTTGAAGAAGATCCCTGCCTGGGCAGAGGAGAGAGATTAAATATAGAAGACACTGTCCCTTTCTTGTTCCTGATTGGATTTGAAAGTCCCATAGGAAAATTGTAGTTTTCCATGGAACTGGACTTCTTCTTAAAGCAAGGATTATTAATTTAGGGGCCATGAACATAATTACAAAAAAAATTTTTGTAATTGCATTTCAATTGTATTTCCTGTGTTAACCTATTTTATTTTATGCATTTTAAAACATTATTTGGAGAAGAGGTTCAAAGGGTTTATCAGATAGCCAAAGGGGTTCATGACCCCCAAGAAGACCTCTGTAGACTAAGATAACATTAGTTTCTTGGGTGGGTCTTAAGGATGACTTAGTTGACTTAGTGACTATTCCTATAATCCATATAATAAATACATCATTATGCCAAGGATCATGATTTTATCCTTATAGGAACTCCCTCAGAGCAGATCATACTCCATTTGTAAATTACTAGATAAATCTTAGAGGACTTCTTGAAGTTCAGAGAAGTTCAGTGATTTGCCCACAGTTTACTAATAAGTGTCAGAGGCAGAGTTATGCTGGAGCCAGCTTGGTTTGTGAGAGCTGATAATTAAATTTTCATTATGGACATTTATGCCTCCAAAATCAACAAAAACTACAAATCAATGTTTGATTTATTGTTTTATTGATAGAGAGGGTCAGCTAGGTGGTGCAGTGGATAGAACATTGCCTCTGGAGTTCAAATCTGGCACTTGACACTTATTAGCCATGTGACCTTGGGTTAATCACTTAAACCTTATAAAAGTCAGATTAAACTTAAAAGTGTGGTATCTACATATGTGTGTATATATATATATATATATACACACATATATATGTAATATAAAATGTTTATTTATTAATTTTTTCTGGAGAGCTAATTGTTAAACATTTACCATCATGTTGATAAGAGAATGAATATGAACCCAGGTTTTCTTGACTCTAAATCTAGCACTTTACCCCAGGCCTCTCACAGTTAATCAAAGCTCTGGTCACATGTGACTCACCAGTGGAGAATCCCTTTTGACCCTTCCCCCTCCCTACACTACCAGAATTCATCTTGGTACCAGATGGATTCGGGGATCACTACCATAAGAGATACTCTTCTTAATTTTCTGGCCAATGCTTTCTTCCCTTTCCCTAGTTCTAGATGAATACTGAAAACCTCACCCCTGTAAAAAAGGATCTACTTTTTCCTTCCTAATAACTGTGGGTGGGAGCCTTTGAGGTTCTCTGCCCTGTTGAGTCGATATGACTATTCACATGATTTGGATGAGTAGAAAGTCACCAACTATAGTTCTTCCAAAAACATGGAGAACTTCCCACCTTCCTATGTTCCCTTCTGGCTTGGTACTAGGGTAATTCTTCCAGACATCTGGGAACTGCTATCTGATAACCCAATTGAATATATGTTCCAGATTAAAGAGGGATATGTAATCTGATCAGTGTATCCACAAGCAATGTCCGCATGAGCTTTTCTTTTTCTTCTTACAGTCATCTATGGGATAGAAGCAAAGTTTGATTGGGTCATAGATTTAAAGCTCCAAGGACCTTGGGGGCCATCTAGTCCAAATCCTTCCTTTTATAGAGGAGCAACTGAAGCCAGGGAAATGTAAGTGACTTCTAAAGTCACACAGATATTTAGTGTCATAGCTGAGATTTGAACTCAGGTCCTCTGACTTCAAATTTGGTACTCTTCACACTGTACCATATTAATGAGAATGAATGGGTGAAAACTCACTAGAAAAAGACTTTAAATTTGGAGACTTTGAGAGAAAAGGCCAACTTTAATTTCATTCTCACCTCACCTAGTTCTCTACAGAAATCTTCACTCTTCTTCATTACTTTATAATTCTCTCCCCTTCTTCTGTCAATCCCTCTCATTCTCCTTCTTCCCCTCACTTTTTTACATCCTCCCTCTCTTTTCCCTCCCTCCCTCCTTTCACTCTTTCCTTCCTCTCTCCTTCTCTTTTTTCCTTCCTCTCCTCTCCCTTCCTTCCTTCCTTCCCTCTCCCTTCCTTCCCTCTCCCTTCTTTCCTTCCTTCCTTCCTTTCTTTTTTTCTTTCTTTCCTTCCCAAGAATATGAGAAAGTTTACAAACCTCAATTGTCAATTCAAAGTACTCACTCCTCATTTTCTTTGCAGGGTCAGGAACTCTGATTCCCCATGGATGCATTCCCTCCCTTCCCAAGATTTTAAACAATGAGATTATATTGGGTAAGTGGTGTGGTTAGATATTTGGCTGCCTATTTTCGGTGAAAGATGCTCCACTGTTCTAGAATTGCTACCTGTGTTCCTGAGGGTTGGTCAACTTTGAAGGGGGTAATGTCCTTGAGTTTTTTGCATTCAGTGAGAGCTTCGGTCCCTAGCATGTGGAGGTATGAAGGCTTTACTTAATCTTTATTAGTCACTAAGAATTGGTAGCCAGCAGGGCCCTGGAAATTCTCTCCTTAATGCCACTTCTTAGCTATCTCATGTCCATTAAGAGTCTTGGGCCACTTTCTTCAATTTGTATCTCAATTAGTTTGGCAAATTCCCTAGGTTATCCATTTTGGAGGGTTAATTTAACATCAAATGAACTAACTCCTCCCTTGAACCAGGGCACAAAATCACCCAGCCTACAGGGGCCACTTCTCTCCATCCTTACTCCTTTTCTGTCTATTGCCTAGCAACGTCTGTAACATTTTGACTTTTGGGAAAACTAATATAATATTATGACACAAATCCCAGGCCACGCCGATCATAAAATGACTATTGTTACATCTCCATAGCTTTACTTGGTCACTAAACTAATGCAGTTAATTGGTAACTTTTCTACAGCAGAAAAGCTACAAATGATGCTTTCTCCTTCTTGAGAGTGGGCTTAGAGTATTACACTTACGAGAACAATATTTTCCTAATCCCCAAATTAGGACACATGTCTGATTAACACTTGGTTTTAAATTTATGAATAGGGCAGAATATTTGAAATTGGATCTTCCCTCCGAAAGTCTGCAACTTATGGTGGTGGTAAAGATACTATAAGGAAAGAGATTAAATTTTCTGAACTTTCCCACCCTTTAACATGCTGCTACCTTTTGTGTTGTGACAGAACAGGTGAGAGAGATGACATTTGAATTTATATCGTCCTTTTCCATCTATACATCTCCCTCTTCTCTCTGATTCTGACTGTGTTTGCTATTCCTTCCACATCTTTGACCTTTCTTTACCTCTATTTTTGCTGTATCTGGTCATTGTACAATATTCACTTCATACTAATGTGGACAATACCATGCTAGTATTGGAGGAGGCACAAAGACCTAGTCCCAGCCCTCAAGGATCTGTGAGCAGCCTTATTGGGGAGACAGGACATAAGAACATAGCATGGCGTAAAAGGCTATTACTATGGCATAAAGTAATTGTTAGTGATTGACCAAATGAGAGAATTAGTACTAGAGAATTTTGGAAGATTTCAGAAAATTTTTCTTTCTTTTATGTTTTAAATCTGGTTGGTTTTAGGCTTTAGTAGGGCAGTTAGGTGGTGCAGTGGATAGAATGCCAGGCCTGGAGTCAAGAAGATTCATCTTCCCGGGTTCAAATCTGGCCTCAGAGCTTTGTGACCTTGGATAAGTCTCTTAGCCCTGTCTGTAAAATGAGCTGGAGAAGGAAATGGCAAATCATTCCAGTATGTTTGCCAAGAAAACCCCAGGTGGGGTCATAAAGAGTCAGACATGATTGAACAACAACAACAACAAAAATTGTTTCAAGTTTTATTGTGAACTTGAAATTAGACCTTCATACTCCTGAGTGAATGAAAAAGAATTTCTTAAGTTCCTACTACATATCAAAACATGGAAAGAGTAGTAGTAATTTCTGCCACCTGATTTTCTACATAACACAACCACATTTTCCTCTCTGATTTCACTTAATCCTTCTTTCTCTTTCTCCTACTACTTTCTGTCACATTTTCTCTCTTCCCTTTTCCTTACTTTGGCTCTCTTTCTTTGCTACACAAGTTGTCTTTCAGTCTCTGCCCCCAACTTCCTTGGTCCACTAGTATCTCTTTTTTTTTTCATCTGTTTTAAATTCCCAAATGAGACTTAACATTTTTCCTTTCTTTGTATCTCAAGGTTTTGGTTCCAGTGGTGTCAAATACAAACACTCCCTGTCAACTGCATGTTGACTTAGAAAGTCATAAATTAATGTATGTTGTATTTTATTTGCTTTGTTAAACATTTCCTAATTACATTTTGATTTCGAATGGTGGAATTGGGGGGCCTGTGGGTTGCAAGTTTGACACCTCTGGTTTGGTCCACTACTTTTCATGATTACTCTGGATTCTTTCTGGTCTCCAGCCTAGACAATACACCCCCAGGTGCTTTAATAATAGCTGACATTTGTCCAACACTTGAATGGTGGTGGGGTAAAAATTGTCAGTATATCATAAAGATATGATAGATGCCAAATAGGTCTTCAACCTGGAGGACACACCTCTATAATAATTTAACATAACATATAATAAAATAACTGACATTTATACAACACTTGAGTAGTAGTGGGAAAGGAGTGACAGGTTGTAGTTGATGCAGCATGGTCTAATAGATAGAGAGCCAGCTTCTGAACAAAGAAGACGTGGGTTCAAGTACCTCCTCTGACACAAACTGCTGGGGTGATCTTCAGCAAGTCATTTAAACTCTGAGTGTTCTAGGCAACTCTAAAACTTCAAATTACAGAATTAGTGCTTACTTCATTGATAGAGGGAGTTTCTTCATTAAGAACTCCAATACCAATGAAAATCATCTCTGATGGCTTCTATGCTATCTTATTTCAGTCTCTGAAGAACTCTGTGATGTAAATGCTATTATCCCTATTTTTCAGATAAGGTATCTGAGGTTAAGGGGTCTTATTTGTGGTCACTTAGATATTAAGGTTCAGAGGTAAGATTCAAACCTATGTCTTCCTGACTGCAGGTTTAGTATTATAGCTGCATTGCTTGCCCTTGACTGGATGCAGACCATTCCTACTTTATCCATGCTTCAGAAAGCATGGGAAACCTGGTAAGAAGACAAGCAAGAGGACCTTTGGCAATTGCTTTATACTTTACCGTGAGTCAGTGCCCAACATGTACAGACATCTTCCACTGAGAGGTTTTACTTGGTGAAAACCAAGTGTTGAAGTCGTGGGAACATATTCTTCTATAAATAGGAATACTCATTTTTAGTGCCAATGGATTAAACAGAGAGGATTTCAAATTTGAAAGGAGTACTCTCCTTAATATGGTTTCAGACAACCATTTAATCAAGTTAGGCCAAATAAATATGTCACAAAAATACTGAGATGGATAGATAGAAAACATCTGGACAGTTACTTGCAAAAAAAAAGGAAATTTAATTAATAAGCATAATGGGATCCCTTTGTATCATATTAAAAGGTATGTTAAGATATAAGCACATTATAACAACTTTGCTGATAAACTCTCTGAATGTCAGTCTCCTTACCGGTAAACTGACTAGGTTGGATTAGAAGAATTGGAAGATCTTTCTAGCTCCAACAGTCCATAAATGGATGAATCCATGTCGTTTTTATGCTTTGCTCTATGGGTGTCACCCATGAATTTTAATGATGGCATTCATAGTTATTGTCATGGAGTAACCTGCTCACAAGCAGAGAGGTAAGTTTCTATTGTTAAGTGGCATGGAGTAGTTGAGGTGTATGATCAGGTGGTAGTGGGTATAATAAGGAGACATGCTTGGGATGAGTGAATTGAGTTCCATTTGTTGAGAGGCAGTTTGGTGTGAAGAGTAATAGTAACAGGATATAACCTCAATTCAAATCCTCCCTACAACACTGAAGATCTGTGGGACTTTGAGAAAACCAAGTAACCTCTCTGAGCCTCATTTTTCTCATCTGTAAAATGGAGATTGTAGTATGCTAGAGTTGTTGCAAGGATTAAATGAGATAATCATGTAAAAAATGTTTTGTAAACTGTTGCAAAATAAATCTGCTCTGACCATAGTATTGACAAATACTCACCAGTCCAACATTATTAAAGAATATTTGTTTTGCAAGGCACAACCATATCTCCTTCATTTAGAATTCCCACTTAGTGTAGATATTTCTGATTCTCTTTTCACTCTCTTTCCTTCAGGTAACTTCAGAGTTGTCCCTGCTGACTGAGTCAATGGATGGAGCCAATCACTCTGCGGTTTATGAGTTTGTGTTAATGGGACTCACCAATTCTTGGGGACTACAGCTTTTCCTTTTTCTATTCTCTTCTGTATTCTATATGGCAAGCATGCTGGGTAACTTCCTAATTGTGCTCACAGTGATCTCTGAGCCTCATCTACACTCCCCTATGTACTTCCTGCTGGCCAATCTCTCTTTCATTGACATGATTGATTCCTGCATTGTGACCCCCAAAATGATTTGTGACCTTTTTAAGAAGCACAAATTAATCTCCTTTGGAGGCTGTGTCTCTCAGATCTTCTTTATTCATTGCATAGGTGGTGTAGAGATGGTGCTCCTCATAGCTATGGCCTTTGACCGTTATATTGCAATATGTAAGCCTCTTCACTACTTGACCATCATGAACCTGAGAATTTGCATTGGTATTCTGATATCTGGCTGGATCATTGGCTTCATCCATTCATTGATTCAATTAGCCTTTGTTATAAAGTTGCCCTTCTGTGGTCCCAACACAGTAGATAGTTTTTATTGTGACCTTCCTCGGTTCATAAAACTTGCCTGCACAGATACATATAAGCTGCAGTTCTTAGTCACTGCCAATAGTGGGTTCATCTCTCTCGGTGCCTTCTTCATTTTGATCGTCTCCTACATCATCATTCTAGCCACTGTCCGACAGCACTCTTCTGGTGGGTCATCTAAGGCTCTCTCAACACTGTCAGCTCATATCACTGTAGTGATCTTGTTCTTTGGTCCATGCATCTTTGTCTATGTGTGGCCATTCCCCACATTGTCACTGGACAAATTTCTTGCCATATTTGACTCAGTGATCACCCCTTTTCTGAATCCAACCATCTACACATTCAGAAACAAGGAGATGAAAGTGGCAATGAAAAGATTGTGGAGCCAGCTTATGAAGTCCCAGACTTTGTCTTAAAAGATTTGAATGATTGGACAGAATGAACAAGAGCATCTAAAGAAAATAAAGCTTTTAGGCTTACAGAGACTATATCTGAGACAAGGGCTGATTCACAGCAGTATTAGAAGTTAAAGACATATAAACACATACTTTGTAATCTGTGCACCAAAGGTTCAGCGGGGAGAGTGCTAGACCTGGAGTCAGGAAAAACAGATTTGAAATCTGGCCTCAGACACTAGCTAGCTGTGGCAAATCCCTTAACTTCTACCTGTCTCAGTTTCCTATCTATAAAATGAGGATACTAAGAGTAGCTACTTCCCAGGATTGTTTTGAGGATAAAATAAGATAATATTTGTAAAATGCTTAGCAAGCCTTAAAGCAATATATAATTGTGCAATATATAAAAGACCTCTTGTGTGTCCTCCCTATGTCTTTCCCTAGCCTTCCTATGGTATGTCTATTTTTGCTAATGTCCAAGGAGTAGATGGATTCACTTTCTGTAAAGGGGCTCACAGAACTGATGTGCTCCTACCCAGCCTTCTACCTCTCATGTATGGTGCCATAATAGATATTTCTATTTGACATTATATGTGATTGTACTGTCCATTGTAAATATTCCATGACTGAATACTGATGCATGTAACATGCCATCCTTTGTACATGAAGAAGATGCTTCTCACCTGATAGATTTAATCCACATTCATAGGATCATGGATTTAGAACTAGAAGGATTTAGAACTACAAGGATATTGAGGCTTAGAGAAGGTAAGAGATTTGCTCAGGGTCACACTGATAGTAAGTGTCTGAAGGAATATTTGAACCCATCTTTCTTACTTTAGTATTATAATAAATACACAGATGCCTCATATCCCTTAATCTGAATTACTTCCTTCACATCAGCTAATCCTCTTTCTAATAGCTTTTATTTTTATTTTCACTTGTAAAACTTCTCAGTCTTCTGTTATACAGTATACCTGTATAGAGTACAGGACTTACAGCCAGGAGGACTTGATCTCAGATACTACCTCTGATACTACCTGTGTGTAGTAGTATTTAAGAACCAGCCCTCTGAGGAAACAGTGTACTGCAACATACTTTCAAGTTTAATATACATTATTAGCATTTTTCTCCATCACATCTTAAGCTATATAATTAAGAAAACAATAAATTAAGCTTTGATTTACCATAGCTTGCCAATTTCCAAGGTGTAAATGCTTACACTGAAAATTTAACAATCAGTTCTTATGAGCCTCCTTGACCTGGCTCCAGCACACCACCACCTCTGTGGCTCTAGATGAGTCACTTAACGTATCCCTAGGACTTGAAGCAATACACTACTGTGGACAAACGCAGAATTTGTAGTCACAGGACCTGGATTGAATTATGCTGCTACTTACTACCTGTATGACCTTGGGTATAGCAATCAAAGCCTGTAAGACCTGGTTTCATCCTCTGTAAAATGAGGAAGTTAGACCAACTTATCTCTCAGGCTCCTCCTTGCTTTAAATCTATGGTCCTATGATTCCTGAACCTCAATTTTCTCATCTATAAAATAGGGACAATTATACCAGCAGTACCTAACTCATAGGATTATTGGGAGGCTCAAGTGAGAAAATGCCGTGGAAAACACTGCATATCTTAGAACACTGTATCAATCCTATTCATTAGTTTGATTATCAGAATTACTCTGTACCTTACCCCTAGAATAATCCATTCATTTCTTGTGGGGCATTGTAGGGTAGAGTATATAAAACAGAACAATCTTTTAACATAAAAAGCTATTTGAAAGAAAGAGAATAGAAAGTATTTTCTCTTAAAGTGGAAGCAGGGTAAAAATATTTCTTGAATATGTAGAAAGGAGGTGAAAAGGAGGACTAAGGAAATTGAGAATGCAGGATTTAACTTCATATATTGGAAACTAGAGTAAAACAACAGAAGTTGATCTATAGGGAGTGCTATGGTCCTTCATAGATCAAGTAACACTAGTAAAAAAAATCAATATTTTTTATGTTTGGAGAGTAGGGGCTAGGATTGTTGAGAGGAGTGAGACAGGAAAAGGTTAGGGTCTGGATTATCCAGGATATATTTGCTTTGTTTAAAGAAGGAAGAGATTTGAGGGGAATGGGTTGGGAAAGAGGGTCTTAAACAAAGCAAAGCCAAGAGTTGGTAGACTTGTATAGAAAGCCTAGAGTCATTAACCTGGAATTTAGGGTATTTGAAGGGTATTGAGGGAGAATAATATCGTGAATCAAAATGATCTAATCTCAAGGTTTTCTGAGTCTTGTGTTATTTATTAATATATAAGTTATAAGTGCAAATGGCTTCTCTGAAGACACCAAAAAAGATAAGGTCATTTACCAGGTGAATAAACAATTTAATAGGAGAAGGATAGAGACTGAACATGTTATTTCATTATTATTGTAAGCCCCCATGTGAGGAAATTCCTTCTACCAATGTAGGTTAGCATTTTTTTCTGGAACCTATAATCTGAAAGAGTTGCCTAGACCTAGAGCATAAATGTTTAAGTGATTTGCCTAAGGTCACATAGCTGGAGAAGGACATGGCAAACCACCTCAGCATCTTTGCTAAGAAAACCTCAAAATGGGGTCATGCAGAGTTGAACATGACTGAAATGACTGAACAACAACAATAAGGTCACATAGTAAATATGTGTCAAAAGCAACACCTGAATACAGGTCTACCTGGCTTCTAGGTTAACTCTCCCATCCAACACATCCAATCTCCCATCCAATTTAGTATGAGGAGAAAACTGGAAGGAATGGTAAACTGAATCTAAACGTAGTGGTGGCAGCTCACTTCTTGCATGTCAATTGGTTTAAGGCTATTTAGGAAGTTAACCAGAGGGTAGTTCAGCAGAGTAAGATTAATTTAAATTGAAAAATTAAGAGTAATGAGTAATGAGTAATTCATAATCTCCAACTCGTCCCTGAACAGGTTTTACCTAATCCTTCCTCTGTGCCTTTTCTTATATTGTTTCTCCCTTCTGGAACACCATTGACTTTCCACTTTACTTACCAAAATTTTTCATATGCTTCATGGTCCTAAGCAAAAGGCACACCCATAGGAGCGATGACAGGCTCTTACTTTGTTTTGAGTTTGTTTTTCTATGGAAATAAAATGCTGCAATATGGATATTTTAGTCTACGTGGTATCTTCTCCATCTGTCTTCGACTTCCCATAGTATGGGTCTAAAAGTGATGCCACTGATAAGCAGTATATATCATGAAAAAACACTGGCTTTGGAGACAGTGGAGCTGGTTCTAAATACCAGCTTTGTCTCTTACCACTTGTGTGCTCCTCAACAAGCCTTTTTTCTCTTTGGGACTCAGTTTCTTCATATGTAAAATGAAGGGGTTGGACTAGATGTCCTTTAAGGTCTCATTTATCTTTAAATGTATGACCTGTGAGCTTATGAATCCGATGAATAGGATTTTCTCTGAAGCTATACACCAAGACTATATAAGACATGTCGGCAGGTTGGTGGCACAGTAGATAGAGCCCTGTACCCGAAGTAAGGAAGAGAAGGGAAGGACATATTTATATAGTATCTATTATGTGTCGGGCACTGTGCTAAGTGTTTTACAGATATCTCATTTATCTTTAAAACAGCCCTGCAAGATAGGTGATATTATTACAGTCACTTTACAGTTGAGGAAACTGGGGGTGAACAGTGGTTAAGTGATTTGCCCTAGGGTCGCACAACTAGTAAGTGTCTTTCTCACTCCAGGCCCAGTGCTGTACCGTGTAGCTGCCTACACATTTGAACTTAGGATTTGAGTTCAAATTGGGCCTTAGACATTCTAGCTGTGTAACATTGGGTAAAACATTTAACCTTTGTCTGCTTCAGATTCTTCATCTGTAAAAAGGGTATAATAATGATACCTTCCTCCTAGGGTTGCAGTGAAGATCAAATGAGATAATATTTGTAAAGTGCTTTCCCAACCTTAAAGCCCTATATAAATGGTAGTTGTTATTATTAATTATTATTATGCTAGCTGTTTTTTATTGTTATTGTTGTTGTTGTTATACTGTACCTTCTCTCCTTATGGTGGTTAAGACAAACCCACACGTGGATTTTATTTCTACAATATATCTTAATTTGTTCCCTTGTCTACGTTTCCATTGCAAATCCTTAATATAAGTTCCTGTTATTATCTTTGCCTCCCTCCTGCATCAATTCAGCAAGCATTAATTAAGCATCTTTTATGAACTAGTCACTATGCTCAGTGCTGGAATGCAAAGACAAAAATAAAAGAATCTTTGCTTTCGAGGAGCTTAAATTCTATTGAGAGGGAAAGAGCATACATGTTGATAAGCAAATACAAAGCATATACAGTTAGTACGGGATAATTTCCGGGGTTGCGTGGGGGTAGCACTGGAACTGGTAGGATTAGGATTGGCCTCATGATGAGCCCTGAAGGAGGCTAGGGATTCTATCAAGTAGAGTGAAAAGGGAGTATGAGCATGATGGAAAGATCCCCTGGCTCTGGGAATCAGAGGATCAAGGTTCAAATCCCATTTTTGATACTATCTACTTGTGCGACCCTGACTAAATTGTTTTACCTTTCTGGGCCTCAGTTTCTTCATCTGTAAAATGAAAGAGTTGGTCTTGGTGGCCTATGAAATCCCTTGCAACACTAAATATACGATCCTCTATGTGAATTCTGTGCATGGTCCCATCATATTCTTGAACTATTGCTGTAGCCTCCTAATTTGTCTTCCCATAGTCACTTTCTTCCTACTCTTACTGTTGTCAAATTAACCATTCTTAAACATAGGTCTGATCATGCTACTCTCTTATCAAAACTCTTCAGGATCTAATCAAACCAAGCAATACTTTATTAAGCTTCTACTATGTTCAAGGTCCTATCATAGATATAGTCTTACAAAAACAAAATGAAATACAGATCGTGTTCTCAAGGAGCTTACATTCTACAGGGAGAGGGGGAATATATCGTATAAACAGGTAAATATGTTACATGATAATTTGAGGAGGGTAGGAGTATTAACAACTAGGGATATCAGGACAGACCTCTTGTAGGAAATGACACATGACCTGAGTTTTTGAAGGAAGCTAGGAGTTATAGGTTTCAGAGGTGAAGCATGAATATATTGAAGACATTGGTCACCAGCAAAAGCATGGTAGTAGAACACACAGTTCAGGACAAAGCAACGAGGCAAGTTTGGCTGAAATGAAGAATTTGTAAAGGAAGGTATTATGACATAAGCTATAAAGATTGGCTGGGGATAGATTGTGATAGGCTTTACATATTAAGCAGACTAATTTGCAATTTAGTCTACAGGCAATAAGCAGCCAGCTAGGAATTCTCATACTCGGGTCAAAGTTGGGGTAAGAAGGTTGAGGTACAGAGGAAAGTTATTTTTACTATTAATAATAAAGGTACTGTTTGTTCTTTGTTTTTTGAAGACGACCAATGATATAACAGGGTAATGTCTTGACTTATGATGAATTAGATTTAAGTGAGGCAGTATTACACAAAGTCTTCAGCCTCACTCTCTCTTTCAGAGTAATTGAAGTCCAGTGGCAAGACAAAAGTCAGGACAACTGTTGATAGCCCACAATACAGGAGGTGACCTTGGCATCTTCGATGTTTGACCAAGCTCTAAGTTCTCCACAGTCCTTCCTTCAGCTGCCTTCATGGCCATTGGAATGAATTGTTCTCATCTACCCACTCCATAGGGGGAAGTCTTCACATACATAGGGTAGAAAATCCTTAACTCACTTATGGGCTCATGGCCCATCAGTTACCCTCAACATGGGTTAGCCCATCTCCTGAGATCACTAATATGATACCTAACATTTTTATAGTGCTTTAAGGTATGCAAAATGCCTTAAAGATATTATCTTATTTTATTCTCATAATAGCCGTGGGAGGAAGATTCCTTTATCCCTATTTTACAGGTAAGAAAAATGAGACAGAGTTAAGCTACTTGTTCAGGGTTACAGGGCTAGTAAGTATCCAAGGCCAGATTTTCCCTTTACTTCTGCTGTCTCACTGGACAATCCACAGGAGGAGGAGTGAGGAGGAAAGGGACACAGGGGAGAGAGGTTAAATATAAGTTCCCTAAATATCAACATTATTCCTTGGGGCTTGCACATTATTTTCTCTACTGACTCTCTAATCCACTTACTATATAATATTGTTCATCACAGTTGTCTATATTCCTGTCCTACTCCTCTAAGGAATAGACCTTGAAGATCCAAAAGGGTAAAGATTGATTCTTATCTAAACTTAACACCTTTGCCAGTATTTAGATCAGTTGCTTCCTGCCCATTTCCAGTCCATACCATCTATACACTGTCCATCTTCTTTATCCTCTCCCACTGAAACCCCCAGGAACCATGAACTTATACCCTACCTTGCCTGGAATTAGGCCTTGTTGTGCTTATGGACCATTAACAGACGTTGTTGTTGACCCTTTCTGGCTCTGTATTGTCTTCCTCTCATTAGAATTTAAGTTCTTTGAGGTTAATGAAAATCTTGTTCATTTGTATTTGTATCCCCAGCACTTGGCATACTGACTTAAATAGGGAAAGTATTTCATTCATTCATTCATTTATTCATTCATTCACAGAGCTTGGCCACAGATATTATTCAATAAATTTTGGTTCAACTAACACCCTGGATACTCTTCTCTGGATGCTCTCCAGCTAATCTTTGTCCTCCTTAAACTATGGTGCCCAGAACTGAACACAGTACTCCAGATGAGGTCTATGAGGACAGAACACAGAGAAACTAGGAAAGCTCTTTCACTTCTCAGGGCCTTGGTTTGTTCATATGTAAGAAGAGAGTTTTGACCCAGAATCTAGGTCCTAGATGATACCTAAATTGCCTACTAGCTCTAAATTCTCTGAAATACTGCAGTGTGCATGTTGTAAAACTGAATAAATCTCACTGTATGTTCCCTAATTCCAATATATTGATTATTATGTTTAACTACTATATGAAAAATATATGTCACATACTTATAACACATACATATAATATTATCATTATATTATATTAAAATGAGAATTTAGAGTAGCTGGGATAAAAAGGAGATGTAATTAATTACAGAAGTACCTCCAAAATGGGTATGATATCAGGTGATGTATATCAGTGGGAGAGGTCTTCTAAACTTTATTGTCTTTTTATAATTCAGGTATGCTCTCCTGGATGTGTGTTTACACCCACTTATGCACACAAAAACACAAAATCGGTCCATCATCACACTACCATCATGAAGATAAAGGTAGGAAAACCTCTCCCTCATATACACACACACACATACACACACATTACGTGTGAGGATATTGTTATGTATATGTAAATATATAACACACAAGCATATGCATATACACATATAAAACAATACATATTCAAATACTCATTTATAAATATATACACATATAATCTATTGTTAAAGGCCATCAGTAAATGAGAAGATCTTTCCCACGCATTTGAATAGCCTTAAGGTGGGGCCCCAGGTGGGGCCAACTAAGGGAGGTCTGATTAGATCTTTGCTCCTAAGTTTGCCCCAAACCCCTAATTGCTAGGTGCTAAGCTGATGTGGGTGTGAAATCTCCAGAGTCCTAAGGGGAGGTGCTAAGACCAGAGCCAATCATAGGAGCTTAAGTTCTCATCACTCAGATGACATTTGATGATGGCTAAAGAGTGCATAAAAAGAGAAGACAGAACTATTTGCTTAGGGCCCTCACTCTTGGTGGTGTGCTGATGTGGAGACTCCCAGCAGCTGTAGTTAAGAGCCCTCCAGCTTGCCCGGATGTTTGGACTTTAAACTCTGGTTAAACTCTGGTAACTGTGAATTGGGATTTGAATCAGACAAGGTCTGTTTGTTGATGTTTGTAATTTGTTTGTGTTTTCTCTGAAATTCAGGGTGCTGGATTTTTCCCCTGAATTATGTGAATGATATTTGTATGCTGGATTAAAGTAAGCTTGTTAACCCCTTAATATAGCTTTCCTTAGAAAAGCGGATCAAAAGAACTTGGGCTTGCAGTGTTCTATGAGCTGGTTGTTGTTGGTTTTGCACCCCCATAGCAGCTGCTAGCCGGATTGTTGAAACATCTATACATCTGAACATTCATATATATGTATATGTATATGATCTATTTGTATATATGGACATGAGTATATACATATACACACATATAAGTATATATGTGTGTATATATATATATATATATATGCACACATATATATATCATCTGTATAAAGTCATATAAACCTATGGGAGCTGCTGAGGTCATCAAGTGAAGGAGTTAAGAGAAAGGACAGAAGAGGGCTCAAGGCAGAGCCTTGGAGTACACTCATAGTTAGGAGCTAGTTAGGAGCTGAGATATGGATAATGAACTAAGTGGAGGTTGGTCGGTCATGCAGGGGGAGAATGAAGCTAGAGTTATGAAAATCCAGAGACTATATAGGAAAAGAGAACAATTAATAGTGTCAAAAGATGCAGAGACGTCATGAAGGATGAAGATTGAGAAAAGTTAATCAAATTCAACAATGAAGAGATTACTGCTAACTTTGGAGAGCGGCATCCTTCTAAGGAAGAGGTCAACATGCCTTGCACCTAGGTGGCATAGTGGATAGTGCACTAAATCAAGTCAAATCTGGCCCTAGATTTTTTTTTTAAAGTTGGTCCATTCAGCTATATCTTTATTTATTAAAAAAAAAAAACCCAACAACTGTAAAGTAATGAACATGGAAACTTTAAGGATCCCTGTGAACATAAGAAGCAATTTAACAAGCCTAGTTAGATTTTGACAGAAGAAATTTTCAAGTTTACATTCTGTCCATTCAGAAATATTTAATATAGGACTAAATACTAGCTGTGTGACTCTGGGCAAGTCACTTAACCTGTGTTTCCTTTAGTTTTCATATCTGTAAAGTAAGGAAAATAATAAAATAATAATAAATAATAATAAAATAAGGAAAATAATAAAACCTATTATTATTAGAATTATTGTAAAGCTAAAATGAGATGATATTTGTAAAATGCTTTGCAAACCTTTAAGACTTTATATAAATGATAGCTGTTATTGTTGTTATGAGAGTTTGAAACAATCTTTTTGTTTCTCATTCATTAAAACAGTACTGTGTGGTATCTCTAGTAATTATAGTATAATATGCCATTTTTTATTCTATATATTTTTGAATCAGTTTGACAAATGTTTGGAGTTCCTTTTGAATCTGATTCAGAAACAGCATAGCCATTTTTATTAATGCTTTAGCTGATGGTTACATGACATTTCCCTGACAATCAGAGTATCTAGGAGCATATTTCAATTCAATTTGTCAACCTTCAGTGTTCAGTCTAAGAAAGACAAACCTTCAGCTTTAGATTGTATCTGTGTTATTTCTCTCAAAGCAAGTGGCATGAATGCATCTATGCATTCATTGGAGCCAGTTTGGAACTGAGCTCACTTTGGGGTTAGGGTACACAGTTTATATACCCTTCCAAGAGGGGCTGATGGCACTCCATCACCATTTTACCTCTGGACTTTCACTAGCAGACCACTTTCGGGCATACCAGACCACTCCCAGCTTTGGGCTATCTAGACAAAAGAATCTACCTCCATCCAAGCTTGGGTAGAACAGGATGGGCTTCTCTGCTTAAGCTTGGGTGGGGCATGACCAGGATAAGGCTCTCCTTATCAATGCAATCTCACTATCAGTAACGTCCTTCTGAAGAAAAAATGAATTTAAAGTCAGGACTTTGGAAGAAGGTGGGTGGAGGCAGGGAGAAGTTCTGAATCTCTAAGATACTGGTTATTAATAATCATTTTTCACAAATTCCATTCAATAACCCTGGCCTTTAACTGTGAAAATGTTAATGAAAATCATTTGTGGCAATATTTATAATGCCCACCAGATGGTGATATTTCCTTATGAAAGGAAATACATTACAAAGTGAGAAAATATCTTATTTTCCAGGATTTTTTTTAAGGGAAAAAAAAAGGCTATAGGTAGCCTTTAAAAGACCATAGCTTTGCTTCTGTGGCTATGGCCCAGAGTGGGTTTGGACTTATGAAATCATAAAAAGGAGAGATGTGTCTTCTACTGAATTAAATCACATTTTATAAAAGTGTGTGTGTGTGTGTGTGTGTGTGTGTGTGTGTGTGTGTGTGACTAAATTGGTGGGATGAGGATGAGGGAACAGGAAATGGTTGCCTTTTGTTGGGTGGGTATGGGCAATGAGGCTGGAGAAGAGAGTTTCCTTTGGCTTCAGTTTAATACTGGAATTGGTGTGAGATTAGCATATCAAATCATCAGCAGAATGCTCAGAGAGGCATATATGCCATAGTAAAAATAAATAGGTATATATTTGGCAGTAGAGGGCCTGGGTTTGAATCCTTGGTTCCCTGTGTGACTTCTTGGCCCCCCTTGTCTCATTTGTAAAGTAGAAGAGTTGGACTATATGATTTCTTTAATCTAAAGCATTTTGGGTGATATTCTCTTTTTTTTTGTAGGCAAGTAATCTGTGAAAATATACTGCAGCATACTTTTATCCAAATTTCTTCAATTTTAAGAGAATGGAGAATGCAGCATTCTAGGATTAGTAGCCATATGATGTCAAGAAAGAATACTGACATAAAGGATACCAAGCATGAAATGTATGGCCAAGTCATGCAGCAAGAATTTGAAATCATAAGATCGTAGGATCATAATTTAGGGAAGTAAAAGACCTTGGAGGCCATTTAAATGAGAAGCTGGAGTGACTACACTGGTAGCCCTGACATGTGAAAACAAAAGTTAGCTTAGAAAAAGGCCTCTAGCTTGTTGAGTAGATCCTTTATAGGGGATTTCTGGGAAAATAAGGACAAAAATTTCACAGGCTAAGATGGCATGGAGGGGATGTGATCTGCCCTATTGGAGGTACACTATAAGCCAAAGAGATCACAGGTCCATTGATTCTTGAAGTATCAAGTTCACTGTTATCTAAATGGAGCCAGATTGAAATCAGTAGGAACTGAAAGAACCATGTGACTACTATTGACCTGTAGAACTTAGTGTAATTTAATACTGAAATATGGAAATGCTAAGATTCGTGTGGTGCTGGACAGTTGCAGGGATTCTTAATCTTTTCTGCAAAATGGATCCCAATGGCAGTCTGAGGAAACCTGAGAACTTTCTCAGAATAATGATTTTCAATGCATAAAATAAAATAGGATTATGCAGGAAATTTATTATATTGAAATACAGTTATTAAAATATTAAAAGTACTAAGTTCACAGACCTCCTGAAATCTATTCACAGACCCACTGGGAATCCATGGATTGTAGGTTAAGATTCCCTGATCTAAAGAATTCTCAACAGGCTTCATAAAAGCAGTCTTTAAGTATGTCCCGGAAAACTATATTTTAACAACACAAATGTTACAGACTGGCAGTGTCAATGCCTTAAAGGAGAATGCTTGTGCATTATCTCTCTATCAGTGTTTCTAGAACTTGATTTAAGATGTTTGGTGAATTATTTCAATAATTGTTGGTTCACAGAAGAGCTAATATAGAAGTTGCAAAAACTATAACTTTATAATTATAACATAAACCTGTAATCTTAGGCCTAAAATATATTTGATTATCAGTTGCTTGCTTTAAGTATGATTTACTTCTTATTTTTAATTTTGTTCTTCCTCTTATGATTATAGGATTATAGAGGAAAGACCTCTGAGATCATCTTGTTCAACTTTCTTATTTTATAGAGAAGGAAACAGAACCAGAGAGGATGGGTCATTTACAATCATAGGTTCAGAGATCTCAAGATAGAAGGGACCTTGAATGCCAGCTGGTCTGAATTCTATGGATATGGAAATTATGGCCCAAGGATTTAAGTGACTTGCCCAAGGTCTCATAGGTAGTCATCAGAGGCAGGATTTGAACCCAAGTTTCACTGATTTCAGAGCTGGTGATGTTTCCATTGTGTCATTCTGCCTGATGTAGTAGACCATTTGGGGTCTCTAGGACCAGAACCTTCATTGATAACATTATACCTTCAGAACACTTTCCTTTGAATAAAGCCGTTCTGACTCAAGCTCACATTGTCAGGAATATAAGCCTAGTATTAATCTTAAAAATGGCCTTTCCTCTCTAAAATTATTTTTTCATGAGTAAATATGCAAAAAAAAAAAAGATTTCTCTTTGACTCTCCCATGAGGATTTAGGTGCCATCTCCCTCATCTCTTTCTTTTCTTCTATCTACCAAAGCTACATCAATGAGACTAGTGTCAGACAAAGCAATTAATTATTGTGGTGAATTCCACTTATTAAGATATTTGTGGTGGCCTTTAGAGACATGTTGTAGGTTCAACAATGCACAATATTTGGGTCTGAAATTTCTACACTATTTCTTTATCTACTGACTCTTATATACTTAGAATTGGAATGACATTTTTAGATAGTGGCAAGATGACTTTTTATTAAAGCCTTAAAATAAGTTTTTACTCTCCTCCTCCTGCCTTTAATATTCAGGCTTTCTTTTTAGCCTCAAAGATCAAGTAAAGCTTTCTAAGCAGGCTAAGAAAATGGCAAAAGAGTATTTCACATGAGGAGATGCCACCCTCCCTCCCTAGTGACCTATTAACTTTGTCTCCCCTTGGTTACCCAGGGAAAACCAACAAGGCTTTGTGAGACAATTCCCACCACAGATGGCTTTCCCACTGGCAGGCAACCCCTAGGTTATTGCAGCATCACTTGGTCACTATCCTCTAGTGCAGCTAATTAGCTGCCTTTGCTTCTGTGCCAGACTTTTGTATAACTTTTTGTGCTCTTGGTTAATTATGTGACGGGGAGAAGGCTCAACTCTCTTAGGTTCTCTGATTCCCTGAAGTTGCTATTGCCTAGTGTACCGAGAGGCAAGCTGGCTTCTGAAAGGCCCATAACGTATTTATTAGAAATAATGCTGGACTTGGACTCATTGTCCCTATTATTTTGTGACTCTGGGACTTGGTTTCCTCACTTGTGAAAAACAAGATAGAAATTTCTATCTCACAGAGCGTCTGTCAGGATCAAATGAGTTAATATATTATATATTTGAATATATAAAAATATGTTTAATATAAACATATATTTTAAAATATATTTCAATATATGAAAATATAGACTATGTTTTAAAATATTTTAAACATGGAAATATATATTTTCCAATATATTTTAATATATGTGAAAATTGTAACATTTGAATATATATTATATGAAAATATATATCTATTTAATAAATGTAAAGGACTCTAAATGTAAAGCATTCCTTCCTTCCCTCCCCCCAGTAAAACAACAGATATATTTAACCAGATCATTATTCCAGAGATGAAACAGGTGGGCCCAGGAATGACATCTACAAGTCATTTGAATATTGCCTTATAGATAGGTGGAAAGGCAGAGTGGGAAGCATGGAAAGGTCTACAAAATTGTGTAATGGCATATACAAAGCAAGCATTGACTGAAATTCATTTTTGAATGAGTATGACACTGTGGGTCACTATGACAAATGCCAGATTTTTTTTTGTTGTTGTTGTTGTTCAGTACCAGAGCATGTAATTTTGATCAAGAGCTCAGTTTCATCTGTTATGTACACCACCCAGCTCCTGAGGCCACTTTGACATAGCCCCCAGGTCCCTATGTGTTGGGGGTCCCTGACCAGCAAGGACCCTAATCTCAGGACGCGATGATGAGGCGGGAGTCAAGAGTAGATACAACTGCGATTTATTGGGAGACATTATCCAGTTTTATAGGGTTTTGCACTACATAAGCAGAAACAGGTGTTCAAGGGGTAAGGGGATGACAGCATGGGAAGAAACAGAAATGTTGCTACGTGAGTGTATTGTTGCACTTAGATTAGATATGGGTATCAACATCAGGCGGGGAGAATCTGGATTGTTGCAAACTGTGGTTCCTACAAGCACATGGGAAAAATTAGGGCTGTTGCAAGATAGTTTCTATAGGAGCATGGGAACAAAGGGGAATGCTGTCCTACAGTATCTACGGAGGCATGGGAAGGCTTGGGCATGTTGCAGGCTGGTATCAGAGCTGTATGAATTATGTGAGGCATGGGGCCGGATGCCCTTGTAAAGTATCAAAGATGTTCCAGTAAGTAAAGTATCAAAGCATTGTTGTGTTAGGCACTGGTTCAAGAGCATTAGGTAATGGCCAGCTGGGTTCCTCCTTCTGGGCTTGTGAGTCCCTTGTGGACGGACTCTGCCTGCATGTGTAGGATGACTACAGGGGGCTGTTAAGGGCAGAGGCCCTCCCTCTGGGTGCCTGCTGTTCCAGCTCCTACTAGGCCTGTCTGGTTTTACCCAGGAAACAGGCCAAGTGCTAGGGTCCTGACAGCCTTGGGGTCGGCACCAACCCCTTACACCTATGCTTTGCTCTGATTATAAGAAATCAAGCATAATCTTGACTCTGCCCTTTTCTTGGTGGTGGTGATGAGGTTAAAGAAAATGATGATGGTAGGAAACCATTCGTTTTTAGGTACTTGAGACCCCAAAATACTGACATGCCAGGTCCTGCTGAATGAATTCCGCTCAAGCCTTCTCAGCCAAGGAAAAACAGTTTATTAAAGGTTTGCCATATTGGGTAGACTCTTAAGGAGTCTGAGTATTTGTGACACTAATGCCAGTGGGCCAGATTAGTCTGAGCTGAACTAGATTGAATCTGAGACCCTTCATGGAGCCAAGATGGAGCTTATATACAGAAAAATTGTGGGAAGGATTGAGGGGTGGTCAAGTAGTCTGGGGTGATTAGAGTAGGGGTTTAGGGAGGGTCTTGAGGAGGAGTCTAAGGAGGATCTTGATGGGACTGGGCTGACTAGAGGTCAAGACTCCAGGAGTGAGATTAAGGGTGGGAAATAGCTGAAGGCCACCTGGAGATAACAGACAATACAGGGCTAGGCTAGTTTAAGGGTAACAGAGATTTGGCCCTAGTGATAAGGGAAGACTTATGGCCTAAGGCCAGATCAAGTGGGAAAATTCAAGGAGAGTTCAAGGGGGTTCCCAGAGACTGTACCCCATCAGTGGTACTTTTGTTTCAATAGTCCAGGGTTTGGTATAGATAATCCATTCAGACCAATAGTTCATATTCTCTATCCTCCTGGCTCCTCTGGCTTTTTACTTCATTGATTGTGTGTGCCTTACCTAATTATCTCTAATTCAAGAACACATTATACAAAGGCATTATGCAACAATAACAGAAGCAGAAGCATTACTATACAATCTATTCAGTCCCTAGACCCAGGTGCTCCCAATCAATGAATTAATACAGATTGAATGATCAATGATAAAACATTTATTTAGCATTTACTATGTATCAGGCACTGTGCTAAGTATGCACTGGGGCTACAAATAGGATAAAGAAAGTTTCTGCCCTCAAGAGCTCACATTCTAAAGGGGAAAGTCAACAAATAAAGGGAAGTGAGTATGCAACAAGCTGCATGGTTTGGACATAGTGGTTGGGAAGTGATATGGAAGCCTGGTTCCAGGTCAGTTACAGTGAAAAAAGCCCACCTATCAGATCCCAGGGTGGTTCAAGGGGCAGAGCCCAATGTTCTTGTGGGTGCGAGATGAGGAAAAAAGTGTTTATTAAATGATTACTGTATGTTGAACTCTGTGCTAAGTGTTAGGATACAAAACAACAACAACAACAAAAACCTGAAATAAAACCCAACCCACAATTGCTGTCCCCAAGGAACTTACAGACCAAATGGGGAGACAACTTATGAGACATACAAAGTGGATGAAAGTACAATAACTTGGAGGGGAAGATGATAGCAGCTGGGAGGATGGGACAACACCTCCCACAGAAGGTAGTGTTTAATTCTTGGAAGAAGCTAGAGATTCTAAGACAACAAAGCAAGACTAGGCAACAAACATTTATTAAGTGCTTACTATGTACTTGGCATTATTCTAAGTCTGGAGGATATAAATAAAGCAAAAAGTCCCAGCCCTCAAAGAGCTTACATTCTAATGCAAGAAGACCACACAAAAAGGGAGCTGAGAAGTTGCAGGGAGGGTAGAGGAAGTATCTGGGCAGGGCAGAGTGTTGAAGTGAAGAAAATCAGAGCAGAGCCAGGAGGGAAATGAAGGTGTGTCAGCTTGAACCCTTCTCCAAATGGAGGCCCTGGAAGGAGCTCATCAATAGCAAAAGGAGACTGCCTTGGCAGAGGACTATTCTAAGATGAGGACATTCTAAGAGCTGAGGGAAGTTCTAGGGTAAAAGTGCAGCTGAGGCTAGTTGTTGAAATCCAGAAAGTCAGAGGCAGGCCTGGGAAGGGAGGCGGGGAGGCAGATCATGCCAGGGGCATGGGGGAATGTTAGTACAAAGGCAAGGAAATAGAACATGAAGCATAATGTGAGAGGAATGGAATGTAGGCCAATGTGAAAAACAGGACCACACAGGGCATTAAAAGAAACAACATAAGGAGGTTGGAAAGATAGGACTGGGCCAGGCTGTGAAAAGCTATAAATGTCAAAAAGATGTATACCTGGTCCCAGAAACAACAGGGAGCTAGTGGAGTTTATTCCCAAAGATAAATTGCTTTCTAGGCTGAAGTCTGTTCCTACCTTTATCTGCCTCTACCTCAGTGTTGTTATTGTTTGTCCCTTATTCTTGAAGAGGCCCGTGATGACATCAGGGAGGTGAAGGTATGACATGCAAGTGAATTGGATTTAAGTAAGGGGAATTTAAGTGAGGACTTAGAATAATGCCAGAGTCACCAGCCTCTCTTTATCTTCTGGAGCCATGTGGGTCCAGTGGCCAGATATGAATCAGGACAAGTGGAGATGGCCCTGGATGCAGTGTAGGTTTAGTCATGAAATGGCAGGAATTAATATCCATTCATAAATATCCTAATACACAGAGAGGAAAATGTCAAAGTCACACATGTAGTATGATCTAGCTTCTCAATCATTGCTTTGGGAGGACCAGAAATTCCTATTCTTCCCCATTGTTTCTTATCACCTCAGGTTCCTGATGCTGTCCAAGAATAGAATCTTTTTTTTTTTTTGGTTTTTGATAAGTTCCTGGAATTCTCAGAACTCCAGTGATAGTGTAGGTTAAATACTCCAGGATGTGCTTGTGTCAGTCATAAATCTAATCTAGCATCCACAGTGGTAGGAAGCTGTTATCGGTTTGGTACCATCCAGTTCCTTCTTCCTTTCACTTTCGATACTCTGAACCATTTTCCATTTGAAATCATTCCTTCTCTTGCTCCCACTAACCCCAGACATGCTCTCAGCTCAGGCAAACACATCACTCACTGCTGGACAGAACATGACTGACCAGAACACTAGAGACATGGAAAAATCTCAGGGATCCAGTGGTGAGAATCGAGGAGAGAGAAAGTACTTCAGAAATCAGCTAGGAGGTAATATTAGGAAACACTGAAGGAAGTGAGTTTGATGAAAATTAGTTATTAACCTCAAAAAGGGTTAATTGGTGGACAGAGGAACAAGCTTTTTGCATTAGTTACTCATAAAGTGCTTTAACTGATTTCTAACCTGATTTCCTACATTTCTACTTTGGAACACAGAAAATTACACCATTTGATCATTCTGACCATTTAGGTTCTACATGATACCTTATTTGTCACTGCTTTTCTGGATTCCTATTTCATGCCTCATTCAAAAGAGCCTATCATATGCAATAAAACCCAGCAAGAAGAGATAGAGAAAATCCCTTTAATATGATTACATAATGTATAAAATATTTGGGAGCCTATCCTCCAAGATAGACGTAAGAACTAATAAACACATGGAGAAGGAAATGGCAAACTTACTTTGCCAAGAAAACTCCAAATGGGGTCATGAAGAATCAGACACAATTGAAATGACTGAATAACAACAATATAAATACAAGTATAAAAACAACTATTTATAAAAATAAAAACAGACCTATTTAAATAACTGGAAAAAACATAATTGGCTTATAGGTATAATGATCAACATAATAAAAAAAGACCATATTATCTAAATTAATTTACTTATTCAGTGTCATATTGATCAAACTAACAGAGGGTTATTTACAGAACTAGAAAAATAATAACAAAATTTATACGGATGACAAAAGATCAAGAAAGTGAAGAAAAATAATGAAAAGAAATGGGAACAAAGGGGGCATATCTGTGCTGGATCTCAGGCTATACTACAAAGCAGTTACTTACCAATGATCTCTTCACCATCAAAACGAAAAGACTTTTGGCAGTCATTATTTTTCTTGACTTCTCTACACTGTCAATTACTCCCTTATCCTTAATACTCTCTCCTCTCTAGGATTTTTCTGCACTGCTCTCTTCTGGCTCTTCCTCTACCTGTCTGATCTCTTCTCACTCTCCCTTGTTGGATCTTTATCCAGGTCATTCCAGCTAACAGTGGGGTTCCCACAGAGGTCTTTCCTGGGCTCTTTCCTCTTCTTTATAGTATTTTCTTGGTAAATCTCATCAGCTTTCATGGGTATAATTATCACCTCTATTCCAACGATTCTCACATCCATTGATACAGACCTAACCTCTCTCCCTAGTCTTTCATCTCCAACTGTCTGTTAAACATCTTGAACTGAATATCCCATGGACACCTGGAATTCAACATGTGACTGAACTCATTATCTTCCCCACCCTCCAGCCCCTCTCCCTCCCCTAACTTTCCTATTACTGTTAATAAGGTACTGACATTCTCCCGGGCACCCAAGCTCACAAGCCTAATGTCACCCTTGAGTCTGTTCTTTCTACCCCTCCATATCCAATCTGTTGCCAAGTTTTTCCAATTCTACCCCAACAACATGTCTTGTATATACCCCCTTTTCTGCTCTGACACTTTCATCAACCTCACGTGACCCTTATCACCTCACACCTGGACTATTTTAATAGCCTGATGATAGGTCTCCTAGCCTCAAATTTCTCCAGTCTTTCCTCCACTCAGCTATAGTGATCTTACTAAATTTCAGATTTGACCATATGACCTTCCCCCCATTTACTAAAATCTAGTGGCTCCTTTTACCTCCAGGATCATATATAAAATGTTTCATTTGGCTTTTAAAACTTCTTAACCTGGCCCCCTCATACCTTTCCAGTTTTCTTCCATTTTTGCCCACATATTCAAAAATCTGGTGACCATTGTTATTCCCTGGATAAGACACTCCTCCTCCCAATTCCATTTTCATTTTCACTAGCTATCCCTCATTCCTGTAATTCTCTCCCTTTTCACCTGCACCCCACACATCCCCTGGCTTTCTTCAAGTCTCAACAAAAATCCTACTTTCTCTAAGAAACTTTTTCTAATCCTCCTTCTCCCAACAACCTTTCCCACAAGATTTAAGAAAAGAATTTAAATTCTAAGCCATTGATATCCTTGGATTGTCATATTCTCTGCTTGGTAAGGAGATTGAGTGTTTCTTGGCTATGGTAGTTCAAAGTTTTTTTTTTCTTGTTTCAACAAGTGAATTGCATCATTTAAGCTGTGTGAAATAGCTGGAATCACCACTGATACCCTTTCTTCCATCTGTTTCCCATTTTTAGTCAATTTCATTTTAATAATATTATTTGGTGCTTACTATGTCCAGCAATTCTATTCTTTTTTTATCTTCATTAAAAAGGCAAATAAAGAAATTGGTTTTATTGTTCATTCAAAGACATAAAGAAAAAATTTGATGGGACATTTGGCTATCTTACATTGCACTACTCATAAGTACTTACAAAAAGACCAGCAGGAAATAAAATGTAGATTACATGCTAGCATTTCTTATAGAGGATGAAGAGGTCAAGAAACTCCACAAGGAACTGCATAAAATCTTCCAGTTAAGTCAGCAGATATTTTTTATATTCAGTGACTTCAACACAAAGGTACGTATGGAGAGGTGTGGCAAACATGTTGCAGGAATAAGGAATGAGACAAGCCAAAGAGGTATAGACTTTATAGAAACCTGACACTAATACATCATGAACATTTTTTCTGAGAAAAGATTTGGGGAAATGTTGGACATGGTAAGTACCTAATGGCATCATACAACAATGGAATTTTTGTTAAAATTATTAAAAGCTAGGAGATGACTTATTGTTGTAAAAATATTTCCTGAATCATCTATCCGAGGATAGTCAACACCATTACTTTCTTAAGGCAGAGATAAAAATTAATAAAAAAAATTGGAAAAAGAATTAAAATGAGAAAAATGACATGCAATTAAGACAATTCCAATTTGACCCATTCAGTTGTTTATTAACAGAGAAAATGGAAATGGATGGAGGAAAGAACATTGATGCTAGTAATGGCAATTTCACAAAGAAGTTTAATAAATATAAATCAATTCTAATAAAGCAACCAAAAAAGCTTCCAAACTCTTTGAGCTGTAAATACTTGAAGAAGTCTGTCCTAGAGATGGCACAAGAAGAAATACACTTGCCAAAAAATTTGAAATTGTTATGGAAGAGATACAATGAAAAGTTCAAGCTCACAGAGAATTTCCTGTAGATAGTGGATGACATATTGCTCTCTGCATCAAACTCTACAACAATGAAGAGTCTCCCAAATGATATCCCTAAGTGCTCAAAAGATTTTAGTCTAACTATCCATGAAGGAAAAATGAAGTGGATCGAGAATGTTTATTGTCCAGCCTATGAAGGCAGGGTTAATCAGAGCCTAAGTGGTTGAAAAATATGTATACACTCACAGATCAACCGAATGTCTCAGGCTATGGGAATCTTTATCCCAACTTCTACTCATTTTGAGTGGAATCCCTCCAGATCAAAACTGGCTAGTTATTGATTCTGGAGTCCACCCCCTCACACTGACAAATTGATTGCCCAGAGTGCTCATGGTTGGCTAGCTAATGATATCTTCCCCTTGGTTTCTAAGGGCAGTGGAGTGTCTATTTCCATTGGTTTGAGACAATGTTCTAGTCTGTTTGCTCTCATTTCAATTGCTAGTGCCAATTATTAGTTATTATTAGTTATTAGTGCCATTTCATTATCATGGATACCACTTAATAGTATCTAACTAATTAACATCAATTAGCTATAACAAAAGAATTTTTACTGAGAAGATATAGCAAGGACAGATGTTCTAAACACCCCCCCCCCCCCAGAATAGGGGCTCACTCTCTCTTATATTACCTGGAACCTTGGGGAGACTGAACTCAAACTTAAAGTTATTGCTTGCAAGTATACACTTCCCCTCAGGCTCCCCTAGGAATCATTTGTATGAATGCTCAGTTTTGACTCAGTAGACAATTGATGAAGTGGAGCAAACTATTATAAATTCCTGTGCACCCTCTGAAGTCTCTGTGGAGAATTGCATCAAACCAAACACGCTAATGTTCATAAAGAGCTGATTTCTTGTTGGCCAGTCTCCAGTGTACTCTTCTCATTATTTAAAAAAGAAAATTTGGCATTCTTAGGAAATTGGTCAAAGTTCATTTTGAACATATTGACCATCTCCCTCAAACCAAAACAATTCTCTAGGGTCTCAGGTAGACATAAACATGTCTTTTCACTTGTTTCCTCAGGCCTGTTAACTTGCCTCCTCATCTCTAGTGGACTGATAGCACTCGTTCCTTTTAAAAAAAAAAATTGATCCTCAGAGCACTGCCAGAGAGAGTCCTAGCTTGGTGATGTTAGAGCTCCATAGCCAGATATACACCTTTTAGAAAATGTAGTAGAGAATTTCTCCTAATGAGCTATCCTTAAATATAATGGGAAATCACATTCTGTGGTCATTTATCCATCCTTCAAGGATCATGTCCAGTTCATCAAAAAAATAGTTTCTTTTTTGTATTACTTGGAAGTTGCTGTGAGGAAAAATGGGATAATGCATGTGACAGCAATTTAGAATATAGAAAGTGATATATTATTATAAACTTCACTTATCCTAAACATTTGACTTCCTTTTTACCTGGAACTGCCACAGACTTGTTTACATGTTTTTCTGTTTTAACTATGTACTGGTAGCTAATTAAAAGAGGTAAAATAACAATATTTCCTTTTTGATATGTAAGCACAAGCTCAGTCAGGATCCCTACTGTCTAGGAGTTGTAGAGAAATGGGGAGAAAGGAACCTGTTCTCAGACAAGGAGAAGAAGAGGGGAAGTCAGGGAAAAGGTATGAAGGAGAGATGCAGCTGGGCAGTTGGACCCATGCTCAAGAAGAACAAACTCTAGTTCCCTGGAATATGAACACCATCTGCATTTCCCCAAACTAATGAATGACATTCTCTCTCTCTCTTTGGATCCCAAATAGAAATGGAACATTTTTAGAACTGCTTCAAGTGTAAAGAATATGTATAATGGCCCTCTCTCTGTCAGTCAGTCACATGCCAGCTAAGTATGCTTGATGAATCTTCAAATTACAAAAAAAACCCCAAAATATTTAGTCCCTATTATAGACATGAAACTATATTAGACAGTGAAGGGAATAAAACTTTATATGAGATATGATCTCTATCCTCATGGAGCTTAGTCTACTGCAGAGGTTCCCAAGCTTATTTGGTTTACTACCCTCTTCAAAAAAAAAAATTGCTCAGTGCCTCCCTGGAAATCTACTTTCTTTAATCTTTTAATGGTTTAAAAAATTTGCATCATTTTCAAAAAAAATAAAATATTTAAAAAGACACATCTTAAATTTAATAATTTATTGTAAATTTGTGGTTTTTTCCTTTATTGAAATTTTGATGATACAATATTGTGTCATGTAACTGTATAGTATTGTATTGTAAACAATCATTACATGTACACATTCCTGCCAGTGCACACTGGACTTCCTGACAATGTGCAATACCTTCTCCTGCCAATGCTTGCTTGTTAAGACCTGTTGACAGACATGACCACTGATCAGTTATAACTTGCATTTTGTGTGTTTATTTGTAAAATAATGTAGTCACTATGACTTTAACTCTGTTACACAATAGATGAAACATTTATGAATGGTTTTTCAAAAATTTTTATCTTTTTTCCTTATGCTTCCACTACCCCTTTATTTTACCCCTACCATTTGCATCCAAGGCTACTATCACCGCACCTCCCACCTGGCAATTGTTCTAATGCTCCCAGGGGGTGGTATTGCGCCTTTGGAAATCTCTGGTCTACTAGTTATGTTGTTATTTCCATCCTAGGACCTATTACTTTCTTTTCACGTTTATCTGGGGCTTTTTATTACCTGGTCCCAAGGCCTCAGTGGCTTTAAAAAAAGAATCCAAATGCCAAATCACATTTGCCAATCACCACAAGAAAAACAACTTCTAAGCTCTTAGTTAGGGAAAAGTCATGCTTCCCTATTCTCTAAACAGGGGGAAAATGGTAGGTATCTTCAGCTCTTTGCTCCTAGAGGCAGTACTGCCTTAATTTGTTGGTAATGCCGTGGTAGTTAAGTGATATGTTAGGGTTCCATGACCTTTGACAAAGGTGTGAATAAGAGACTGGGAAATGAATCCAAAAGTTCAATTAAGGAATTCTTGCTGACCTTTTGACACAGAGGCATTACCACTCAAGTTTCTGATCTCTCGTGTACTAAGGAACTGGGCAGCTTTCAGCACAGTCTGGCATGCAGAACATCACCAAGGATACACATAACATGTAATAGGGGAAAATAGAAGCACATTGGTAAATGTAACCAGGAACAAGATTCCTAAAGCCAATGATTTCAGTGCTTTTTTTCATCTTTTTACTTTTCACCTCAAATAAATTTGCAACAACAGAATGTTAGACTTGCCTATGGCAAAATGCATCCCCAGTAGTTCACTCACTCTACTTTTTATATTCTGTCTTGGAGCGGAACAAGAGGCTTATTGCCTTACAAAGCCTATTGGTAACAATTGCTGCTTCCCTATCTCCACAAATCAGCTGCCTTGTCTCTCTGACTGTGATTACACCATAGTACTGGAGTATACCTTTTATTTCAACTTTCTTACCCACAAGAGAATATTTATGTATCAAATCTTGAATGCTTATTCTATGATCTATCATTCCAAACAGGTTCATTCTCATAGAACATTATTTCACATCAATCAGAATATCATTTTCCCTCATGCATTAGAAACACTTCTCTGCATTACCTCTACCTTCTCTGTTTTGTTGCCAGGTAAATGTTCCATGGTTTTTCCCTTAGGGGAAAAAAATGTGCCTCTAAGATGCAACTACCAAGGGAAGCCATTCATGGGCTGGATTTCAGTTGCATCAGTAGATCAATAATGTTCAGGGAAATGAATTATCTTCCTTTGTAGGGAAGAACTTTACATAGTTCATTTTCTTGAGTAGTGATTATAAGGAGGACAATTAAATACTCTGGCTTTCCCTGATTCTTGATGCTGCCTCATATTCTGCATTGAAACTGGTAGGTAAGGGGGATTATTTTAAACTCTGCCATACCATTTCACAGCTGTTCTTTTTATCCTTACAGCTGCATTTCTATTTATGTCTTTTATTTTCCCCCATCTCTCCTTGGTATATTTCAATATCTCTTTATTCTTTATGAGATATACTATTATTAAGTTGCACCATGACTTGGAAAATCAGACTCTTCCAAATGAAATGTATAGAATCATGTTCATGTTCTATCTAAATAATGAATTCTTCCTACAGCATCACCAACAAATATTCATCTGGCCTCCATTTGACAACTTCCAGCACTAGGTCAACTCAACACTCCTTGGGACAACTCCATTAATTCCACCAGCATTTATTAAATTACAACTATGAGTAAGGTCCTGTACTAGCACTCTGGACACAGACTGTTATGGAAGCAATAGGTAACAATGAAGACGTTTGAACAGAGGTATAACACAGTCAAATTTGTGTTTTAGGAGTATCAGTTTGGCAACAGTGTGGAAGGTGGATTGAAGAGGAAAGATAATGGAAGCAGAGAGACCAATTAAGAATTTATTTGCTAGAGTGAGAAGCAATGAGCACTTGAAATAAGATAGAGACTATACGAGAGGAAAGAAGGGGAAGAGATGCAAGAGATGTTATAAACGAAGAAGCAAGAAAACTTGGTAACTGCTTGGGTGTGGGCAGTGAGGAAAATGGTAAGAGTAAAAGATTATTCTGAGATTGGGAATCTGGGTAACTAGAACATAGTGTTGCTCTCAACAGAGACAGAGAAGTCTGGAGGAGAGAGATTTTGGGGATAATATGACACATTCTGTTTTGGGCATGTTGAGTTTGAGATGCTTATATGATATCTGGTAGAGATGTCTAGTAAGCAGTTGGTAATATGGGACTGAAATTCAGTGGGGATGGATGTATTGGTCTGATGGGTCATCTATTCATTTTTGGATAATCTTAATATTCTGGAAGATTTTTCTTGTGCTGAGCCAATACTTATTTCTCTGTAACATCTATCCATAAATCATAGTCCTACCTTCTATAGTTAAGCTGAGCTAAACATAATCCCCATTTCACATAACCCTACAAATATTCAAAGACCATTAAACTTTCTCTTTTCCAGGCTAAATATCTCTAGTTACTTTAATTGACCCCATTCATCACCCTGATTACCATCCATAAAAGGTACTTAATCTCATTAATGTCTCTTCTGAAATGAGTCAATGAAAACTGCACACGATTTTTAAGATAAGATTTAATTATGACAAATTCAGGCATGGCAGGGATCAATTCAATCAATTTGAATATTTCTACCCTTGGTGGATGATATTTTAGACTCATTATTCATATTTCTCTGCTTTTTCATACTCTACCTATAAGTTTGAGTTTCTCATGTATGGGACCAAACAACTATGACCAAGAATGTCTTGACCATTCCTACTTCCATTAGTCCTTACATCATCTGAGGAGAAATGGGGTTGTTCTGCTTTGGATAGGGGCTAAGAGAATATCCAATCTTAATTATTCATCTTAATTAAATACATTGAATATTAAAATAAATAAATATATTGAAATATTTATCTCAATTATATAAGGCTCAATTTTGTTTTTCTTGTTCTTCCCACTTACATTGTTGGATTCATCATATTGTTTTCCTGATTCTTCTTTCTTTATCTTGGGGAACTATATTTTTCACCTCTTCTACTACAACTTTGTTTGTCTGCAAGGTTGATGGTAGCATTCAATGTTCTGGTTGCTGGGCTATCTCTAGAGCTAGAAGAAAAATGATCAATACCTTTTTTTTGCATCAATGACAATAGGTAATCAAGAAGGAATATTGGTTGGTTCTGAATAAGAAACTTCTCGAAGTGGGCTTAGTAGAAAGAGAATAGGAGTGAGTGAGAGGAAGGGACAGATGTTAGTCCAGTTCTTCAGACAGATACTTTTTGAGGGAGGAACTGGCTTTATGTAAAGTTTAACTGTCTTTTATTCAGAAGATCTGATTTTGTATCCTGGTTGTATCCTGGTGACCTTCCTCAATTTACTTAAGTGAGATTGAATCTCTTCATCAGTAAAATGGGGATAATAATACCATCAACCTCGAAAGATTTTTGGAAAAATGCTTTGCAAACTGTAAGCTAGGTAAATGCCAGACACTCTTAATGCTGTCTTTGCTTTGCTGTCCTCATGGGGCCAGGGCACACAGCAGATGAGAATTCATGGGATCTAGTGCTGGAATAGGTCTTAGACACCTTCAGTCCAATTTTACAGATGTGGCAAATGAGACACATGGAGGTTAAGTGACTTACCTGGGTAGAGGTAAGTAAAGGGAACTGGAGCTAGTTTTAGCAAGGATTATTGCTCCTGGCTCCCATGGGAGGGGCAACTTCATTAGATGCCCTTTTCTTTAACAGAAAAATGACAATTTTTTAGAGTGAAAGAGTCCTGGACTGGAATTTAGGAGACTTAGTTTTCAGTTGTGGTTTGTTAATAATTTGCTCTGTGATCTAGATTCTGCACCATGCTTGAAAAACTATGATTCAGAATGGGTAGACACTCTGTGCTAGCAGCAGTATTTCACTGCCAACTTTCTTCCCTGCCTCTTCAACCGACATGGAGTAGGCCTAGGACAAAGTTGCACCAGGACCTGATTTGTCCAACTTCCCTGATACAACTTCCTGTTCATCTAGGGGTGTAAAAAGTCTCAGTAATGTGGAATCTGGACCTTTCAGACTTGGTGGGTGCCTAATACCATGGGAGTTGCCATATTCTGTTGACCTGCTGACCAGAGATGTTTCCATGTGGAGATGAGGGGGGATACATTAAGAGAAGCTAATTTCCATTCTATTCTTGTTGTATGCCTTTGATGTGTTACAGAAAAGTTATATGATAGGATACAGCATTTCCCTGATGCAGTTTCCTTCATATCTATCATTACATGGCTAGAAAAGCAATATCTTTCACCCTCTTTGGGACCCAATATTTCACAAAACCTTAAACCCAGTTCACTCTGAAGCTCATAGATTGGACCACAATAGGTCCCTGCCCAAACTCCACTTAATGGCTGTATTTTGGGCCCTCCTTCCTTAGAATGAATGTCAGTGGTAAATGTTTCTCTTTGGAATAGCTTCCCTGAGGGTCTTCCCCTCCCAGTTTAATTTTTTCTTTTCTTCTAATTCTTCTTTTTTTCTTTTTTTTTGGAGGGGCAAGGCAGGGCAATTGGGGTTAAGTGACTTGCCTAAGGTCACACAGCTAGTAAGTGTGTCAATTGTTTGAGGAGAGATTTGAACGCAGGTCCTCCTGACTCCAGGGCCAGTGCTCTACTCACTGTGACACCTAACTGTCCCCCTTGACTCACTTCTTAAAGAGGCCTATTCACTGAATGGGTGTTACCTCATTCTAAGTGAGTACATGAAAAGGCCTAAAAGGGCCAGGGTCTTCCATTTCATCCTGGGTCATCTCTATTCATCCTGATGAATATCTGGTCACTGGATCCAGATGGTTCTGGAGGAGAAAGTGAGGCTGGTGACCTTGCACAGTTTGCCCTCACTCAAATCAAAGTCAACTGCAAGTCATGTCATCATTTCCCTGATGCCATGGTCCTCTTCAAAAATGAAGGACAAACACAACCTGTGTATGTTATATAAATCCAAATGATCAAATCCATTTCCTTTAAGAACTTCACTCCCTCTGGTTAGAAGGTTCCCTGAGGGTGTGGGAGTCCATTGCAGAGAAGATTCTATCATTGGATTCATGAGACTTGAGCCATTGATTTCATTATCCTTTGCTCCTGGGGCTACTCAGATTCCTGTTTGAATATCTGCTGCTTGCTGGTGAGGCTCCACCCTGTCCCTCCCACCAAAGTTGACAGACACACTCTTTCTCCCAGAAGGAGTATATAGCCTGAAGATTTACTGTCTGCTGTGGGAGTTCCCCGATGCTTTCCCCAAGTCGGTTCTCTTTCTCTGGTCTCGTTACTCTATTTCAGCACGACCCTAAATCTCTAGGTCAGAGACTGGGGTCTACACCCATAAGGAGAGATTCTTTTACTTGGCCCAGTCACCAGCTCTATTAACCACCTCAGCATTCATTGCACAGTCTCTGAAAGTTGAGAGCTCACTTTTTGTGGTGGCAAAGAATTGGAAATTGAGGGGATGCCAATCAATTGGGGAATGGCTGCACTAGTTGTGGTATATGAATGTAATAGAATACTATTGTTCCATAAGAAATGATGAACAGAAAAACCTAGAAAGACTTGCATGAACTGATGCTGAATGAAATGAGTAGAACAAGAGAACATTGTACACAGTAACAGCAACACTGTGTGATGACTGACTTTGTTAGACTTAGCTCTTCTCAGCAATGCAATGATCTAAGACAGTTCCAAGTGCCTCATGATGGAAAATGCTATCCACATCTAGAGAAAGAACTATGGAGTCTGAATGCAGATCGACGCATACTATTCTCTCTCTTTTATGTTTTTTCTTTCTTGTGGTTTTTCCCTTTTGTTCCGGTCCTTGTTTCACAACATGACTAATGTGGAAATATGTTTAATATGATTGTTCAAGTATAGTCTCTATCAGATTGCATGCTGTCTTGGGGAAGGGGAAAGGGAGAGATGGGAGAATTTAGAACTCAAAATCTTATAAAAGTGAATGTTGAAAACTTGAAAATAGGTGGGATTTTATTTGAGACTTAAAGGAAGCCAAGCAGGTCAATGGTCATAGCAGAGGAGGGAGATCATTCCAAGTATGGGAAACAATCAGAGAAAATGCACAGAGTGGAGGGATTAGTGTCACTGAATCAAAGACTACAAGTCAGGAAGTAAAGTTTTAAGAAGATTGTAAAGGTAGGAGGGGGTTAGTTTATGAAGGGCTTTGAATGCCAAATGAAAGATTTTGTATTGGATCTTAGAGGCAAGAGGGAGCCACTGAAGTTTACTGAGTAGGGAATGACATAGACTTGTGCTTTAGAAAAATCACTTTAGTGGCTGGATGAATAAAGAATGGATTGGAGTGGAAAGAGACTTGAGGCAGGTAGTCTCGGAAATAGGTTATTTCAAAAATCAAGGAATGAAGTGATGAGGTTCTTTCCTACAGTGGTAACAGTGTCAGAGGAGAGAAGGAAAGGAGGACATTAGTAGTTGGGGGAACAAGAAAGACTCCATAAAGAGTGTGGTACTTGAACTACATCTTGATGCAAGATAGGGTTTGTATAAGGTAGGTATAATGAGGGGATGCATTCTAGGCACAGGGGATAGACAGTGCAAAGATGTTGAGAAGGGAGATGGGATGCCATGTGTGAGAAACAATGAAAAGGCTAATTTGTCTAGAATTTAGGGTGTGGGAAGGGGAATAATATATAATAAGCTGGAAAGATAGATTAGGACCAGACTGTGAAGGCCATTAACAACCAAACAGAAGAGTTCTTATTTTATCCTAGATTCTACAGTCACTAGAGTTGATTGAGTAGGGAAGCAACACAGTAAAAGCTATACTTAACAAAAATTACTTTGGCACTTGTACAGAGAGGATAGATTTGAATGGAGAGAGACTTGAGTCAGGGAAACTAAATAGAAAATTGTTGTATTCAGAATGATAGGCGATGAGGGCCTTAATGAAATTGATGGCTGTGTGAGCAAAAAGGGTCCGATGCAAGAGATATTTCAGAGGTAAAAAATACACACACACACACAGACACAGCAAAATGTGGCAACTGATTTGATATGTGAAGTGAGAGAAAATGAAGAGGCAAAAATAAATGAGGTTTAAAAAATGGGTCAAAGAATATTGCTCTGTTTGTCAAGGTACTCATGAGGATATGATTCACAAAGTATAATGTAAATGGAGTGCTATGTGAAGACTAAACAGCAATAACAAGTATTTATAAAGTATCTTTGTGAAATTGCTGAGATGAAGACAAAAATGCTTGCATTTTATCCCTTTTCATTTTCATGGGTTACAAAGTGTTTTCTTAGTTAACTTTTTCCTCTTCCTGTTATAGACATTTCTTTCCAGTAAATTAAGTTGCCACTTCTAATTAGAACTTTAGAGAAATTATGATTCTCTAATCTAACCACTCCAGAATTTACTTTTGCTTCCCCTTTGTTATAACAATTTTGGAAGTTTGCTTAGTCATAATGTGAACACTTTAAGATTGAAATACAATTTGAAGGATCTGCGGATGGTTGTGAAATCATTGTCCAAGATACATCTCTAATGCCAGTATTCAATTCAGGTTCAATTTTGGGATGAATATGCTCATAAGTGAAGGGAATAAATGTTTATAGTACTGCCTACTATGCATCAAAACACTAAGTGCTTTTAAAAATATCTCATTTGATCCTCATAACAACTCTGAGAGGTAGGTGCTATTATTATCCTCATTTCATATTTGAGGAAACTGAGGCAAAGAGATTAAGTGACTAAGCTAGTGTCTGAGGCTAGATTTGAACTCAAATATTCCAGGTCCAATCAGTGGTCTATCCACTGCACCATTAGCTGCCTCTATTCACTCAATTATTCACAAGAAATACAACATTTAAGAAAGGAAGTTAACTTTGTTTATCAAATGAAATAATATTTATAAAATGCTTAGCATAGTGCCTGGCACATAATAGATGCTTTCCCTTCCTCTCCTTTCCTAACACAGCAAGGACATGTAACAAGGATATAGTCATGACTCTTAGCTTCTTTGGATTCAGGCTCCATATGGAAATGGGTCTGGTCAGTATGTTAACAGGGTAAGGCAACTCTTGTGGACTTGGCAATCTATGAAGTCCGAGAGGACCAGACTTTATGTGGCTGGGACTTTTTGTGCCCCTAGGCTAGGATGACTAGGAAGTTGCAACAGGGAAACTGAGATCATTATGATCTCAGGGGTAACTTTGTTTTAAGCCTATCCCATATTGGCTGAAGGGGTGGAGAAGGTGTTATGGTAATTAGAGTGGGACTTTTTTTTTTTTACTGTTTTCTCTTTTGGAATGCTGAGGTAATCAAGTATCTTCCATGAGTCTTGCCTTTCAAATATAATAGTAAGCAAAGTAGACTTTTTGTTGTCTTTGTTTTGGAGTGCTTCTCAGCACTAAGGAATCTTTGATTGAATTGGGAGTCTTTGACGATCTGCTTATGTCAAGGGAAGGCCTAGTTCACATGCGTTTGAGTCACATGGTTGTGTTGCCCTTTGATCTTGAGACTTGTATATAAGATCAGAGGTTAGCATTTTGCCTTTGGGGCTCACTCACTGGAAGAGTGTTGGTATGGAGACTCTGGGTAGCTGTTAAGTAGCCACTGGCTCTAAAAACCCAGATGTTGGTGCTTCTCTCTGGTAACTGTATGTATTATGATTTGGTCAGAGAGATAAAAGCCTGTCTGTTGATCCATTTGTAATTTCTGTTTGTATTTGCTCTGAAGTTCAGAGTGCTGGCTTTTCCCCCTGAATTAAGTGAATAATATAGGTATGTTTGATTAAAGTGAGATTGTAAACCCCTTAAAGTTGCTTTCCTTAGGAAAGTAGATCAAAGAATCTGTGCTAGCAGCCCTCCTGTGTGCTGATGTTGTTGGTCTCTCACCTCCACAGCAGCTGCTAGCAACATTGTTGTTATAGAAGGAGGGTAAAGAAAGTCTAGAACATAGAGAGTATAGCCTAGAGAGGAATGAAGACTTGTTCAGCTTTCGTGTCCTCCTTAAAATAGAGGTTCTAGGAGGAACCACCAAATCAGAGGGAAAGACTAAAGGGTTGAGGGTACTTCTAATGTGTGAAGTTCCGGGGTAGAGTGAGCTTCCAGAGTGAAGAGGTGTGTTTTTTTTAAAATGACATGACAGATAAATTTGGGAGAGTCACAAGTGCAGCCTGGAGAGAAATTAACTGCATATATGACCTCTCTGACTCAGTGTGCTCATTTGTAAAATTGAAGTGAGCTGGATTAGATGATTCTTCTAATTAGGTCCCTTCTAGCTCTAAATCTCATCACTGCTTGCAAAGGATGAGAATGTCAGTTTGGGTGAATATGTGCAAATTTAGGGACTTCTACATTCCAAATATTCATATAGACTATTTGTGCCCAACCTGTGGTAGAGCCTTAAAAGCTCATATTGTCTGATCAGCCGTAGTTGGACACACTGTACATTGACCCCGACACTATGATACCATTTTGGTCCTCTTCAAGCATGAAGGGTAACAATGAATTAACAATCTATATCTATCTGTGTATCTTTATCTATCTATATGACTCAGCAGAAGAGGAGAAAGAGACTTAGAAAGGTTTCAGGGAGAAGGTGATACTTGAGCTAAGACTTGAAGGAAGCCAAGGAAGCAGATAGGTGGAAATAAGGAGGGAAAGAATTGCAGGCATGGGGAACAGCCAATGAGAAACATGGCACAAGGAGATGGAGTATAATGTTCTAGGAACAGAAAGTAGGTGATTGTCGATGCATCATATAGTACTTGGGTGGGGAGATGAGTGAAGAGCAAAAAGACTAAAGACTAAAAAAGGTAAAAAAAGAGGACAGGTTTTAAAAAGATTTCAAAGCCCCAAAGATCATTTTGTCTTTGATCTTGAAGGTATTAGGAAGCCACTGGAGTTTAGGGAGTAGGGAGGTGACTTGGTCAGATCTGCATAGTAGGAAAAAAAGCATGAGAGCTTGTAACAGAATGGTGGCTGTGTAAATGGAAAGAAGAGGATGTATACTAGTGATGTTATCAAAACAGGGAAAAAAGACTTGGCAACAGATTAGATTTGCAGGGCAAATGAGAGTGAGAAGTCAGGGGTGACAGTGATGAAAGCCTGAATGACTGGGAGGAATAAGAAGAATAAGGAAGTCGGGAAGAGGAAAGGGTTTTTTGGGGAAAGATAATGAATTTTGTTTTGCACCTATTTAGTTTGAGACTTTATAGGACACACAGTTTGAGATGTCCAAGAGACATCTGGTGATGAAAAACTAGAGGTCAGCAGAGAGCTTTGGGCTGGATAAATAGATCTGGGAATCAATCCTCTGCACAGAGATGAAAATTGAACTCATTAGGTTGATAAGATCACAAAGTGATCACTAAGACAGAAAAAAGAGAGAGGAGAAAAGAGAACACTCATGATTAGTAGGCACGACATAGATGAAGAGTCAGTAGAGGAGAACGTTTCATGTAAGAAAAGAATGAGGAGAGAACAGTGGTACAAAAACCTGGAAAGGAGGGGGTATCCAGGAGAGCAGTGTCAATGGCTACTGAGGGCTCAAAATGATAAGGATTGAGAAAAAGCTATTAGATTTGGCAATTAAGAGATAATACATAACTTTGATGAATAGTTTTATCTGAAGAACCCATATCTCTTGATTTCGTTTTTAGTACATTCTATTTTATCCCATATAAAGATGCCTCTTATAGTACTGCTCTGAGAAAATATGTAACTCTGCATCCTGTTCTTTGTTTCCCTGTTTTATTCTCATTTATCTTCCATGCTAGCTTTTTTTTTTCTCTAATTGCTTCTGTGTTCTTTATTTATTCAATTTCCTTGAGAGCAGAGGCAGTTTATTATAGTGGATAGAATGCTGGAGGTAGAGTCAAGGTAGCCTGAATTCAAATTCTGCCTCTGGCACTTACTAGGTATATGACCTTGAGCAAATCATTCAGCCTCAAGGAACTTCAATTTCTTCATTTATAAAATTGGAGGGTTAGTCTAGGTCAGAGGTTAGCAAACTGTGGCCTGTGGGCCAAATGCTTCCCATTGCCTGCCCCATGAACTAAGAAAGATTCGTCATACTTTAAAATACAATAAAACTCTATTTTAAGTTTTTAAATACAATGTTATTTTTTATTTAAAAATCATTCTTAGCTCCTGGGTAGTACAAACGTAGGCAGAGAGATTTATCCCAAGGGTTTTTGTTTGCTGACTCCTGCTTGAGATGGTCTCTAAGGATCCCTTCTGGTTCTAAATTTATACTTTGAACATGTGACCATTGCTTCTCATATGCTGTTTTCTCCCCCTTTTACATCACCAACACTTCAAAACAGGATCTTTCTTAAGTCACTCATGAGGCCAATAGTGCATATATTTTTTGTCTCCATGCTTCTGATTTTTTCCTTGTTCTTTGTCCTCAGGTCATTTCAGTGTCTGTGATATCAGCTGAGTCAATGGATGGAGCAAACAACTCTGTGGTGTCTGAATTTGCCTTGCTGGACTGTCTGCTTCTTGGGAGATGAAGATTCTCCTCTTTTTCTTTTTCTTTTCATTTTATGTGGGAATTATACTGGGAAACTTCATTGTGTTCACGGTGATTTTTGATTCTTATTTTCACTCCCCTATGTACTTTCTGTTAGCCAATCGCTCCCTTATTGACCTTGGCCTATCTTCTAGTACAGTCACAAGGATGATCACTGGCATTTTTAGTAAATACAGAGTCATCTCCTTCACATGTTGCATGATAAAGATATTCTTTATCCATATCGTGGGAGGTCCTGCTCATAGCCATGGCCTATGACAGATACATGGCCATCTGTAAGCCTCTTCGCTACCTGACTATCATGAACCACAAAACATGCATTTGTTTTGTAGTGATAGCCTGGGTGATTGGGGTGATCCATGCTGTGTCTCAATTTGTTTTTGTTGTAAATTTGCCCTTCTGTGGCCCTAATAAAGTTGATGGCTTTTATCGTGACATCCCTAAGGTTGTGATACTTGCTTGCACAGATACCTCCTGGTTGGTATATGTGGTCACAGCCAACGGTTGGCTTATCTCCATGGGCACTTTCTTTCTCTTAATCATCTCCTACATTTTCATTTTGGTTACTGTCAGACATCACTCTTCGGCTGGTTTGTCCAAGGCTTTTTCCATACTCTTAGCCCATATCACTGCAGTGTTCTTGTTCTTTGTTCCCTGCTTCTCTGTTTATGCATGGCAAGTTCCCACTCTGTCACTGGATAAATTTTTGCTTATTCTAGTCTTTCTTGTCACTCCACTCTTGAATCTTGCCATATATACTTTGAGGAACAAGGATATGAAGTTGGCCATGAAAAGATTGACGAAGAAGCTTGTGAGATCTAGAAAAATCAGATGATGGACTTTTTTGAAGAAGATGAAAAGATGCTTTATGGTCATTTTGGCCAGCCTTGAACTAATGGAAGATCACCAGGAACTTGGAAGTGCATCTGCTTTCAGATTTCTGGTTATTTTTTTAAACAGATCATTATTCCAACATTGAAACAGATGGGCTCAGTAATGACATCTGTAAGAGTCATTTGAATGTTGCCTTATTGATGGAAAGGCATGGAAAGGTCAGCAAGACTGTGGAATGACACATACAAAGCAAGCACTGGTTGGAATTCTTTTTTAAATGAGTGTAACACCGTTGATCACCATGACAAATGTCTGATTTTTTTTTCTATTCAGCTCCAGAGCATGTACTTTTGATCCAGAGCTCAGTTCCATCTGTCATGTGCACCACCCAACATAACCACCAATGTCCCTATGCTTAATGCTGACTATAGAAAAGGTACCTGATGTATATATTTTGGCTTTGTTCCTTTCTTGGTGGTAATGCTTTCCTCTCAGTATTTCAGGGTTTGGTGTAGATAATCTAGTCCGATCAATAGTTCATATTCTCCATCCTACTGGTTCCTCTCACTTCTTATGTCATTGATTGTGTGACTTGCTAATTCAACTCTAATTCAAGAAGACATTACCTGAGGACATTATACACCAGTAACAAAAGCAGAAACATTACTGTACGGTGTGTTTAATTCATGGACCAGCAACCCAGCTCCCAATGAATCAGTCAATCAACAAGGAATAAATGATGAATGATAAAACATTTATTAAATACTTATTATTTGTCAGACATTATGCTAAGCACTGGTGCTGCAAATAAAAGAAATAGTCCTTGACCTCAAGAAGCTCATATTCTAATGGGAGAAGACAGTACATAAGAAGGGGAGTTAGCGTATTCCTAGCACCATGGTTTGGAAATGGTAGCTGGGAAATGATATGGAAGGCTGGTTCCGGGCAAGATAAGGTAAAAACCTATGTATAAGATCCCAGGGTGGTTCAAGAGGCAGAGTCCAATATTCTTATTTGAGGGGGATGAGAAGAATAAGAAGTATTTACTACACGCTGACTGTGTGTTCAACACTATGCTAACGGCTGGCAAAAAAAGGAAAAGTAAATGCAGCTTCTGCCTCCAAGGAGCTTACAGGCTAATGGGAAGACAACATGCATGTGAATAGCTATAGACAGGATGGATACAAAGTAGACGGCAGTTCTACACTTAGAGGAGGGAACAATAACAGCTGGGAGGCTGGGGCCAACCACTTTTAGAATGTCATGTTTGAGCTGAGTCTTCAAAGAAACCAGGGATCTTAAGGCAAGGTGATGAGCATTTATTAAGTACTAGCTGTGTACTGGACATGGTACTAAGTCCTAGGGATACAAATAAAAGCAAAAAGAAAGGCAGTCTTTGCCTTAAAAGAGATTACATTCTTTTAGGAGAAGACAACTGCAGTTCCATTTCTTTTTGGGAGGTCAAAAGAGAGCTGAAAACTGCAGGGAGGGAGGAAGGAGTTCCTAAAGCTTCTGTAGAAGTCCAGAAGGTAAGAGCAGAGCCAAGAAGGGAATGAAGGTGGGTTAGCTTGGGCCCCACTCTGAACATGGAAGGCTTGGGAGAAACTCATCAGTGGAAGGATGGGGCTGCCATGGCAGAGGACTAGTCCAGGGTGAGGACACCCTAGGTGTTGATGAAACCTGCAAGTGAAACTGCAGATGAGGCATGGTGTTTAAATCCAGAGAGTCATAAGCAGAGCTGAGAGGTTAGGTGGGGATGGATATCATCCCAGGTGCATAGGGAACTGCCAGTGTAAAGGCAAAGAAATGAGACTTAGAGCATCCGGTGTGAGGAATGAAAAGTAGATCAGTATGTTGAAAGGACTATGGGCAGGTAAGTGACACAATGGATATAGTACTGGGCATGAAGCTAGGAAGTTATCTTCCTGAGTTCAAATCTGGCCTCAGACACTTATTAACTTTGTGACTGTGGGCAAATCACTTAACCCTGTTAGCTTCAGTTTCCTTATGTGTAAGATGAGCTGGAGAAGGAAATGGCAAACCACTCTAGTATCTTTGTTAAGAAAACCTCAAATGGGGTCACAAAGAGTTGGACACAACTGAAGATGACTCAACAACAACAACAAATGGAAAGCACTACCAAGTACATGAAAGAAAACAATATATAAGAATGTTGGAAAGATTGGATGGGGTCAGGCTGCGAAGAGCTTTAAAGACCAAAAAGAGGTGTTTGTACCTGGTCCCAGAGGCAATAGGGTATTGCTGGAGTTTATTCCTAAAGGTAAAACCCCTTTGTGAGCTTGTCCCTGTCCCTACCTCCAACTGCCCCTACCTGAGTGTGTTTGGGCACAAAATAGTAGAAATTATGAAAGAAAGTAGCTTCACTGACATTTAACTATTAGCCTTTAAAGGAACTTGGTGCAGATGGGAATTAGTTGTCTGATTTTTGCATTTTTATCTTTGTTACCTTAGTTATTCAAAAAAGCATTCTAACTTTATTTCCTATACTTCTACTTTGGAACAGCAAAATTATATGACTTGAGCCTTCTGACAATTTAGCTTTTACGAGATGTCTTATTTGCCATTGATTTTCCAGATTCCTATTTCATGTCTAATTCAAAAGTATTTTATTAAGAACCTATCATATGCAATAAAAACCAGCAAGAAGAGATGGATAGAGAAATCCTATTTAAAATTACTACAGAATGTAAAATATTTTGGATTCTACTATCCAAGATATATGCAGGAACTATGCAGAAGCAACTACAAAAAACTATTTGTAAAAATAAAGATGGATATAAATAAATGGTAAAAAAACATTAATTGCTTGTAGATAGGATGAGCAATATGATAAGAAGACAATATTTTCTAAATAATTTTACTTATTCAATGCTATACCAGTCTAACTAGCAAAGGATTATTTTATAGAACTAGAAAAATAATAATGAAATTCATATGGAGGAAAAAAAAGTCAAGAATCTTAAGAAAAATAAAAAAAAGAAATGGGAACAAAAGAGTTCTAAGTGCCAGCTGTCAAACTATACTACGAAGCAGTTACTAAAGTAAGTTAGTGCTGGTTAAGAAATAGATCAGTGGGGACAGATTAGGTGCATAATACTCAGAAGCAAATCTGTTCAATAAACACAATGACATCAGTTACTGGAATAAGGACTCATTATTTGACAAAAACTGTGGGGAAAATTAGATCTTGTCTAATGGATCCTGTCAAGCAAAAGGGAGGGGAAAGAAAAAACATCTCTTTTTATCCATTTTAAAATATCACCCTACTTTCACTCTTTCGGTTGAGAAACTTGGCTCATTTCACAGAAAAAACTAAGGACATTCAGAGAGAACTCCCTCTTATCTTTTACTTACTTCAAATCACTCAGATGACTTCTACATTAATTTCCTCCTTCACTTGTTTCTCTAATGAAGAAGCAGCCCTTCTCTTTGCCAAGGTGAACCCTCCTATATGAGCAAGTGATTCTGTTCCTTCTCATCTCCATCAGATTCCCCCTCCTCCCCATTCTTTCACTAATCTTCAATTTCTTCTTGTCTTCCGGCTGCTTCCTGACTGACTACAAACATATCCATATGTCCCCAATCCTACAATGCACCTCTTCCCCCCCTGCCCCATTAGGAGCTTTGGAAGGAGGAAGGAAAGAGAGAGAGAGAGAGAGAGAGAGAGAGAGAGAGAGAGAGAGAGAGAGAGAGAGAGAGAATGTCAGAAAATCAGAAAATTCTAGCATACACAACTCCTGTCATTGGACCTCTGCTTATAAAGGTCACAAGTTTATAGCTAGCTCTAATTCTCTTTCATCTAAAAGCAGCAGAGAACACAGAGGCAAAAAATAGAGGCTTTCTGTATTCACCTGCTACAGGTTGGCCTAAGTGGAGAGATTCTAAGGACTTTGTCCCCATGAAGAGACTTACAGTATGTCTTCCTTCAGTCCTAGTCAGGAGAGGGAAACTTGAGTCTCCTCATTCTTCTCCATCTCCTCCCTCTGACATCAGCCCCCTCTGATCTCCCCCACAATTCTATAGCTACTATAGAATTCCAGCACAGGCTCAGAAGGTCATGTGAAGAATTGCATCAAATCAATTCATGCTCAAGTTCGTGAAGGATCTCTTATTGGCCAATCTCTATTACACTCTTCCTCTTGTTTAAAAAAATTTGCAGCCTTTGGGGAATGACCAAGGTCCATTTTGAATACAGTATCTGTGTCTCCAATTCAGAACTGTCCTCGATAGTTTTGTCCTTTCACTTACTCCCCCGCCTTTATTACTTGCCTCCCCATCTCTAATGGACCAATGGTTCTCATTCCCCTTTTAAAATTAGGAGATTTTCAGAACACTCCTAAAATGAGTCCTTGCTTGGCGATGTCAGGGCTTTGTGGCCATATACACACCACCTAGAAAATGTAGTCAAGAGAATCCTCTCAAGCCACAACGGCTTCTCGTCTGAAAGCATTGTGAGAAATCAAGTTCTGTGGTGATTTCTCCTTGTTTGTGTTCAGTACATCAAGAAAATTATTTCTACTTTGCATCACTTTGGAAACTACTGTGAGGATAAAATGAGATAATGTATGTTACTGCAATTTGAAATCTATAAGATATTGGGTGGTAATTCAGAAAAGGTAAAATAAAAACTTTTTCCTATTGATATATTATGAACAAACTTTTCTCAGTTAGGATTCCTTACATCTAGGAGCCTTTAGAGAATTGAGGAGAATGGAAACTATTCTCAGCTAAGGAAAATAAGGGAGGAATTCAAGGAAAGGGCAGGGAGGAGAGATGAATCTAGGCAGGCTGATTCAAGCTCAGGAAGGACAAGCTCCAACTCTCTGGAATATGAACTTTATAATTTGTGCTTTTATCCAAATCAACAAATGACCTCTCCTAATTTCCCATTCTCCATGGATCTCAAGTAAAAATGGGACATTTTTAGGTTACTTCTAGTGTAAAGAATATTTAAAGTGGCCCTCTCTGTTAATCACAATTGATTCAATCATAGAACAGTTCCAGCAAAGTCTGAACAGATTTGAGAATCTTCAAAATCACCATTTATTTAGTCCTTATGGTTTATACAATGCTGTATCATACATGCTGGTAAATCCAAAGTTTATATGAGATAATGATTCCTAATGTTATGGAGCTTCAGAGTCTATTAGGAATATTTTTTTTTTCTTTCATCTTGAGACCTGTTACTTTCTTTAGGTTTTTTCTTTTCTTTTCTCTCTCTCTCTTTCTTTCTCTCTTTCTTTTTTATTTTTCTTCATATATTTTATTTAATATTTTAGTTTTCAACATTGATTTCCACAAGATTTTGAGTTACAAATTTTCTCCCCATTTCTTCCCTCCCCCCATTCCAAGATGGCATATATTCTGATTGCCTCATTCCCCAGTCAGCTCTCCCCTCTTTCACCCCATTCCCACCCCCCCATCCCCTTTCCCCTTACTTTCTTGTGGGGCAGGATAGATTTCTATGCCCCATTCCCTATATGTCTTGTTTCCCAGCTGCATGCAAAACGTTTTTAAAAAATTTTTTAAGCATCTGCTTTTAAAACTTTGAGTTCCAAATTCTCTCCCCTCTTCCCTTCCCACCCACCCTCCCTAGGAAGGCAAGCAATTCAACATATATCACACATGTATCATTATGAAAAACACTTCCACAATGCTAATGTTGTGAAAGGCTAACTATATTTCCTTCCATCCTATCCTGTCCCCCTTTATTCAGCTTTCTCCCTTGACCCCGTCCCTTTTCAAATGCGTTTACTTTTGATTACCTCCTTCCCCTATCTTCCCTCCCTTCTATCATGCCCCCCTTTTTATCCCCTTTGCCCTACTTTCCTGTGGAGTAAGATATCTAATTGAGTGTGTATGCCATTCCCTCCTCAAGTTGAATCTGATGACAGTAAGATTCACTCATTCCCCCTCACCTTCCCCCTCTTCCCTTCCAACAGAACTGCTTTTTCTTGCCACTTTTATGTGAGATAATTTACCCCATTCTATCTATCCCTTTCTCCCTCTGTCAATATATTCCTCTCTGACCCCTTAAATTTATTTCATTTTTTTAGATATCACCCCTTCATATTCAACTCATCCTGTGCCCTCTGTCTATATTCCCTTCAACTTCCCTAATACTGAGAAAGGTGTCCTGAATTACACACATCATCTTTTCATGTAGGAACGTAAACATAACAGTTCAACTTTAGTAAGTCCCGTATGAATTCTCTTTCTTGTTTACCTTTTCATGCTTCTCTTGATTCTTGTGTTTGAAAGTCAAATTTTCTATTCAGCTCTGGTCTTTTCATTGAGAAAGCTTGACAATCCTCTATTTTATTGAAAATCCATATTTTGCCTTGGAGCATGATACTCAGTTTTGCTGGGTAGGTGATTCTTGGTTTTAATCCTAGCTCCTTTGACCTCCAGAATATCATATTCCAAGCCCTTTGATCCCTTAAGTTAGAAGCTGTTAGATTTTGTGTTCTTCTGATTGTGTTTCCACAATACTCAAATTGTTTCTTTCTGGCTGCTTGCAGTATTTTCTCCTTGACCTGGAAACTCTGGAATTTGGTGACAAAATTCCTTTTTGGCATATTTTTCAAGAGGCGATGGATGGATTCTTTCAATTTATATTTTACCCTCTGGTTCTAGAATATCAGGGCAGTTTTCCTTGATAATTTCTTGAAAGATGATGTCTAGGCTCTTTTTTTGATCATGGCTTTCAGGTAGTCCAATAGTTTTTAAATTATCTCTCCTGCATCTATTCTCCAGGTCAGTGGTTTTTCCAATGAGATATTTCACAGTGTCTTCCATTTTTTCATTCCTTTGGTTCTGTTTTATAATATCATGATTTCTCACAAAGTCACTATTTTCCACTTGCTCCAATCTAATTTTTTTTTTTAAATTTCATTTTTTTTAAATGCAATTTATTTATTTAACATATTTGGTTTTCAGCATTGATTTTCACAACAGTTTGAATTACAAATTTTCTCCCCATTTCTGCCCTCCCCCCCCCACTCCAAGATGGCGTATATTCTGGTTGCCCTGTTCCCCAGTCAGCCCTCCCCTCTATCACCCCCCTCCCCTCTCATCCCCTTTTCCCTTCCTTTCTTGTAGGGCAAGATAAATTTCTACGCCCCATTGCCTGTGTATCTTATTTTTTAGTTGCATACAAAAAGTTTTTTTGTTTTTGAACATCTGATTTTAAAACTTTGAGTTCCAAATTCCCTTCCCTCTTCCCTTCCCACCCACCCTCCCTAAGAAGTTGAGCAATTCAACCTAGGCCACACATGTATTATTATGTATAACCCTTCCACAATACTCATGTTGTGAAAGGCTAACTACATTTTGCTCCTTCCCAACCCATCCCGCTTTATTGAATTTTCTCCCTTGACCCTGTCCCCTTTCCAAAGTGTTTGTTTTGATTACCTCCCCCCCATCTGCCCTCCACTCCATCATCCCCCCGCCTTTTATTTATTTTTTTTATCTTCCTCCCTCTTCTTTCCTGTGGGGTAAGATACCCAACTGAGTATGTATGGTATTCCCCCTCAGGCCAAATCTGATGAGAGCAAGGTTCACTCATTCCCCCCTCACCTGCCCTCTCCCCTCCTCCCATAGAACTGCTTCCTCTTGCCACCTTTATGCGAGATAATCCACCCCATTCTATCTCTCCCTATCTCCCTCTCTCAGTATGTTACTCTCTCATCCCTTAATTTCATTTTATTTCTTTTAGATATCTTCCCTTCATCCTCAACTCACCCTGTGTCTGCTCTCTCTCTTTTACATATATATATATACACATACATACATATACACATAGATACATACATACATACACATTCACTTATATATATACTTAAACATATATATATATATATGCATATATATATATATATATGCATATTCCCTTCAACTACCCTAACACTGAGGTCTCATGAATCATACTCATCATCTTTCCATGTAGGAATGTAAACAAAACAGTTCAACTTTAGTAAGTCCCTTGCAATTTCCGTTTCTTGATTACCTTTTCATGCTTCTCTTGATTCTTGTGTTTGAAAGTCAAATTTTCTATTCAGTTCTGGTCTTTTCACTGAGAAAGCTTGAAAGTCCTCTATTTTATTGAAAGTCCATATTTTGCCTTGGAACATGATACTCAGTTTTGCTGGGTAGGTGATTCTAGGTTTTAATCCTAGCTCCATTGACCTCCGGAATATCGCATTCCAAGCCCTTCGATCTCTTAATGTAGAAGCTGCCAGATCTTGGGTTATTCTGATTGGGTTTCCACAATACTCAAATTGTTTCTTTCTGGCTGCTTGCAGTATTTTCTCCTTGATCTGGGAGCTCTGGAATTTGGCAACAATATTCCTAGGAGATTTCTTTTTGGGATCTATTTGAGGAGGCGATCGATGGATTCTTTCAATTTCTATTTTGCCCTGTGGCTCTAGAATATCAGGGCAGTTCTCCTTGATAATTTCCTGAAAGATGGTATCTAGGCTCTTTTTTTGATCATGGCTTTCAGGTAGTCCAATAATTTTTAAATTATCTCTCCTGGATCTATTTTCCAGGTCAGTGGCTTTTCCAAGGAGATATTTCACATTGTCTTCCATTTTTTCATTCCTCTGGTTCTGTTTTATAATATCCTGATTTCTCATAAAGTCACTAGCTTCCACTTGCTCCAATCTAATTTTTAAAGTAGTATTTTCTTCAGTGGTCTTTTGGACCTCCTTTTCCATTTGGCTAATTCTGCCTTTCAAGGAATTCTTCTCCTCATTGGCTTTTTGGAGCTCTTTTGCCATTTGAGTTAGTCTATTTTTTAAGGTGTTGTTTTCTTCAGTGTATTTTTCAGTATTTTTTTGGGTCTCCTTTAGCAAGTCATTGACTTGTTTTTCATGGTTTTCTCGCATCCTTCTTATTTCTCTTCCCAATTTTTCCTCTACTTCTCTAACTTGCTTTTCCAAGTCCTTTTTGAGTTCTTCTATGGCCTGGGGCCAGTTCATGTTTTTCTTGGAGGCTTTGGTTGTAGGCTCTATGACTTTGTTGTCTTCTTTAGGCTGTATGTTTTGGTCTTCTTTGTCACCAAAGAAAGAATCCAAAGTCTGAGACTGGATCTGGGCGCGTTTTCGCTGCCTGGCCATATTCCCAACCAACTAACTTGACCCTTGAGTTTTTCAGTGGGGTATGACTGCTTGTAGATTACAGAGTTCTATGTTCTACGTTTGGGGGGGAGGTGCCAGCTCTGTCAGAGCCGCACTCCTCCTTCCCCAAGGACCCCCAGTCCAGACTGGGCTCAGATCTTCGGCAGGCTGTGCACCCCTGCTGTGATCCGCCACTTAATTCCTCCCACCAGGTGGGCCTGGAGCCGGAAGTAACAACAGCTGTAGCTGCCCCACCTCCGCTGCCCCCGGGGCTGGAAGCCGAACCGCGAACTCCTTCCACTCCCACAGCTTTTCCCACTAACCTTCTCCGCAGTCTTTGGTGTTTGTGGGTCGAGGGGTCTGGTAACTGCCGCAGCTCACATATTCAGGGCGCTAGGGCCCCCTCCGCCCGGCTTCTGGTCTGGATCGTCCACGCCGCTCAGGCTGGGCTCTGCTCCACTCCGTTCCCAGCTCCCAGCTCCCAGCTCCCAGCTCCGTGTGGAATAGAGCTCACCCAGAGACCATCCAGGCTGTCCTGGGCTGGAGCCCTGCTTCCCTCTGCTGTTCTGTGGGTTCTGCCGTTCTAGAATTGGTTCAGAGCCATTTTTATAGGTTTTTGGAGGGACTTGGGTACGGAGCTCACTCTAGTCCGTGCTTACCAGCCGCCATCTTCCATTTTATTTTTTAATCTCCAATCTAATTTTTAAGGTAGTATTTTATTCACTGGTCTTTTGGACCTCCTTTTCTATTTGACTAATTCTGCTTTTCAAGGCATTCTTCTCTTCATTGGCTTTTTGGAGCTCTTTTGCCATTTGAGTTAGTCTATTTTTAAGGTGTTGTTTTCTTCAGTATTTTTGGGGGTCTCTTTTAGCAAGTCATTGACTTGTTTTTCATGGTTTTCTTGCATCACTCTCATTTCTCTTCCCAATTTTTTCCCTGCTTCTATTTCCAAATGCTTTTTCAGTTCTTCCATGGCCTGAGCCCAATTCATATCCTTCTTGGAGGCCTTTCATGTAGCCTCTTTGACTTTGTTGACTTCTTCTGGCTGTATGATTCGATCTTCTTTGTCCCAAAAAAAGGAATCTAGAGTTTGAGTTTGGAGTTTGAGTCTGAGCTCATTTTCACAGCCTGTTCATGTTCCCAGACAACTACTTGACCCTTGAGCTTTCTGTCAGAATATGACTGCTTGTAGAGTGGACAGTACTTTGTCCCAAGCTTTAGGGTCCAAGCACTGCTGTTTTCAGAGCTACTTCTACTCCACCATCACCTCAGGTTCTGTCACAGCAGCGCTCCTCCTCCCCCACGAACCACCAACCAGGACAATTCAGATCCAAGCAGGGCACAGGAAGAGAATCTGCCTTTGTGCCCACAAAGTGCTCCTTGCATGCCCTTTCTGATCTGCTGCTAGATTCCCCCCACCGTGTGAGCCAGGGACTTGGGAAGCCACTGATGCTGGCACTCTGGAGGCAGCCTCAGGAGCTCCCTGCTATTGCTACTGCCACCACTGCACAACCTCCTTCACCCCAGAGCTGGCCGCCAGACTGCTCTGAACTCAATCCAGCAGCTTTCCCCTAACCTGCTCTTTGGTGTTTGTGGGTTGAGAAGTCTAATGACTGCCACAGCTCACTGTTTCATGGCCCCAAGGCCTCTTCCAGCTGACTAACTCTGGGTCTGGTCTGTCTTGGTGCAGCCAATGCTGGGCTGCCCTCCACTCTCAGTACCATGCAATAGACCCTTCCCGGCTACCATCCAGGCTCTCCTGGGCTGGAGATTTGTTTCCCTCTGCTGTATAGTGGGTTCCGTAGCTCTATAATTTGTTCAGAGCCATTTTTTACAGGTGTTTGGAGGGATTTGGTGGGGAGCTTAAGCAAGTCCCTGCTTTCCTGCTGCCATCTTGCCTCTGCCTCCCACTTTCTCTTTCTTTTTTTTTTAAACCTCAAATTCTGAATCACATTTTTAGTTTCTTGCCTGTCACCATAAGAAAGACATTAGTCCCATAAATCTCAGGGAGACAGATTATCCTTTCCTAAATTGTAAAGTGAGGAAGTAGGGTTAGACATTTCTAGGCAATTGTTTCTGAAAGCAGTTAGGAGCCTTATTTATTTGTTGTTAATGGTAGTTAAATGATGTTCTAGGGTTTCCTGAATCTAGCACATTCATGCAGTTGTGAATCAATGAATAGGAAAGGATTTTGGTTTTTTATTTGAAGCAGAGAGATTTCTTTTACTCTTTTTTTTTAAGTTTCAAATTCTTTCTCCTCCTCCCTCCATCTCTGAATGAGAAGGCAAGGAAAACAAAACCTATTACAAATATGTATATTTATGCAAAACTCATTTCTGTATTAGTTGTGTTATGGAAAAAAAAGCAAGAAAAAAGAAAGAGAAAAAAATATGCTTCACTTTGCACTCTGGGTCCATCAGTTCTCTATCTAGAGGTAGATAGCATGTTTCATTATGAGTCCTTTGGAATTGTTGTGGGTCATTGTATTGACCAGAGTTACTAAGTCTTTAAAAATTGATTATCTTTACCATATTGCTGTTATTATATGGATTGTTCTCCTGGTTCTGCTCTTACTAAATTTGCATAGTTCATAAAGACCTTCCCAGGTTTTCTCAGAAAGCTTCATTAAGTAATTCTTGCTGACTTTGTGACACAGAGGCATCACCACACAAACTTTTGGTATGTACAAAAAGACTCGGGCAGCTTTTAGCACAGTGCAACACACAGAATATCACCAAAGATACACATAACATGTAAAAGGTGAAAATAGAGGCACATTGGTAAATGTAGGCAGGAGCAAGATTCCTAAAGCCAATGATTTCACATTTGTTTTTCATCTCTCTCTTTTTTAATTCCAAATACTTCTGAAACCACAGACTACCAGCCTGGCCTATAGCAAAACACTGACTCAGTGATTTACTCTTCATGATTTTATATGCTACATCGGAGTGGAAAAAGAAGTTGACTCTCCTATAAAGGATATTGCTGCTGCCTCCCTGTCCCACTAGTCAACCACCTTGCCCCCCTAATGTGATGTTTACTTACATGGTGGTTACTTCCTTACTTAGATGGTGGTTACACTATGGCACTGGCTTTTATTTCAAATCTTCCTTTTTACCCCAAGGCAGTATTTATCTATCAATTCTGTGCATACTTTTTCCTTCACCATCTCTATCATTCCAAAAAGGTTTATACTTCTGTGGCATTATTTTACATCAACTAATACATTATTTTCTCCAGTGCATAAGAAACAGGTCTCTGCATCTCCACTACCCTCTCTGTTTTATTGCCAGATAAATGTTTCAAGGCTTTTTCCTTAGGGAAATCCAGTGTACCTCTAAAATACAACTACCAGAGGAAAGCCAATCATGAGCTGGATCTCAGTAGCATAGAGCACAAACATTCAGGAAATCAATTATTTTCCTTAGTAGGAAAATTCATTATCTTGAAAAGTGATTATAGGAGGGACAATTAAATACCCTGGCTTTCTCTGATGCCTGATCCTGCCTCATATCCTGTGTCAGAACTGGTATGTAAGTGAGATTATTTTAAATTCTATCATACCATTTCACAGATGTTTTTTTCATCCTTACAGCTGCATTTCGATTTAGGCCTCTCATTCTCCCCTGTCTTTCCTCCGAATGTTTCTGTATCTATTTCATTTGAGATCTATTATCATTAAACTCATGACTTGGAAAATCAGACTTTTTCCAATGAATGTATAGAATCTTTAGACCATACACTTAGTTGAATCTTAGATTACATGTTCACTTCTATCCAAAGCATCACCAACAAATGTCCATGTAGTCTTAATTTTTACACTTCCAGTGCTAGGGAACTTAACACTCCTGGAGGCAACTCAATTCATTCCACTAACATTTATTAAATTCTAACTATGAGTAAGGGTCCTGTGCTAGCACTCTGGACACAAAGACTATCATAGAGCAATAGGCAGGCACTGAAGATGTTTGAACAGGGGTGTAATACAATCAGTTCTGTTTTAGGAATATTAATTTGGTAGCAATGTGGAGGATAGATTGAAGGGGAAAGAGACTGGATGCAGAGAGACCAACTAGGAACTTACTGCAATGGTGAGAAATAATTAGGGACTGAACCAGGCAGAGACTGTGGGAGTGGAGAGAAGGGAATAGATGCAAGAGATGTTATGAAGGTATGAGCAAGAAAATTTGGCAACTGACTGTGTGTGGGAAGGAAAGAACACAAGAAAAGTAAAAGACAGTGCTGAGATTGTGAACCTGGGTGACTGGCATGATGGTGCTCTCCACAGATATTGGGAAGTTTGAAGGAGAGATAGATTTTTGGGAAAATACAGTTATGTTATGTTTTGGGTATGTTGAGTTTGACATGCTTGTACGAAATTCAAGTAAAGATATCAAGAAGTTTGTAATAGAGGAATGGAGTTCAGGAGAGGAATTAAAGATAGAAATATTGGTTCAAGGATCATCAGCATTGATGCCAAGGAAGATTTTCTTTAAGTTGAACAAATTCATGCCTCTCTATAACATCTACCTGTTGAATTTTATCTAAAAGAGAAAATTTCTGAGGTTTTTTACTTCTGGGAAAAAATGATTTAAGAGCAAGGCTAGAAAGTCACCATTAGATTAGATCAACTAATACCTCAGTGATTAGTGACAGTTTCACAGGTTTACAAAGTTAATCTTTATAACAAAAAAAAAAAAGGAAATATATTCATCAGGTTGATCCATAAGATTTACAGAGAAGTAGGTAGATTTGTAATTTTCGACTGCTAGGCCTGTCAGGAGTGAAACAGGATGTTTTTAGGGTGGGATAACTGCTAGATCCAATATTCCATTGGTTTAGAACTCATGTCTATCATTCTGTCAATTTCTTTTTGAGAAGTCTCCTTCAGTAATCCTTTAAGGATTTCTGCTATGGGTCTAAGATGCTCACTGAAAAAGAACTAACTTACTAGAAGAGGAACTTGTGGTGAACTGAGTCAACTACCCACCCTTCAGGAGCTTGAAAAGGGCAGTCTGCTCTTTAGTAAAGAGTCCTGTGATATCTAAGCTTAATTCCATGATTGTATTATTTTATTTCTATAAAGATATATTTCCTATTCTAACTTATCTGTTATTGATTTTTTAAAAAAAATTATTTTTAATTTATGAAATAAAATAAGCATTTCCATAATATAGTAGAAAAAAGATGATTGCACATGAAATTGCAAATCTATTATGTACAACTTGCTATTCCTTTTAAATATATAATAAAGTTAACAGGTAACATTCTTTTTTTCCTTCTATTCCCCCCCCCCACCCATGGCTACCATCTATATGGCAAATATGTGGGTGTATATATAAGAAGCATTCCATTATGATCAATACTACGACCTATTTAGCCACTCGCCAACTGATGGGCTTCTCTGCAATTTCTAGTTCTTTGCTACCACAGAGAGCTGCTACAAATATTTTAGAACATACAGGCTCTTCTCCTTTTTCCCTAATTATCTTTGGAAATAGACCTAGTAGTGATGTTGCTGGGTCAAAGGGTAGTACCAGGGGTGGAGAACCAGTGGCCTACAGGCCACATGTGGCCTTCTACATCCTTGGGTACTGCATTTTGACTGAATCCAAGTTTTACATAACAATTCCTTTTATTAAGGGGATTTGTTCTGTGAAGTTTGGATTCAGCCAAAGGGTGCACTTGAGGACCCTTAGGGCCACATGTGGCCTCAAGGCTGAAGGTTCCTCACCCCAATAGGCAGTTTAATAACTCTTCAGGAATAATTCCAGATTGCTTTCCAAAATGGTTGAATCAGTTCACAATTCCACCAACTATATTATTAAAAATATAGTAAATCATGTTAAAATATTTATTTGCTAAATCTATAGGTAATTTAGGCTTAAAGGAATATTTATGCTGGCTTAGCTTTTCTTAAGGAAACAATCCTTCAAACTAAGATAAATCAAAGTAATACATATTAACTGATTTAGAAGTCACCTTTTCCATATCCATAAGTCCTAGTCCTACCTTCTTCAGCCAAGCTGGTATAATCCCTGTCTCACATGATAACCCTACAAATATTTGAAGACTATTAAGTGTTCTCTTTGCTGAGCTAAATATCTCCAGTTCCCTCAATCAATCCCCTCACCCCCTGGTTGCTATCCATAAGAGGCAGTCCATCTCACTAGCGTCTCTTCTGAAATGAGTCAGTGAGAACTGCACATTATACTTGAGGTGAGATTTAACTTTGGCAAACCCAGGTATGGTCTAGGTGACTTTGTTCATTTTGAATATTTCCACCTTTGGTGGATTGGTATTTTAGCCTTATTCTTTATATCTGTCAGGTATTTTTGTACTCTATATGTAAGTTCAAGCTTCTCATATTGGGGACCAAATGGCTAAGAGTGATTTGGCCATTCTTACCTCTATTAGTCCTTGGACAATCTTATGAGAAGCAGGTTTGTTCTGCTTTGGGCAGGGGCTAAAAGAATCTGCAGCTGAGTCACTGTAAATATATAGGGCTCAGTTTTGTTTTTCTTGTTCTTTCTATATTGTCCTACATCCTGGTTCTAATTTTTTTAATCCTGAGGACCTGTAATGTTTACCTCCTCAGCTACAATCCTGTTTATCTGCATGATCGATGGTGGCATCCAATGTCTGTTTATTGGTATGCTTCCAGAGCTAGAAGAAAAGTGATTAATACCTTTTAAGGATTAATGACAGTAGGTGATCAGGAAGGGGGATTAGTCAATTCTGAAAGGGAAATTCCTTAAAGTGGGTTTAGGAGAAAGGGGGAAGAGAGGGATGAGTGAAAGGAAAGGACAGACATAAGAATATACTTCTATAGACATCACTCATCTTCCATTCAGAAAATCTGATTTTGTGTTATGAGTGTGTGACCTTGGGTAAGTTACTTAGAAATTAAAACTGAATTTCTTTTTTAAAAATGAGGATAATAATACCTCACACCTAAAAGGATTTTGGAAAAGTGCTTTATAAATTGCACTGATAGCTAAGTAAAAAAACACTATTATTGTTATCTTAGATTGCTGTCATCCTAGGATCTGGAGCACACACCAGATTTATATTAATGGGGCCATAGATATAGAGTTGAAATGGACCTTGGACAACATATAGTACAACTCTCTCATTTTACAGGTGTGGGAAATGTGGCACAAACAGGTTAACTAATTTGCTAAGACTACAGATATGCGTTGAAAAAACTAGACTAGAGTCAACTTGAGCAAGGCTTATTGCTCTTGGCCCCTGTGAGAAGGGGCAAATTCCTTAGATACTCTTTTCTTTAGTAGAAAATGACAATACTCTTATAAAAGAAGACCAGACTGAAAATTAAGAGACTAGGGTTCTAGTTGTAGTGTAAGATGGAGCCAGGTTCTAGTTGTGGTTTGTGAATGACTTGAAGTATGACCTGGGGAAATTAACTCAGGTTTTTCACTTATTAAATACAGAGGTTAGCCCAAATAATATTACCAGAATACTTCATATCAACCAAATTCTGTGTTTCTGACTTCTTCCCTTTTTTCTATTAAAGTATATATCCCTATTTCTTGTTTCTAGAGGTTGCTTTCCCAAGCCAATATTTAGGGGTGGGGAATCTGCGGCCTTGAGGTCACATGTGGCCTTCTAGGTCTTTGGGTGAGGTCTTCTCAGTCCAAGTTTTGCAGAACAAATCTTTTTATTAAGGGGACTTACTCTGTGAAGTTTGGATTTAGTCAAAGGGCCACATTTGAGGTCTCTAAGCTGCAGGTTCCCCACCCTGATACAGGCAAAAATTTACATTCAGGAGACACAAGAGTTAGTGTGAACTGTTGGAAAAAACCCTGGTTCAGACGGGGTGGGTACTCTATGACCCTCATGCCACCAGCTAACCCCAGGCGTATTTGTCTGGCACTTTCACCTTATAAATACTCCCACCAAAAAAAGCTCTTGCCCTTTTTTTCTCTACTTGTGACAGTTTTTAAAAAGATCTTTGTCTTTTCCTTCCTGTTCTTTACCTTCCCCTTGGCTTTTTTTGTCCTTTGAACTCTGCTCAGTCCTTAGACATTTCAGTGGCTTAAGCCTCTTAAACTCTCTTCAAAAACCGTATTTTGGTCTGCAATGGTTTAAAAATTAAATTACTATTAGTGACCATGAATGGATTCCATTTGCATTATTGGTGGTAACAATTTTCAAGCCCTGGGGAGGGTGGCTAAGTATAATACTTGATTTTCTATTGTAGAAGTGTTTGATAAACTTCCCTCTGATCTCCATTTCTCCCTGCCACCATTCGTATTCAAACACACAATAGAGGTATAGTAAGCACTACCAGGGTTTTTACTAATAATGAATTTTAGTATAACCTTTAACAAAGTGATGTAGTGACTCTGAAAAATTTATCTTCATTTTTCATGCTCTTGAGTTTTATGTGAGCAAAAGAAATTATTTCATCTTTAAGACACCATTTTTCTTATCCATATTTTGATTTTTCAAAGTAACTACAAAAGTATGGGGCTCTAGAGGGCATTGGTAATGAATCCTTTTAAGTGGAGGAAGAGTTCATAAGGATACTTTTGCTACAGAATTTATTTTCGCTTTTTTAATTAAAAAAACTTAAAAAAAATCTTTTGTTTTTATATCTCTTCATTTCTGAATAGATCTTTTCTATATCTATTCCACTCCATCACATCCCATCCCCGCCCCCCCCCAGCCCCCCCCCCCCCAACTAACCATCCTTTGTAACAGAGCAAAAGTGAAAGAGGAAAATAAGCAGTTCAGCAGAAATACAAACAACACAGGAACTCAATCTGACAGGGTATGTCAGGGTATATGCACACTCATACCCCTCCCTCCTTTCAAATTAGGCAAAGAGGTACATTTTCTTATCTTTTTATCCAATCCAAACTTGGTCATTATAATCCTAACAGAGCTCAGTTTTTTCCTTCCATTTATGTTTTTTGTAATAGATACGTGTATGTAATCATTATCGACTCAAAGCACTCTGGTTTCTTAGTAGGCACCTTATGGCTCTTGTACCACCAGCTTACCCTTGAAACCTGTCTGGTACTTTCAACTTCTAAGAATTAATAATTATAAAAAGGTTCCATTTTATCCATGCTGATATGATAGATAGGTAACATTTTTTTTTCTTTTGCACGTTTAATTTCCCTCTGATCTCAGGTTTTTCCCTGCCCCACCCATTTACACTCAGACATAAAATATTTATAAATTAAGCATTACCAGAGTTTTCTAATAACATATTTTAGGTTAATAAAATGATGCTACAACTCTGCCAAGGTTACACATTAGCATACTTCCTGATGCTTCTGAATCTTATGTGACAATGGAAAAAATATATTTCATGTTTTTTATGTTTGATTCTTTAATGTGACAGCGGGAACTTTGGAAAGCAGAGGAAATGTATCATTTTCTCCAGAAAAGGAAAAAAAAAGTTTTAATTTTCACTTTTTTTGATAGTCACAAAAGACAAAATTATTCATTAGGATTCTAAATTTTAGAGAATGTGTTCATGCCACCTTCAGCTGATCAAGCAGTTTCTGTTTCTCCTGGAGAAGGGCTTGAATCTGGGCTCTTCCCCACTCGATTCGGCTCTGGAGCGCGGCAATCTCCCCAGCCACCAGCAGAGCTGCCCGGAAACTTCCCTGGGCCTGCCGCAGACTCTGGGGCACCAGGATCCCAAACCAGGTCAGGGGATCCCGCTCCGGAGACGTCGCAGCGGCAGGTGTGGGTGGGGTGGGCTGCAAAGGAGACCCCTGGGGCTGCGGCCGCCTGCGAAGCACCGGAGACTGAGACTCGGACTCTGGCTCCCCATAATCACTCACACCTTGGGACTCCTGGGGTCTTCCGTCCTTCGGGGATCCAGTTCCAGTGAAAATCACCTCGAACTCAGGCCGACCAGGCTCGGGCTCACTCGTGCAGACCCGGAAGAAGGGAGTCATAGAGGAGCTATACTGAAGGGGGCTGACAGCCTTGGCACCCATAGCATAGCGAGTCTTGGAGAGGGAAAACCAGCCCTCCTCCACTCGGGCGTTCAAGGCCACCCGCTTCCCTTCCAGCTGCTCAAGCTCCACGAGCAGCTGCACGAGGGTCGCATCTAACTGGGTGCTCAAAGCTCGCAAAGCCCCGGCTTCGGAGGCCACAGCGCTCTCACCGCCACCGGCTGCCGCCATAGCCCGGAAGCCGCTACGCAATCCCCTGCCTGTCCCACCCCTTCCCCTGCAGCCAGCCAATCAGTGTGCGCCCGTCCGCCGCTGCTCGACGGCCTGGCGCGCCATCTTAAGTGAGGGCATGAAAACCAGTTCCCTGATACCCTTCTAGGTTCTCTGTACAAGGATAGAGGTTCAGTTTTATTTAAGATGAAAAACCGTTCTCTACCATATGAAGTATTATGCTGTAATAGAGCAATAAATTTGGAGTCTGTTGTCTTAGATTTAAATTGTGGTTTTGTTGCTACCTATAGCACCTAGGTCAACTCATTTAACTTTTCTTGTCCTCAGTTTCCACATTTGTAGAATGAGGTAGTTGGCATAGACGATATTTTCAGTTCTTAATGCTATGACTAGTAGGAAAGAAGTATATATACAAGTAGATGGTGGGTGTTAGACGTTAGAATTATTGCTTTTTATACTTGAAAAGTAGAGAGATGTACTTTTATATATATGCATAAAGACATCTTTGCTTCTTACCTCTCCCCCTTTAAAAAAAAAAGAAAAAAGAAGAAAAAAAAAACATTACAACACATATTCCCAGTCAAGCAAAACAAATTCCTTTATTGTTCATATCTAAAAAGATTTCTTTTCTTTTGCACTTCGAGTTCATCACTTCTCCATTAGAAGAGGGTTAGTATATCAGTCCACTGGAATAATGATTCGTCATTGCATTGATCAGAGTTCTTGATTTATTCAAATAAGTTTGTCTTCGCAATATTGTCATATAAGTAGTTTTTATTTACTTCACTCTCAGTTCACACAAGTCTGCCCAGGTTTCTCTGAAGCCATCCTTTTTATCCTTTCTTATGGTATAATAGTATTCTATTTACATGCCATATTTTATTCAACCATTCCTTAATTCCCTAATTAGCACAGTGCGTAACACCTAGGAGGTGCTTAATAAATGTTTATAAACTAATTAACTGGCATCCCTTTACAATTTTCTGCTACTATAAAAAGAATTCGATAAATATTTTTGTATATGTGAGTTCCTTCTCTTTCTTTATATCTGGGGATATAAATCTGGGAATATAAGCTTAGTTGTTTTAACTCTAGGTAAAAGGATATGACAGTTTAGTAACTTTCTGGTCATAGTCCCAAATTCCTTTTCCGAATGGCTACACTAATTCACAGCTTTACCAATGGGATAGTAATTCCCTTCCAACATATTTCACTCTCCTTTTTTTTTTGTCAGCTTTGCCAGTCTGATAGGTACGAATTGAAACTTTAGAGTTGCCTTAATTTGCATTTTTCTAATTGCTAGCAAGCTATGTGTAGCATATATATATATATATACACACACACATATATGCATATTACATATAAATTTATGTTAACGGGTTGTATTTCTTTTGAAAATTGCCTGTTTAGTTTTCAGAAGAAATCAGAGCTATCAATAATAACATTAAAAGTACTTTAAATCAGTATTGATGGACTTCCGGAGGTGGAGCCAAGATGGCAGCAGGAAAGCAGAGACTTGTGTGAGCTCCCCACCACATCCCTCCAAAAACTGATAAAAATGGCTCAGAACAAATTCTAGAACTGCAGAACCCACAAAATAGCAGAGGGAAGCAGAGATCCAGCCCAGGACAGCCTGGATGGTCGATGGATGAGGTCTATCATGCATGGAGCAGAGGGGAGCAGAGCTCAGCGTGGGAGGCAGCAGGACCAACCAGACCAGGAGCTGGGCAGGACAGGCCCTAGCACCCTGAATCAGTGAGCCGTGGCAGTTACCAGACTTCTCAACCCACAAACACCAAAGACAACAGAGAAGGGTAGTGGGACAGAATTCGAGGTTTGGCCACTGCCCCAGGGGCAGTGGGGGAGATGCAGCTACAGAACTACAGCTGCAGTTACTTCCGGCCCCAGGCCCACATGGTGGGAGGAATTAAGTGGCGGATTAGAGCAGGAGTCCAGAGCCTGCTGAAGATTTTCGTCAGGTCCGGGTTGGTAGTTCTTGAGGAAGGAGGAGTGCTGGGGTGGCAGAGCTGGCTGTATAGAAATAGCTCTGAAATCAACGGCACATCCCCTCAAGCTTGGAACAAAGTACTCTTTGCTCTACAAGCAGTCATACCCCAACGAAAAACTCAAGGGTCAAGTAAGTTGGCTGGGAACATGGCCAGGCAGCGAAAACACACCCAGATTCAGTCTCAGACTTTGGAATCCTTCTTTGGTGAAAAAGAAGACCAAAACATACAGCCTAAAGAAGTCAACAAAGTCATAGAGCCTACACCAAAAGCCTCCAAGAAAAACATGAACTAGTCTCAGGCCATGGAAGAGCTCAAAAAGGAGTTGGAAAAGCAAGTTAGAGAAGTAGAGGAAAAATTGGGAAGAGAAATGAGAAGGATGCGAGAACACCATGAAAAACAAGTCAATGACTTGCTAAAGGAGACCCAAAAAAATACTGAAAAAAATTTTGAAGAAAACAAAACTTTAAAAAATAGACTAACTCAAATGGCAAAAGAGCTCCAAAAAGCCAATGAGGAGAAGAATGCCTTGAAAGGCAGAATTAGCCAAATGGAAAAGGAGGTCCAAAAGACCACTGAAGAAAATACTACCTTAAAAATGAGATTGGAGCAAGTAGAAGCTAGTGAGTTTATGAGAAATCAAGATATTATAAAACAGAACCAAAGGAATGAAAAAATGGAAGACAATGTCAAATATCTCATTGGAAAAACCACTGACCTGGAAAATAGATCCAGGAGAGACAATTTAAAAATTATTGGACTACCTGAAAGCCATGATCAAAAAAAGAGCCTAGATATCATCATTCAAGAAATTATCAAGGAGAATTGCCCTGATATTCTAGAGCCAGAGGGTAAAATAGAAATTGAAAGAATCCACCAATCGCCTCCTCGAATAGATCCCAAAAAGAAATCTCCTAGGAATATTGTCACCAAATTCCAGAGCTCCCAGATCAAGGAGAAAATATTGCAGGCTGCCAGAAGGAAACAATTTGAGTATTATGGAAACATAATCAGAATAATCCAAGATCTGGCAGCTTCTACATTAAGAGATCGAAGGGCTTGGAATATGATATTCCGGAGGTCAATGGAGGTAGGATTAAAGCCAAGAATCACCTACCCAGCAAAACTGAGTATCATGCTCCAAGGCAAAATATGGATTTTCAATAAAATAGAGGACTTTCAAGCTTTCTCAGTGAAAAGACCAGAGCTGAATAGAAAATTTGACTTTTAAACACAACAATCAAGACAAGCATGAAAAGGATATGCTCCAGAGAGATGACAAACCCTAAGTTTGGAGTGAAGACCAGGTTTTGAATCTGGTTCTACCTTTAATATGACCTTGGAATAACCACTTAAACATTCAGTGTCTCAGTTTCCTCACCTGTAAAAAGAAAATTGGACTAGAGGATTTTCGTTGCATTTCCTATCAGAATCCTCTGAATCTGTAGCTAGTTAGAAATATTTTTCTGCTTCTGTCATAGCCAAAATTGGCTGAAGATCATTTCTACAGGGCCAGTGCTTGTCACCATGCCCCAGGAGACCACCCATACTTGCCTACTCACCACCTCAGTCAAAAGCTCAGTCTAGCTATGCATTTAGGGCTATTTTTAGCACTAAAACTAGTAGGTTACATGACTGAACTAAATTATTTAACATGCCTTTTGGAATTAAAGAATTAACTGGAGCAATTTTGTGTAAGATGGTGGAAATACTTTGTCATTTTGAATGACTATAAAAAGCTGTTTTGCTATTTTGATTTTAAGCTCTCCTCCACAAACTATGTAGTGAGGACAGAAATGCCTAAATCATGAAAGTGTGACTGTTATCATATACTAAGTAAAAGATAATGATAGGTTTGGCTACTGTGCTTAGCTGTGATTAATGTTTATAGGTAGTCATGGAAACAGAAGTAGATGGAAGGGACTTCCTGTGCATGGAATGCAAGTGAATTCACAGCAAAGCAGCCAGGGTTTCCAGAGCAAATAATTTTCATGCACATCACTCTTCTTTAATGTAGTTGCTTAGTGGTGGTATTTCAAACCACAGAAATTGAGGTACAGATAAATTGAGAACAAAGCCCAAGTGCCCTGATTTTGACATTGCCTCTAAGCCTTTTTAATATGATATAAGGAATGCATGCATGGATGGATAGATGGATGAATAAATGGATAGATGGATAAATGGATGGATGCCATATGCCAGACATTGTACTATGGTAGAGATACAGATATAAAGAGTAAGCCAGCTCCTACCCTCAAGGAGCTTATCTTCTAATAGGGAAAGATAACACATACAGAATATAAATGCTTGGCCAAACTGTCATTTTCCTCATGGCCTTTTCAAATTGGATTCTAATACAAAAAATGTATTTACCAGGAGGGAGGGAAAAAGAGAGGGAAAGAGAGTGAGAGAAAGAGAAAGGTAAAGGGATGGAGGGAGGAGGGTGGAGAGGCAGACAGAGACAGAGGTGGGGAGGGAGAGAGAGAGATGGGCAGAAAAAGATAGAAAGAGAGGAAGGAGAGAGATCTTAGATGTTGGGATTATAATGGCTTTTGGCCTGTGGGTAATTAATTACTTCAACTTAGAAGCTGAAGTATAGCTTAAGGAGAAACATTAAGTCTAAGCTATCAAGACAAAATTGAGAGAAAGGGAAGTCTACTCAAACAGAACTCTTTTTTCCAGAAACATGATTAGTATGGACTATGGGGTAGTGATGTGATACAAAACATATGCACATAATGTTCTAGAAACATACCATTCTAGAACATAAAGTTAATGTTTTGTCTTTAAAATAGGGATAAGCACTGGACATGATATTTCATTGATGAAGGGTAGTAGTTCCTAAAGGGTTTTTGTGCTTCAAGCTCCTTTCAACAATAGCCAAGAAATGTGTTGTGAACTCCCAGGGTAATTTAATATACCTTTCTTAATATTATTTTAGATTTGTTTATTAAGTACTCTTAATAGCTATAATCTACCCTCAAAACTCCAAAATTGAAATTTTCATTATATGATTATGATTATAAAATGTAAAGTTTTATTGTATCTGTAATTATAAAAACTAAGTATAAAATTATAAAGCTAATTATACAAAATGAATATTTTATATGGGATGTCTAAAGAATTAAAAGAAGTTATCCAGCAAGACCTAACATGTTGCATTTATTTCACAAGTTTTTTAAGATATAAATTTTTTAAAATTTATTTATTTATTTTTAGTTTACCACACGTGGTTCTACCTAATTTTGAGTTCCAGATTTTCTCTCCTCCTTCCCCCCTCCCTCCCCAAGACAGCATGGAATCTCATATAACTACCATGTATAACTTCGCATTGAATTAATTTATACACTAGTCAAGTTGTGGAGAAGAATTATGACCAATGGAATGAATCATGAGAAAGAAGAGACAGAACCAAAAAAAAAAAACCCCAAAAACAAAAACAAAAGAGAAGCAAAAAAGGCGAGCATGTAGTGTGCCTCAATCTGTATTCAAACTTCACAGTTCTTTCTCTGGATGAAGATAGCATTCTCCATTGTGAGTCCCCTGGAGTTGTCCTTGCACCTTACGTTGCTGAGAAGAGCGAAGTATGTCAGGGTTGATCCTCACGGAATCCATATATCTGTGGTTGTGTATCATGTTCTCCTGGCTCTGCTCCGCTCACTCAGCATTATGTCGTGTAGGTTTTTCCAGGTTGTTACGAAGTCCGTATCATCCCCATTTCTTACAGCACAATCGTATTCCATTACCTTCATATACCACAGCTTGTTCAGCCATTCCCCAATTGATGGGCATCCCTTTGATTTCCAATTCTTGGCTACCACAAAAAGAGCTGCTATAAATATCCTTGTACATATGGGTCCTTTTCCCGCTTGTGTGATTTCTTTTGGGATACAACCCTAGAAGTGGTATTGCTGGGTCAAAGGGTATGAACATTTTTATAGCCCTTTGGGCATAGTTCCAAATTGCTCTCCAAAATGGCTGGATCAGCTCACAACTCCACCAGCAATGTAACAATGTTCCAATTTCCCCACATCCTTTCCAGCATTTATCATTTTCCTGTTTTGTTATTTTAGCCAATCTGACAGGAGAGATGTGGTATCTAAGAGTTGTTTTGATTTGCATTTCTCTAATCAGTAGTGATCCAGAGCATGTTTTCATATGCTTATAGATAGCTTTAATTTCTTCCTCTGAAAACTGCCTGTTCATATCCTTTGACCATTTCTCAATTGGGGAATGGCTTGTGTTCCTATATATTTGGCTCAGTTCCCTGTATATTTTAGAAATGAGGCCTTTATAAGAGATACTAGTTGCAAAGATTTTTTCCCAGTTTTCTGCTTCGCTCCTAATTTTTGTTGCATTGGCTTTTTTTGTACAAAAAACATTTCAATTTGACATAATCAAAATTATCCATTTTGCATTTTGTAATGCTCTCTATCTCTTGTTGGGTCATGAATTCTTTACTTTTCCATAAATCTGATAAGTAAACTATTCCTTGCTTTCCCAAATTACTTATAGTATCAGCTTTTACTCCTAAATCATCAACCCATTTTGACTTTATTTTGGTATATGGTGTAAGATATTGGTCTATGCCCCATTTCTGCCCTACCATTTTCCAATTTTCCCAACAGTTTTTGTGAAATAATGAATTATTAGCCCAGAAGCTGGCCTCTTTGGGTTTATCAAAGAGTAGATTGCTAAACTTGTTGATTTCTCCTACTTGTGTACCTATCCTATTCCACTGATCCACACCCCTGTTTCTTAACCAGTACCAGGCAGTTTTGATGACTGCTGCTCTGTAGTACAGTTTAATATCTGGTATGGCTAGGCCACCTTCTCTAGCATTTCTTTTCATTAATACCCTAGATATTCTAGACCTCTTGTTTTTCCAGATGAATTTTGTTATTATTTTGTCCAGCTCAGTAAAATAATTTTTTGGTAGTTCGATTGGTATGGCACTGAATAGATAGATTAATTTAGGTAAAATTGTCATTTTTATTATTTATTATATTAGCTCAGCCTAACCATGAGCAACTGATATTTTTCCATTTATTTTAGTGAGAAACAATCTTCTTAAATGGAGGTATTGTGGCATAGAGGAATGAGAGGAATTTGATGGCCTAAATTAAAATCTTATTTCTATGCTAACTATCTGTGTGATTTTGGTCCAGGCTGTTGACCTCTCTGAGCTGCATCTTTCTTATCTGTCAAGTAAGGGACTTAAGCTAGATGATCTCTAAGGTCTCTTTTGCATCTATCTTTTTTTTTCTCTACTCCATTTTAACACAACTGAACTACTTGCTATGCCCTGAATGTACAACATTTAATTGGTTATAATGTAGAATATGGGAAAGTTTGATAAATTTTCAAATTCTGAAGAATGTTAAGGATTATTTAATTGAGTCCCTATATTTAACCAACAAGGAGGTGAGAGTCAGAGAAATGGCTTTGCCCAAAGATATGGTATTTCGTTACAGAATCACAGAATCTCAGAGTTTTAAGGGATCTCAGAAATTATTTAGACCAACCTATACTAGATCAAAAGTCCCCTCTAAAATGCTCCCCAAAAGGGGTCATTCAGCCTTCAGTGGATGACCTCAGATTAGGAGATAATGACCTTCTGAGACAACTCATTCCAATTTGGAGGCAGCTTTAACTGTTAAGAATTTTTCTTATTTGATTCTAAATGCCCCTCTCTATGATTTCCATCTAAAGAGATGAGAGCAATACCTCTCAGTTCTACTATCCAGGGCCATTAATATTAGTCTAATCCATCTTCCATATCATAGCCTTTCCTCCATATCTTTAAAGACAGACACCCTGACCCTCATTTCTCTTTAGGCTAAACATTCCCAACTTTTTTTAATCCTTACTCTTACAACAATGCCAGTACGAGAACCCAAGACTTCTTCTCTTTTTAATATATATACATATGTATATGTATATATATATGTGTGTATGTATGTGTGTGTATATATATATATAGACATCTATGTGTGTGTGTGTATATATATATATATATATATATATATATATATGAAATTTCTTCTCCAATTAGTGGACATTCCCTAGGAAATGGGGACCCATTTACTTTTCAGTTGTTACCACAAAAAGAGCAGATATACGTAATTTTTTTGAGCTATGCTACCTTTTAAATCTTTCACTGATGTCTTTGGGGTATAGGCTTCATAGTGATATTTACAGGTATAAATACTTAATAAATTTTGTGGCAAAATTCCAAATAGCTTCCCCAAATCATTTGACCAATCCATAGCTCCACCAAGAGTGTATTTACCTTCAATTCCTCCAAAAATTGTAATTTAACTTTTTGTTCAGTTTTGTCAAGAACTTTTCTTTTTCTCTTGTGACTCACTCAATATTTCATTTCTGGTGCTTACAATCTAGGGATTCCTGAAGTCATTGCTGGGAGAAATTAGGAATCAGAATTTAGTTCTCACACTATTAATATCTTTCTTCTTCTCTACTCTCAGGTCATTTAGTGTCTGTGATGCCAACTATATCAATGGATGGAGCAAATGACTCAGTGGTAACTGAGTTTGTGCTGCTGGGACTATCTGCTTCTTGGGAGATGAAGATTCTTCTCTTCTTATTTTTCTTTTCATTCTATGTGGGAATTGTGTTGGGAAACCTGTTCATTGTGTTCACTGTGGTTTGTGACCCTCATCTACACTCCCCCATGTACTTCTTGCTGGCCAATCTCTCCCTCATTGACCTGGGTCTATCTTCCACCACAGCCCCAAGGATGATCACTGACATTTTCAGTGACCATAAGGTAATTTCTTTCCCAGGGTGTATGATACAGATGTTCTTTGCTCATGTCATGGGAGCAACTGAGATGGTCCTACTCATAGCCATGGCTTATGACAGATACACAGCCATATGCAAGCCTCTCCACTACTTGAGCATAATGAGCCACAAAACATGCATTTGTTTTGTAGTGGCTGCCTGGGTGATTGGGGTGATCCATGCTGTGTCTCAGTTTGTTTACATTGTAAACTTGCCCTTCTGTGGCCCTAACAAGATTGATAGTTTTTACTGTGACTTTCCTCGGGTGGCAGAACTTGCTTGCACAGACAGCAACTGGGTAGAGCAGGTGGTCACTGCTAACAGTGGGTTTATTTCCATGGGCACCTTCTTCCTCTTAATCATTTCCTACATCTTCATCCTTGTCAGTGTGAGGCATCACTCTTCTGCTGGTTTGTCCAAGGCTTTCTCTACATTATCAGCTCACATCACTGTGGTGTTTTTGTTCTTTGCTCCATGTTTCTTTATGTATGTGTGGGAATTCCCTACCTTGCCATTGGATAAATTTTTGGCCATTCTTGACTTTGTTGTTACGCCACTTTTGAATCCTGCCATCTACACATTTAGGAACAAGGATATGAAGGAGGCAATGAAAAGAATGAGTGAGAAAATGGTGAGTTCTAGGGAGACATTATGATGGATTTTATGAAGCCAAATCAAGAGATACTTCGGGATTGTGCTGAATCCTTCCAGACCTGTGTAGGGGATAGCAGGCACACAGACATCTTGACCTAGGACACCCTAAGAAGCTCTTTGGGAATCTAGAGGTGTAGTTATTTTGCTCATCACCTGGAATAGAGTAACACCTCCTACTCCCACCTTCTACTTTGTTATATGGAAAATACAGAGAAGAGAATTAAAAGTCTGAGTTTAATGAATACAAGGCAATCATTTGTCATGTACCTAGTTCAGTGTCATATTGTTGTAAGAATCTGTACTTATAAATATCTTTGGCTTTGGCTGAACTTAGGTAGAAGCACCTCAGGAAAATAACTTATTTTTTCATGGAAATTACATGGTTCCAATCTATATGTTATGGGTTTTTATAAACCAGATAACAAAGAGTCCATACTCCTTAACTTAATTTTCACTGTCCTTCAGATTATGGCTAGTGCCTATTTTCCTAACCTTATTGGATACTATTAATTTTTAAATGCTCTTGATTTCAACAAAATCTACTTGTCATATCCCAGATGGGTAACATATTCTTCTACCTCTATACCATTGCTCATGCTGGTCTTAGCCCGTGGTCTTGTCATCTATTCTCCCAGTCTAAGTATTTTGTTGTGTCCATCCTTCAATGCTTAATTAAAATATCTCTTAATGATGTTTTTCTGACTTCTCAATGGGTTCTAAATGTATGTTTACCTGATATTATTGTGCTTTTACCCCTGATAGAAATACTGTATTCTTTTTTTGTCTTTTAAGCCTTGTTTTTTTCTAATTCAGAGACCATATTCTCTTCTGTTATTAATATTTTCTCTTTTGGTTTATCTGCCTATACTAAAAATCTTTAACTGAGTTTTCTTCTTTCAGAGATATTCAGTAATTTCCATATTTTTCCCTCTTGTACTTCCACATTAATCATTTTATGATTCCTTCCTCCCCCTTTTTTGGAGGTGGAAAGGCAAGGCAATTGGGGTTAAGTGACTTGTCCAAGGTCACACAGCTAGTAAGTGTGTCAACTATCTGAGTCCGGATTTGAACTCAGATTCCCCTGATTCAAGGGCCAGTGCTATACTCACTGCACTGCCTAGCTGCCCCCTATTCCTTCCCCTTTAAAGGTGATTTCACTGGGATCTTCATTTTAAACTTCTCTCAACATCACAGGAAATTCATGTTTCAGTGATTTCACCCTCTGATTCAAATGACTTTGAGGGTGGGTGGGTATCATAACTTGTGTCAGCTAGATGCTAGTTTCTTTTCCTCAGGCTTACTGGAATGCCACACATGCACACACTTTTTCTGCTCCAGTCCTCTCTGTTCCTCAGTTCTCCACTTGAATTCTTTTGTAGTACATTGAGCTGCTGCACTGCTGTACCAGTCTGAGCAAGTTTATGTGTTTTGCTTTTTCATTGCTGGGAGGAGGGAAGGTAGAGTTCACTTCTGTTGCAAGCTTACAGGTTGAGTTATTTAGCCCTACTACAGGAATATGGTGGGTGCTGGTGGAGGGGGTGCTGATTAAATACATTAAAGGCTAGGGATGAGTTTTCTCTGTTGTTCATTCATTGAATGTTACGTCATTTGGCACTTGGTTTCCTAGATGACGGAGATATCTGAAATTGCTTTATTTCTTGCACATAATTCCCATTTTGGAGAGCTTTTAGAGTCCTTTTATCTACAGTTTGTGGTCTACTTAATTGTAAGTGCCTTTATTTCAAGGAGTTTATATGATTCAATTTTGTATTGGACTCAATGTCTACCACAATGTATCACACACCATAGATCTCTAGTAAATAGCTGTAGAAGGAAAACAGGTAGACTGGAAGAAATAAGAAAGAAATACAATAAAATGTAGTTTAAGTTGGATGAATAGGAATGACAAATCCATATTGATGTTGTTAAAACTCCCCAGATCACATTTTTATCACCTACTCTGTACTCATTACAGTTATATTCAGGTTGGGATGTTTCCATGAAAAGCGAATGTAATTCACTGTAATATTATCAAGGGCTTTAATCTAAACCATAAATTTATATTTTGTTTGTTCCCTCATTTTCCTATGTGTGGGAATAAGATCACCACAACAATAAAGTTTTAAGATCTCAGAAACCATTTTAGAAAAGAAACACTTGATTTTGTTAATCAAAGGCAGCTAAGCATAATCGATGGAAACGAAAAATGGGGTAGTTTGTGCATTATTCCCTCTTCAAATTGCAAAAATTAGTTGAGGGAAAAGGTTATCATTTCTATTCAATGAAGACAGTAGAATCACACATTCCAGTCAACTTTCCCCATTAAGTTGTTGAATGGGGAGTATGCCTTGCTGTCCTGTCTGTTCAAGAATGTCTACTAGGAAACAACTGTTAGATGGAATAGAACTTGACTCAGATCCTGTGTCAATATCTGAAATCCTGTTTTCTTTGATTATGGTGTTCATTCAGAAACAATTTTCATAGAGCTTGTAAAGATGTGTCACATCATGGTCTAGGCTACTTATAAAAAACATTGGCACAGTGTCTGGCACACAGTAGGTATTATCTAAATCATTATTCCCTTTCCTTTTCTTCCAAATGCAATTGGGTAAAGAGATTTGGAATTCAGGTTTTTTTTTCTGAGCCAATAACTCCTGATTTCTTTTATTTTGCCATTATAGTTTTGTAGTGGTTTGTATTTCTGTAAGGCATAAGAAACCTTTTAGAAAAGATATGAGTAGGTATAGTTAGTAAAGTTGGAGCCAAGGTGGCAGAGTATAGGTAGCCATCCATCTGAACTATCTCAACTTTCTTCTTTAAACCACTTTAACATGATGCCTCAAACAAAATTTTGGAGCAAGAGAGCCAACAAAAGGTCAGAATTAGATTTTTTCCAGCCCAGGACAGTTTTTAGGAGGTCAGCAGTCTGTGAAACTTTTGTGTGAGCTGACCTCCAGCCAAGCTGGAGCACAAGGGATGGGCCTCAGAGGAGGTGGCAGCAGGGGTGGCAGCAGCAGTTTCTGGAGCTCTCAGGGATAGTAAGAGGGTCAAATGTCTGGGCTTGGGATGATATAAAAAGTGAAGGTTTGAGAAAGAGGAATGAACTCGGAGAAGGGGGGAATAGAGAATTGTGCAGAACAGGCACAATTTTCTCACAGAAAGAGAGGCACATAATGAACAGCTTTTATAGTTGGGGGGGGAATAGTGAGGTGGAGGTGTGTTGGGCAATGCTAGAACCTCAGTGTCCTCCAAAGCAGAAAGCTTTGCAGTCAGAAATCAGAAGTCAGAAACAAAGAAGGGAAAGGAGAGAGAGAGAGAGAGAGAGAGAGAGAGAGAGAGAGAGAGAGAGAGAGAGAGAGAGAGAAAGGAAAACAGAAGAAAATAATATGGAGAGAAATACATTTAGTAATCATAACTGTACATGTAAATGGGATGAGTTCACCCATAAAATGAAAGCACATAACAGAATGGATTAACAACCAGAATCCAACAATATGTTGTTTATAAGACACACATTTGAAACAGGAAGACACAACACAGAGTTAAAATAGAGGGCCAGAGTAGATTCTATTATGCTTCAACTAAAGTAAAAAAGGCAGGGGTAGCAATCATCATCTCAGACAAAGGCACAGCAAAACTATATCTAATTAAAAGAAATAATGAAGGAAACAATTTTTCTGAAAGGTACTATCAACAATGAAGTAAAATAAAAATTCTATAGCAAGTGTCTATAACAAAAGGCCTCATTTCTCAAATATATAGGGAACTGAGTCAAATATATAAAAATAAGATACATTCTCCCATTGATAAGTGGTCAAAGAATATGAACAGGCAGTTTTAAGAAGAAGAAACAAAATCTTTTGATAGTCATATGAAAAAAATGCTTTAAATAACTATTGCTTAGAAAAAGGCAAATTCAAATCAGTCTGAGGTAACACCTCACATATATCAGAAATGACAAATATGGGAGGGGATAAAGAAAAATAGGTATATGAATAAACTGTTGATGGAGTTGTAAAGTGGTCCAACCATACTGGAGAATAATTTGGAACTATGCCCAAGGGGCTATAAAACTGTGCATAGCCTTTGACCCAGCAATACCACTACAGGATCCATACCCCAAAGAGATCAACAAAAAATTGAAAAGACCTATATGTGCAAAAATACTTAGAGCAGCTCTTTTTATGGTGGCAAAGACTTGGAAATCTGGGGGATGATGATCAATTGCAGGAAGGCTGAACAAATTGTGGTATATGATTGTGATGGAGTACTACTGGGCTATAAGAAATGACAAGCAGGGTGGTTTCAGAAAACAAAACCAAACCTGTCAAGACCTTGTGAAGAATTGATGTGAAGTGAAGTGAGAAGAACTGGGAGATCATTGTGCATAGTAATAGTAATATTGCAATAATGATTAACTGTAAAAGACTTGGCTACTTTGATCAATACAACGGTCCAAGAAAATTCTGAATGACTCATGATGAAAAAATGCTATCTACTTACAGATTGAAAACTGATGAGCTCTGAAAATTAGACATAATTTGCCTAGTTTTTTTGTGTGATATGGCTAATTTGACAATATGTTTGGTATGATTTCACATGTATAATTAATTGATATCATTTTGTTTGCCTTCTCAGTGGTGTGGGAGGGATTGGAGGGAGAGAGAGAATTTGGAACTCAATTTAAAAAGAAAAGAGTATTAAAAATAAATAAATAACATAAACCCCCAAACATGCATGGTCCAGTAAAACACAACTAAGCAAAAAAAAAAAAAAAAAGAAAAGACATGAGTATTTCCTGAGGACTAGTATCCTTTTCATTACAGAATCAAAGACTTAACACTGAGAAGGACCTTAGAGGTAGGTTTTCTAGTCCAATTTCCTTATTTTTACGATGGAGAAATCAAAGTTGAGAGGTTAAGTAACTTGTCTAAGGTCATAAAGGTAGTATGGACAAAGGTAGAACATAAAGTTCTCTGTCTTGAGTACCAGAGATGATGACAACAGTAATAAAAAATAAACAATTCAAGTATTTATTAAGCATTTACTATATACTAGGCACAGTGCTAAGCATTGGGAATACAAAACAAAGCCTGGAGTGAATTTATAATCTAATGAAGAAGATGGTAAAAAGCTACATATAAAAATGATAAATACCTGAGAAATTGGAAACAATTTTACAGGGAAGACACTAACATTATAGAGGACCAGGGAAGTCTTCTTGCAGAAGTTATTTTATCTGATACTTGAAGGAAGCCTAGAATGCTAGGCAGTATTGATGAGGAGCAAGAGAGTTCCAGTTTTGTAGGATAACCACTGAAAATGTAGAATTGGGAGATAGAATGTATTGTGTGAAGAATAGCAGGTAGTCCAGTGTCACTGTATCACAGAGTACATTGAGTGGAGCATGGTATAAGAAAACTTGAGAGGTAGGAAGAGAAAAGGTTATAAAGGTTGTAAAAGCCTAATGGATTTTCTATTTGATCCTGAAGGTCATTTTCTATTTGATCCTGAAGTTTATTGAATGAGAATGGGGTGTGTGACAATGGTCACACCTGCACTTTAGGAAGATCAATTTGACACTGAGTGGATGATAGATTGGAGTGGGGAGAGACTTGAGAGAAGAAGACAATCCAGTAGTTCATTGCAATAGTACAGGCATTTATAATTCATCTCTAATTTTTGTAATAGATACGTGTATACTCTGTGTGTGTGTGTGTGTGTGTGTGTGTGTGTATTCATTATACACTTAAGAGAGCATGTACTGGTCAAGGAACGCTGGTTGAGTCTGGGTAGACACTCTATGGTGCTTGTACTCCCAGCTTAGCCTTGTCACCTTTGTCTGATATTTTCAACTTCTAAGCATCAATAACCACAGAAATTCTTCATTTCATCCATACTGATGGACATATGTAATATGGGATTTCTCTTTTGAGAATGTTTAATTTTCCTTTGATGCCAGTTCTTCCTTGCTCCTGCCCATTTACCTTCAGACATAGAATATTTATGTATTAAGCATTGCTAGAGTTTTTAAAATAATATATTTTAGATTAAGACCAAAGAATGCTATGATTCTGCCAAGGTTACACATTAACTTACTTCCTGATGCTTTTGAGTCTTCTGTGAAAATGGAAAGTTGTATTTCATCTTATCTGATATTATCCTTTCTGATTTTCATGTTCGATTCTTTAATGTAATGGGTCAAAACTTTGGAGGACAGAGGCAATGTGTCATTTTCACCAGAAAAGGAAAAAATAAGAACTTTTATTGCAGTCTGTCTGTCTGACATCTTTCTAGATTTTCTGTATGAGGCTAGAGGTTTGATTTTCTTTAAGATGAAAAACTGTTCTCTACCATACGAAGTATTATGTGGTAGTAAAAAGAGCAACAAATTTGGAGTCTATTATCTTAGATTTCAAACTGTGGTTTTGTTACTACTTTTAGCACCTAGGTCAAGTCACTTAACTTCTCTTGGCCTCAGTTTCCCCATTTATAGAATGAGATAGTTGGCCTGGATATTTGCAGTTCTTAATCTTATGAGTAGGTAGATATTAGACCTTAGAATGATCACCTTTTATAGTTTAAAAGTATAGAGATATACTTTTATATATAGATATAAACATCTTTCTCTCTTACCTCTCACCCTTTAAAAAAACAATATAATTGCTGAGTCATTGTCAGTGATACTTGAAAGATCACAGAAAATGGAAGAAGTATGAAGTACTTCAGAAAGACACTTTTCAGAATTTCAAAAACTATGGACCTGTTACCTTTATTCAATTTCTGTTCATTCAAAGTCTTTTTAATTTAATGTAATTAAAGTGATCCATTTTATGTTTTGTGATCACCTAAATCTCTTGTTTGATTAAGACATCCTTGTGAAATGTATGCATGTGAAATGTAGGTATCTTATCTGAATCTCTTTTACCTTTAACATTTAGGTCACATAACTTTTATGAGTACAAGAATTCTTAACTAACAACGGATCAAAGAAATCATAGAAGATAAAATGGACAATTTTAATATAAATTTGAAAACCTTTTGCCCAAGAAAAATCAGTTTAGTTAGAATTCGAAGGACGTAGTTTTCACAGTGAAAAAAAATCCACTGAACAAAGTTCTTTGATGATTTGATCCTCAAAACACCTTGGGAGGCTTCATTTTACAAATGAGGAAGCTGTTGTTCAGGGAGCTTAAGTGACTTACCTAGGATCACACAGCTAATAGGTGACAGAGACTAGATTCAATCTATTCTGCACACTAACAGTTTTCTTTTCTCATCAATAGCTTTTTTAAAACCTCAAACTTTTTTTTCTCAACATAATTTTTACTTTACCATTTGTTCACTTTCACCTTGAAGGAACCAACTGTCAAGGTATGTGTTATCTCATTTTGGAGGGCTCTCACTCAAATTTCATTGTCTATAGCAAATACATCATCTCTATGGTTGCCTATTGCTTCTGCTCATCATGGCTACTTCTAGACAAGAAGGCCAAGTATTCCATATAATGGTGATTTTTTGTTGATTCAGTACATAATGAAAGCAGTTCTCCAGGAGAGATGTATGGACCTACCAGCTGGGGAGACTAATCAATATCTATGAGAACAGAACCTAACTCTGGTGGAATTCTATCAGCACTTTTATTTTTGTTTCATCCACTTACTAATTATGATTGGATACCACTGAAGGGCAAGTGAGATTAGTTTAGCCAAGATTATAGCATCTAGTTACTTGTGTCTACCTACTCACATCTAGTTAATATCTGGAGCCACATAGAACTAATCAGCTACCTGGGTTCAGCTGGATACCTGAGATTCCTTTATGAATGTATGCAGTTTGTTTCCTCAAATCAGGCCAAAGCAGGGACTCAGAATGGAGGAGGCAAGTACACAAGTTTTCTGCCCTTCTCATCCAGATAGATGAGAGAGACAGACAGACAGAGAGACTAAGAGAGACAGAGAGAGAGAGAGAGAGAGAGAGAGAGAGAGAGAGAGAGAGAGAGAGAGGGAGAGCAAGACAGAGACAGAGAGAGAGGGAGAGAGAGAGGGAGAGAAAGAGAGAGAGATTGAGAATAGCGTGTATTTGTTGTGTGTTAGAAGGTTGGGTGCAGGGAGAATGGAAGCATTTTCCTCATCTTAGCATAATTCCACTCTTTTATCTTTGAGGACATATAGCTCTGGGAATTTCTGTTATACATGGTGGGAGGGTGGGGTGAGGGGCAGAGGATTAATGTTAAGAGCTGAAAACCAAGTGTTTTCAATTATAAGTTAGATGAATATTAAACTGAGTGATTCAGAAAAAATGACAATGGAGTGAAAAGGACACTGGGTCGGCAGATCATGTTTGAATTCCTACTTTTTTCTCTCACTATTTTATTTGGGCAAGTCATGTAACTTCCTGGGCCTCACTTATCTTTTCTTTTAAATGGGGTGATGGTGAACCAGATGAATTCAGAGGTCCTTTCTTGCTCCCTATCTATACTTCTATAATTCTACATTATTTTAGCTTGGGTATCTACTACCTTCTGGTACAGGCTGGTATCCATTTTTTTCCACTACATCACACTGCCTGTGGTGTTGGGGGTAAGGGAGGTAAGAAGAGGAGCAGGATTTAGTGGTTCTAGCAAAGAGGAAGGCTACTTTTGAAACTTCTTTTACCATGACCAGGATTGACTAGGCAAGCAACAGGAAGAACTTAGGTAAGAAGAGCCTAGTAGTTATTTTGACTGTTAACCATGTATTTTGTGCAGCTATATGGCATGGTGGATTGAGTATGAGGCTTGAAGTTAGAAAGACTCACATTGCTGAGTTCAAATCTGGTGTCAGACAATTACTAGCTATGGATCCTGGGCAAATCACTTAAGCATGTTTGCCTCAATTTCCTTATCTGTAAAATGAGCTGGGGAAGGAAATGGCAAACCACTCCAGTATCTTTACTAAGAAAATCCCAAATGGGTCACAGACTCAGACAGAGCTGAAATGCCTGAACATCACCACCAAAACATACATTGAACAATATCTTGGTCTCTTGATAACTTTCCAGGGTTCCAGATATATCTTACTCGTAACATATCAATAATCTAGTCTTTTCTTGCTCTCTTTGTTTTTTTTTTAAACCTGCTTCCCTTCTTTTCTATCTTGTATTTGAGGTTGAGATCTAGTAAGCCCCATGACTATGCATCAAGTAAACAAATCAGGACTACTGATTTATAATCTACTTGTATTCTCTTTGCAGGAGTGCATTTGGGTGTCTTTTTATGTTTTGGAAAAAACTAAAACTCCTTAATTCATCCCGCCTGGAAGTAAGGTGGCCACTCAAAAGTTTGATCCCATTATTATTCTGTATCCTGTTCCCTTTGCAACCTGGGCCAGTTTGCCCCTCCTTTAGCAGGCTGTGGTGGACCCCTTCCACTCCCTACGGCTCACTATATTGGTGCCGGATTTCATTCAGACACCTTCCTGTCTTAGCTCACTGCAGCTCAGAACATCAGAGCTGAAGAAGTCCATCAGCCCCATCTTCTCCAGTACCAGGTGTATACCACATCTGGCTCTATGTGGCTCTGAAGATGGTTATTAACAACTATGTTGTAAAATTTACAGAAAGCATTTTTGATGTATTTATGTATTTTGTACTGAGCTTCTTGCACTGTTTGTGAGCTTTCTTTCCTCATTTAACACTCATGTATATTCAGAAAGGCCATATTTGTCTAATTAAGATTGTGACAACCACAAATCTCTATGGCTTAAGTTTAAAGAGCACAAGAGTTACTGCTTTAGATGAGCATGTTGTCAAATTTGACCTCAAGTCTCTTACCCCTGAAATATTCATGGTAAGAACCACAGAAGGAAATTGAACTTGAATAGAAACACTCTCAACATTACAATTTTTATAGGTTCTTGTTTATTCAATAGCTGCTACTCAACAGTGTGGAAAGGAACACAGAATTGACCCTGTAAATTAAATGATGCCAAAGTAAAGCTAAGACCAGTTGTAGCAACTTAGGAAGTACAGTAGTATTTAGAATATGCTTGCAGGGGCTGATAGACATCTCCTATCTTGTAAGCATCCTAGCTCATTATTTGATATATACCTTAAACAACTTAGAGAAACTTTTGTTTGAATAGGACTCAGGCAAGACAGTCTCCAGAATATGCACCTAGTACTGGGGGAGTGAGTTCTGTTACGTGGAATAGATATTTGCTTCAGCATTTTCTCAGCCATGCGTGCAAGGGAAGGATTTGAGTCCAACAGGTGATGGGCCAAGAACATTGGAATAGAAAGTGATGCTCACATTAGTCAGTGAGACAAGGAAAAATCAAACTCCCCATAATTTTGAAAAATATTTTTATTATTTAATATTTTTAGTTTCCAACTTTGATTCCCACAAGATTTTGAGTTACAAATTTTCTCCCCATTTCTACCTTCCCCCAAAGTCCAAGATGGTATATATTCTGATTGCCCTTTTCCCCTGTCTGCCCTTCTTCTGTCACCCCTCCCCATCTCCTTTCTCCTTACTTTCTTGTAGGGCAGGATAGATGTCTATACCCCATTATCTGTATATCTTATTTCCCAGTTGTATGTAAAAACAACTTTTTTTGATCATTTGTTTTTAGAATTTTGAGTTCCAAATTTTCTCCCTTCTTCCCTCCCTACCCACCCTCCTTGAGAAGGCAAGCAATTCAATATAGGCCACACATGTATCATTATGCAGTACATTTCCATAATAGTCATGATATGAAAGACTAATTATATTTTCCTCCATCCTATCCTATCCCCCTTTATTCAATTTTCTCCTTTGACTCTGTCCCTTTTCAAAAGTGTTTGCTTTTGATTACCTCCTCTCCTGATCTGCCCTGCTTTCTATCATCTCCCCTCTCTTATCCCCTTCCCTCCTACTTTGCTGTAGGGTAAGATACCCAATTGAGTGTGTATGTTATTCCCTCCTTAAGTCAAATCTGATGAGAGCAAGATTCAGTCATTTCCTTTCACCTGCCCCTTCTTCCCTTCCAAAGAATTGCTTTTTCTAGCCACTTTTATGTGAGATAATTTACCCCATTCTACCTCATCCTTTCTACCTCTCCCAATATATTCCTTTGTAACCCCTTAATTTTATTTCATTTTTTTAAGATATCATCCCTTCATATTGAACTCACCCTGTGCCCTCTGTCTAAATGGATATGTATATTCCCTTCAACTACCTTAACACTGAGAAAGGTCTCATGAGTTACAAATATCATTTTTCCATGTATGAATGTAAACAAAATGGTTCAACTTTAATAAGTCCCCTATGATTTCTCTTTCCTGTTTGCCTTTTCATGCTTTGCTTGATTCTTGTCAGCTCTGGTCTTTTCATCGAGAAAGCTTGAAAGTTCTCTATTTAATTGAAAATCCATATTTTCCCCTGAAGTATCACACTCAGTTTTGCTGGGTAGGTGATCCTTGGTTTTAATCCTAGCTCCTTTGACCTCTGGAATATCATATTCCAAGCACTTTGATCCCTTAATGTAGAAGCTGCTGGATCTTGTGTTGTCCTGATTGTGTTTCCACAATACTCTAATTGTTTCTTTCTGGCTGCTTGAACTATTTTCACCTTGACCTGGCAACTCTGGAATTTGGCGACAACATTCCTAGGAGTTTTCTTTTTGGGATCTTTTTCAAGAGGTGATGGATGGATTCTTTCAATTTCTATTTTGTTCTCTGGTTCTAGAATATCAGGGAAGTTTTCTGTGATAATTTCTTGAAAGATGATGTCTAGGCTCTTTTTGTGATCATAGCTTTCAGGTAGTCCAATAATTTTCAAGTTATCTCTCCTGGATCTATTCTCCAGGTCATTGGTTTTTCCAATGAGATATTTCACATCGCCTTCCACTTTTTCATTCTTTTGTTTCTGTTTTATAATATCTTGATTTCTTATAAAGTCACTAGCTTCCACTTGCTCCATTCTAATTTTTAAGGCATTATTTTCTTCAGTGATCTTTTGAACCTCTTTTTCCATTTGGCTAATTCTTCCTTTTTAAGCATTCTTCTGCTCACTGACTTTTTGGAGCTCTTTTGCCATTTGGGTTAGTCTACTTTTTAAGGTGTTCTTTTCTTCAGTGTCTTTTTTTGGGGTCTCCTTTAGCAAGTTGTTGACTCATTTTTCATGATTTTCTTGCATCACTCTCATTTCTCTTCCCAGCTTTTTCTGCACTTGTCATATGATTTTCAAAATCCTTTTTGAGCTCTTCCATGGCCTGAAACCAATTCATATTTTTCTTGGAGGCTTTTGATGTAGGTTCTTTGACATTGTTGATTTCTTTTGGCTGTATATTTTGATTTTCTTTGTCACCAAAAAGATTCTATAGTCTGAGTCCTTTCATACTACCTGTTCATGTTCCCAGCCAACTACTTGACCCTTGAGCTTTTTGTCAGGGTATGACTGCCTTTAGAGTGGAGAGTGCTTTGTTTCCAGGTTTTGGGGCCTTGTGCTGCTGTTTTCAGAGCTACTTCTACTCCACAGTCACCACAAGCTGTGCCATACCAGCACTCCTCATCCCCCAAGAACCACCAACCAGAACTGTGACCACAATCCAACCAGGGCAAAGCAAGAGAACCCTGCCTTTGTGCTAGCAAGCAATCCCTGCACTCCTGCTTTGATTTGCCTCTTGATTCCTCCCACCCTGTGTGCCTGGGGGGTACTGGAGCTCTGGAAGCAGCCAAAGAAACTTCCTGCAGCTGTAGCCGCAGCACCATCTCTGCTGCCCCTGTGGCTGGGGTCCAACTGTGCACTTCCCTCAGCCAGATCCAGCAGTTTTCCCACTGACCTGCTCCATGGTTTTTGTTGTTTGTGGGCTGAGAAGTCTGGTAACTGCCACGGTTCAGTGATTCATGGCCCTGAGGCCTGCTCTGCCCTACTTCCGTCTGGTCAGTCTTGGTTCCGCCCCTGCTGGGCTGTGCTCTGCTCTCAGCACTGGGCAATAGACCCTTCCAGAGATCCTTCAGGCTGTCTTTGGCTGGAGACTTGTTTCCTTCTGTTATTTTGTGGGTTTGGTAGCTCTAGAATTGGTTCAGAGCCGTTTTTACAGGTGTTTGGAGGGATTTGGGGGAGAGCTTAAGCAAATCCCTGTTTTCCAGCCACCGTCTTTGCTCTGCTACCCCAAATTCCCCATAATTTATACCAAAAACACTGATGATACTTGAAGGAGTTAACCTCTTTCCTTGCCAGCATCTTCAGCTGGATTAGGCCTAAAATAGAATTCTCTGCTGGAACATTATGTGGCATATAAAAATATGTCCCTTACAACAGAGTTAACAGAAGTGACATAGGTTTTGCCATTCCTGTTCCATTATGCTTTTTTTTTTCTCCACAGAATTTAAGAGTTGGAAGGGAAGACAGTGCCTGTAACCCAAATTATACCTGAAAAGAATCCCCATTACCTTATATGAGACAAGGGGAAACTATGTGGCACAGTGGATAGAGCACCAGCCTTTAAGTCAGGAGTACTTGAGTTCAAATCTGGCCTCAGAGACTTACTAGTTCTGTGTCCCCTGTTAAGTCACTTAGTCCTGATTGCCTCAAAAAACAACACAATATATGAGAGATTTCCAAAGAGGGGAAATCTATATTTAAAACTTAACTTATTCAATTCCTCCCACCCAAGCCCCAGGCCTCTACTCCCTGTCCCCACCTTGAACAAATCCTCCCCTCTGCATCGAAGGAAGTCAATGCTGTATCCTTTCTAAATATCCATTCTATGCTATGGCCAAGTCAACTCACTTTTGTTAACTCTTAGATGGTTCACAAGTGTCTAATTCCAATCCAGAACCTTAACTATCTGACTGTTCTGAGTTAGAACTGGACTATACTAGCCTTTTATTAACATGTAAAGATTTTAAAAGATTCATTTACTTCAGATTTAGTGAAACAGAAAAATCACACCTCAATCCTTTGGTTTGCTCTGTGTCAAAAACCTAGTGCAACTTCCAGCACATCATGGTCAATATAACTTCTTGGGAACACACATAACACAGAGAAACCAACAGATAAATGGGTAAACCTATGAAGGCATAAACAAAACCCTGAATCTACACTTCTTTGCCACACTAAGTCCTCACCTCTCTGTCTTTTTCACAATCAATTCTGAAAGAACAGTATTTTGCATCACCCTTGTCCATTGGTCCTGGCACTCCATTCTTTTATAAGCTCCATCAGAGTGGCAGAAGAGCCTGATGATGTGAAAGCTATAGTCCCTACTACCTTCACTGCTTTTACAGATCAACAGCCTTGCCTCCTTAATTAAGGTCATACCATAATTCTGATATAACTTTATTTTCATCTTTTTCTTTTTCACCCAAAGGAGTAAACATCAGGCCAGTCTGTAGAAACATTCTCCCTTCCTTATCTCAATAACTCCAAATAGACTCCTCCCTGAAGGCCATTATTTCATATCCACAAGGACATTATTTTCCCTAATGCATAAGAATAACTTCTCTGCACAATTTCTCTTCCCTCCTATTTCATTGCCACGCAACCTTTCCATTGATTCTCCCATAGCGAAAACGAGTGTGATTTCAAGACAAAATTACCAGTGGAACACTGTTATGGGCTGGGTATTAGAGGTTTCATGAGCAATGATAGGTTTTGGACCATCTAAGTGTTTTCATTTTTAGTAGGGAATGGACATATAGTTACTTTTTCTTTAGGAACAATTATAAGGAGTGGTGTTTAATGTTACTGAGCTTCTTTCAACCGCAATGATGCTTCCTCCTGTTTTGTGACTAAACTGATAGGTAAGAGATGAATTTAAATTCTATCATATCCCTTTCACATAGTTACTCTTTTTTTGCATTCAGTTACTATCCTTTCTCTATTTGTTTCCCAACTCCCCCACTCCCCTTCCAACAATATTTTATTTCCATGGTCTGCAGTATCACCAAGAAATGGTCATTCAGTCTTTATTGAGGACCTCTAGTGCTTGGGGCAATTTCCTTTCTCCCCACCACCCCGAAGTAGCTTTTCCAATTGTGGGGCTGTTCCAATAATTAGGAAGATTTTACTCATGTTAAGCTGGAACATTTCTATGTAACATGTATCCATTAATTCCAATACTTTTTCTATAATCAACTAGAACCAATCCTAATCCTTTTTCCTCAAGATAACACTTTATGTAATTGATGACTGTTATGCCTTTTCCTTCCGAAGGTCAATATAAATTTCTTCCATCCATCTTCATTAGGAAATGTCATCACTACTCTGACTTCTCTCTACTAGAGATGTTCTCACTTTTCAGTGCTTCTTCTAAAATGTGACTTTGAGGATTGCACATTTAACTTAGAGAGATTTGACTAGAGTTAACATTGGCTGTCAGCCTCCTTTACTTTGAACGTTTACATATCATATATAAATATAATATACAAACATTCATGTATGTGTATATGTGTGTGTATCTATATCCGTATGTCAATATGATTTTCTCTTGGAGCCTAAACCACAAAGTCTGCCTCTTGGCCTTTTCTACCTACTTCAGACAATAAACAAACTATGTAATGAGAATAGATTTTTTTTTTGTAAAGGGAGATCAAAAAAAATTTCCACCCAAATCTTGGGAAGAATGGCTTTTACTTTTTTAGTTTTAAAATTGTTATTCTGCATGTTTAATGGTGGAAGCCAACGTCTGGGTAGTGGGATGTCTTCAGAACCACAAGGAGAGAGTGAAATTTTTTTATGTTTCAATGGCAATGAAGTGATCAAGAGGGAATGCTTGTCAACTGTGAAACAAAAACCTCCTTGAGTAAGGTTTGTGAGAAAGGGTAAAAGAAAGGGAGAAAAAGAATGAATGAAAGGAGAGGACATGAGAAATGAAGAAATATTTAGGAGGAGAAGATATTTGGAGCCTTCTTCAGAAGAGTTTGTGGGATACCCTACTGTAGTTCTGTGACCTTAGGTGAACCATTTACCAATGGGGATTCAATTTTGAAGTCAGTAAAATAGTGATAATACTATTATTTACCTTAATAAATTGTGAGGAAAGTACTTTGTGAATAGTAAAGTGGTGTTTTAATACAAACCACTATTATTGTTGTTTTATTTGCTATCATAGAGACTGGGTTATATGTCAGTAATACTGATCTTACCAAGACTGATTGATCCCTGGACCCCTAAGGTGAAAAGGTAACTTAATCGAAAACTTACTTCTTTGATAGAGTTGGACAATGTAAGTCTAATCCATCTTCCACATCTTGGCTTTTTTTCACATAACAAAAGACAGCCACTTTGATCCTCATTTCTCTTCTTTATGCTAAACATTCCCAGTGTTTTCAAGAACATAGATCTTCTGAAAATTAATCCACATTATTTTTTACTATATCATACTACTTCCCAAGTAACTGCCCTCAGAGAATGTCTTCTTCTTCTTCTTCTTCTTCTTCTTCTTCTTCTTCTTCTTCTTCTTCTTCTTCTTCTTCTTCTTCTTCTTCTTCTTCTTCTTCTTCTTCTTCTTCTTCTTCTTCTTCTTCTTCTTCTCCTCCTCCTCCTCCTCCTCCTCCTCCTCCTGCTCCTGCTCCTCCTCCTGCTTCTCCTCCTCCTCCTCCTCCTTTTCCTCCTCTTCCTCTACCTCCTCCTCCTCCTCCTTCTTCCTTCTACTCCTCTTCCTCTTTGATAGATACTGTCCAGATTTGCTATATAGTAAACCAGGAATGGATTGAGACCTGGGCTCCAATTTTGGCTGTGTAACTAACTTGTTCTGTGATTTTGGTCAAATAACTCAGTTTCACTTATGTAGTCAGTTTACTCATTAATTAAATGAGGGAGTTGGATTAAATGATTCTTTTCTATTTGATTTCCCCACTTCGTTCTTTGTTTAGAGTGGTTATATTTGACAAGTATTTCAAAGAGGCAAAGACAAACAATTCTTCTGGGGATCTCAAGACCTGGAGAATTCTTGGCTGGGTCATAACCCTGATGATGATTTCAGAGTAAGTAGAGAAACCACGTATACTCCCTTTTCCCTTCAAGCGAGTTTGAGGAACCTTGATATTCTAGTTTATATCATGCATGTTCTCAGATTTTTTTGTTCATTAGGACAGCATCAGTCCCAGATCATTCATAGCTAGAGTTCTTCCCCACTTACCTGCTTTTACAGTTTTATTTTCTTAAACCTCATAATGATCAGAGAGAAGATTGAGGAAGAAGGATTAGGAGGTCGGACCTTTCACCTCAGCTCAGCCTGTTCTTCCTTACTTATCTGTTTTTTATTTTCTTAAACTCCATTATCACTAGAGAGAAGACTGTGTGAAAGGGTATTAGGAGGAGGGATTTCTCATTTCACTTATAGCCTTTTCACCAAAATTTGATTAGATGAATCTGTTTCTAGAAATACTGAAGTTAAAGTGGGTGTAGATTGAATAAACTCCTTCCTAGAGGCTGGTGGGTTGCTTTAGAGCAGTATTTATTTTGAAAACCTTTATTCAACATGTGATCCATCTAACAACTTTTTGAAATACACAAAAGGAATATAACTAATATGTATATGTAGATATAGCCATGCATGCACCAATACTTCTTCATTTCATCAGGTAGTATAATTATTCTAATAAAGGACTGTTTTTCTTTTTGTATCTCTTTTCTATTACTTCATTGTCAAAAATTCACAAAAAGCTTGGTATGGTTTGAAGATTAAATAGCTATCAGTGATCTTGAATATATTCTCAAGTGGAAACAGTTCTTGAGCCCAGAGCTCATCAGTAAGCATAATATTGGTACTTTTCTATTTAGAAGTATTTGGTAAACCTCACTCCGCTCTTCATGCTCTCTTCACTCTCTGTGCTCTCCCTCCCAACCCCCTGTCCAAGGACATATACGCCTGTACACATAGAGACATGTAATACATAATTCTGGAATCATTTAGCGTTACTGGAGCTTTGTAAATCTTATCTGTTACTGTAAGTCCAACCAACTAAGTGATGTAGTGATTATGCAAATGTCACCCATCCTGGTGTTCTGCTTCTGACTCCATTGATCAAGATTAATTATTTTATTTTTTTGAGAATTAAACATCACTTTGTTTATTTTTTGAAGGCAATTGGGATCACACAGCTAGTAAATATCTGAGGCTGGATCTGAACTCAGTTCCTCCTGACTCTAAGCATAGTGCTTTATCTACTGTTCCATCTAGCTGCCCATATTTTAAACTCTTTTGAGGGAAATCCATGGTTATTTGATATCTTTATTTTTAATTCTTCTAATTCTTTGACCATTTTGGGGACTGGTGGAGAAATACAATGTGTTCTTCACTGCAGGAAAAAAGGGAAAGTCCTCTTTTTGAGCCTTCTTATTTCTCTGAATTTAGAAGACTTTTATTTTAGGGTAAGAAACCATCTGCCTGCAGGTGGCATAGAGGAATGAGAGGAATCTCAAGGCTTAGATTAAAATCTTATTTATGTGCAAACAGTCTGTGTGATCTTGGTCAAGGCCATTAACCTCTCTGGGCTACATCTTTCTTATTTATAAAATAAGGGAGTTAAGTTAGATGATCTGTACTGTATCTACCTTTTCATCCTTCAATGCTCTCAATTTCAACACAACTCAATCATTCACTATGCCCTGAATGCACAGTGTTTTATTGGTTATAAGGAGCGATATGGGAAAGTTAGAATGATAAATTAACAAATTCTGTAGGATTTTATGGATAATTTAGTTGAACTCCCATATTTAATCAACAAGGATGGCTTTGCTCAAAGATATGCTATTTAGTTACAGAATCACAGAATCTCAGAGTTGTAAAGGATCTAAGAAGCTATTTAGACCAATGTATATTATATTGAAAGTCCCTTCTACAATGTCCCCAACCAGTGGTCGTTCTGCCTTCAGTGGAAGACCTCAAGTTAGGAGCTAATAATCTTCTGAAATAAACCATTCCACTTTGGAGTTAGCTTTATTTGTTGAGACTTTTCCTTATTTGATTGTAAATGTTCTCAGTGATTTCTATCTATTGCTCTCAGTTCTATCCAGGTATACAATATGAGTCTAATCCATCTCACACATCATTGCGTTTTCTTCACATAATTAAAGACAGCCACCTCGATCATCATTTCTCTTCTTTAGGCTAAACATTCCCACTTCTTTCAATGGATACTCTTACAATGTTGTCAATACAATAATTCAGGTCTTCTGAAAAAAATAATCAGCAATATTTTCTGCTATATCATACTGGTTTTCATGCAACTTCCTTCAGAGAATGAGTTGTCTTTTTCTTCTTCTTCTTCTCCTCTTCCTCCTTTTCCTCCTCTTCCTCTTCTTCCTCATCTCCTTCTCCTCCTCCTCCTCCTCTTCCTCCTCCTCGTCCTTCTCCTCCTCGTCCTTCTCCTTCTTGTTCTTCTTCTTCTAGTTCTTGTCCTTCTTCTCCTTCTTCTTCTCCTGCTGCTCCTCCTTTTTCTCCTTATACTTGTCCTTCTTCTCCTTCTTCTCCTCCTCCTTCTCCACTTCCTCCCCCTCCTCTTCCCCTTATTCCTGCATTCCTACTGATTTTGCTTGTTAGTTTCTCTTTGTCTCACCTTTTATTACTCCTCCATCTCTCCATCTTACCCCTTTTTACTTCCAAGTAGCTCATTTTTGTTCTAGGAATCTTTCTTTGTTCTTCAATCTGAGTACCATTGCCTCTGTGTCAGGAGGTAGCTAGCAAATTCCATCATGGGGTATCTGTAATTGTGGTTGGTCATGGCATTAATCTTAATTTGTAAGCCTTCTAAAGTTATTTGTCTTTCCAATATTGTTATTGTATAAATTGTTATGGTTCTGTTCACTTCTCTTTGCATTATTCAAGTCTTCTTACAAGTTTTCTGAATCTATTACCTTCATCATTTCATACAAAACAATTATAGTAAATTTTGAGTCATTTTCAGTCATGTCCAACTCTTTGTGACCCCATTTGGAGTTTTCTTGGCAAAGAGTGGTTTGCAACTTCCTTCTCTCACTCATTTTAAAGATGAGGAAACTGAGGCAAGCAGGCTTAAGTGACTTGCCCATGGTCACACAGCTGGTAAATGTCTGAGCCTGGATTCGAACTCATGAAACGGAGTCTTCCTAAATCCAGGTTCAGTGCTCTATCCACTACACCAGGTAGCTTGTATTACATTTGTTATTTCAGTTGTATATGAGTCTTTGTGACCTAAATTGGGGATTTCTTGGCAAAGATACTGGAATTGTTTGCCATTTCTTTCTTCTACTCACTGTACAGAAGAGGAAACTGAGGCAAACAGAGTTAAGTGATTTGCCCATACAGCTAGTATCTGAGGCCAGATTTGAACTCGGGATGGAGAATCATCCTGACCCCAGGCCTAGCACTCTATCTTTTGTGCCACCTAGCTGCCCCTGGATTACATTCACATAATATAATCTGGTTGACATTCCCCAGTGTATGGGCACCCATTTAGTTTTCAGGTATTTGTTACCAAATAAGTGCTGGTAAAAGTACTTTTTTAGACCTATGCTACCTTTTTACCTTTCTTGATCTCTTTGAGGTGTAGGCTTCATAATAATATTTAGAGGTAATAGAGTACAAAATGTTTAGTAAATTTTGTGGCAAAATTCCAAATTGTTTTCCTGAATGACTTGACCAATAAAAATGTATTAATGTACCTATTTACCCTCAACTCCTTCAACAATTGTAATTTTCCTTGTTTTTGTCAGATGTGCTAAAATTTTTTCTTTTTCTCTAGTGACTTCCCTAATATTTCCTTTCCAGTGTTTACACTCTAGGGACTCCAGAACTTATTGCTGGAACAAAATAGGAATCAACCTTTAGTTCTCACATTATTAATATCTTTCTTGTTCTCTACCCTAAGGTCATTGAATGTCTGTGATGCCAATTGTATCAATGGATGGAGCAAACGACTCAGTGGTAACTGAGCTTGTGCTGCTGGGACTGTCTGCTTCTTGGGAGATGAAGATTCTTCTCTTCTTATTTTTCTTTTCATTCTATGTGGGAATTGTGTTGGGAAACCTCTTCGTTGTGTTCACTGTTGTTTGTGACCCTCATCTACACTCCCCCATGTATTTCTTGCTGGCCAACCTCTCCTTCATTGACCTGGGTCTATCTTCCACCACAGCTCCAAGGATGATCACTGACATTTTCAGTGAACATAAGGTAATTTCATTCCCAGGGTGTATGATACAGATGTTCTTTGTCAATGTCATGGGAGGAATTGAGTTGGTCCTACTCATAGCCATGGCTTATGACAGATACACAGCCATCTGCAAACCTCTCTATTACTTGACCATAATGAGCCACAAAACATGAGTTTGTTTTGTAGTGGCTGCCTGGGTGATTGGGGTGATCCATGCTGTGTCTCAGTTTGTTTGTATTGTAACTTTGCCCTTCTGTGGCCCTAACAAGATTAATAGCTTTTACTGTGACCTTCCTCAGGTGTCAGAACTTGCCTGCATAGACAGCAACTGGGTAGAGCAGATCGTAACTGCTAACAGTGGGTTTATTTCCATGGGCACCTTCTTCCTCTTAATCATTTCCTACATCTTCATCCTTGTCACTGTGAGGCATCACTCTTCTGCTGGTTTGTCCAAGGCTTTCTCCACACTATCAGCTCACATCACTGTGGTATTTTTGTTCTTTGCTCCATGTTTCTTTATGTATGTGTGGGAACTCCCCTCCTTGTCATTGGATAAATTTTTGGCTGTACTTGACTTTGTTGTTACCCCACTTTTGAATCCTACCATCTACACATTTAGGAACAGGGATATGAAGGAGGCAATGAAAAGATTGAGCAAGAAAATGGTGAGGTCTAGGGAGATATCATGATGGATTTTATGAAGCCAAATCAAGAGATACTTCAGGATTGTGTTGAATCTTTCCAGACCTGTGTAGGAGATAGCATGCACATAGACATCATGACCTAGGACACCTTAGGAAGATCTTCAGATTCTAGAGATGTAGTTATTTTGCTCATCACCTGGAATAGAGTAACACCTCCTACTCCTACCTTCAACTTTGTTATATGGAAAATATAAAGTAGAGAATTAAAAGTCTGAGTTTAATGAATACAGGGCAATCATTTGTCATGTACCTATTCCAGTGTCATATTGTTGTAAGAATCTGTATTTGTAATTATGCTTGGCTTTGGCTGAGCTTAGCTATAAGTACCTCAGGAAAATAACTTTTTTTTCATGGAAATTTCATGGTCCCAATCTGTATATTATAGGTTTTTGTAAACCAGATAACAAAGAGTCCACACTCCTTAGCTTTGTATTCACTGTCCTTCAGATTATGGCTAGTGCCTATTTTCCTAACCTTATTGGATACTATTAATTTTTAAGTGCTCCTGATTGCAACAAAATCTACTTGTCATGTCCCAGATGGGTAACATATTCTTCTACCTCTATACCATTGCTCATGCTGGTCTTAGCCCGTGGTCTTCTCATCTATTCTCCCAGTCTAAGTATTTTGTTGGGTCCATCCTTCAATGCTTAATTAAACTAGCTCTTAATGGTGTTTTTTTTCTGACTTCTCAATGGTTTCTGAATGTGTGTTCTTCTGATATTATTGTACTTTTACCCCTGGTATACATACTGTATTCTTTTTTGTCTTTTAAGCCCTATTTTTTCTAATTCAGAGACCATATTCTCTTCTGTTATTAATATTTTCTCTTTTGGTTTATCTACTCATACTCAAAATCTTTAACTGAGTTTTCTTCTTTCAGAGATATTCAGTAATTTCAGTATTTTTTCTCTCTTATACTTCCATATTACTCCCTTTTTGATCCCTTCCCCCCCTTTTTGGGAGGGGGAAGGCAAGGCAATTGGGGTTAAGTGATTTGTCCAAGGTCACACAGCTAGTACGTGTGTGAAGTGTCAGAGTCCAGATTTGGATTCAGGTCCTCCTGACTCCAGGGCCAGTGCTCTGCTCACTGCACTGCCTAGCTGCCCCCTATTCCTTCACCTTTTAATGGTGATTTCACTGGGATCTTCATTTCAAACTTCTCTCAATCTCAGGGGCAATTTATGTTTCAGTGACTTTAGCCTCTGATTTAAGTGACTTTGAGGGTGGGTGGGTATCAGAACTTGTGTCAGCTAGATGCTGGTCTTTTTCACTGAGGCTTACTGGAATGCCACACATGCACACACATTTTCTGCACCAGTCCTCTTTGTTCCTCAGCTCTCCACTTGAATTCTTTTGTAGTACATTGAGCTGCTGCACTGCTGTACCAGTCTGAGCAAGTTTATGCGTTTTGCTTTTTCATTGCTGGGAGAAGGGAAGGTAGAGTTCACTCCTGTTGCAAGTTTACAGGTTGAGTTATTTAGCCCTACTACAGGAATATTGTGGGTGCTGGTGGAGGGGATGCTGAGTGAACACATTAGAGGCTAGGGATGAGCTTTCTCTGTTGCTCATTTATTGAATGTTACATCACTTGGCACTTGGTTTCCTAGATGACGGAGATATCTGAAATTGCTTTATCTCTTGCACATAATTCCTATTTTGGAGAGGTTTTTAGAGTCCTTTTATTTACAATGTATGGTCTACTCAATTGTAAGTGCCTTTATTTCAAGGAGCTTATATGATTCAATTTTGTATTGGACTCAGTGCCTACCACAATGTATCACACACAGTAGATCCCTAGTAAATAGTTGTAGAATGAAAGTAAGAAGACTGGAAGAAATAAGAAAGAAATACAATAAAGTGTAGTTTAAGTTGGATGAATAGGAATGACACATCCATATTGATTTTGTTAAAACTCAGCAGACTAGATTTTTATCACCTACTCTGTACTCATTGGAGTTAAATTCATGTGGGGATGTTTCCAGGAAAAGTAAATGTAATTCATTGTGATATTATCAAGGCCTTTAATCTGAACTATTTAAATTTACATTTGTTTATTCCCTCATTTTCCTATGTGTGAGAATAAGATCACCACAACAATAAAGTTTTAAGATCTCAGGAACCAATCTTTCTCTCTCTCTCTCTCTCTCTCTCTCTCTGTCCTATCAGGAGAAGAGCAGAAAACTTGTGTACTTGCCCCCTCCATTCCGAGTCCCTGCTTTGGCCTGATTTGTGGAAACAAACTGCATACTTTCATATAGAAACCTCTCCAAATATTTTACAACCTGAGGGCAAAGTGGAAATTGAAGGAATCCACTGTCACCTCCTGAAGGAAATGGCCAAATGAAAACTCTAAGAAACATCCTAGCCAAAATCCAAAGTGCCAGTTGGGGTCAAGTTAAAAATCCTGCAAAAAGCCAGAAAACATAATTCTAGTACAGAGGTGTCCCCATTACATAGCAACTGCTCTTTTAAAGGAGCAGAGAGCTTAAAATCTGATTTTCCAGAAGGCAAAAGATCTAGGCTGATAACCGACAATAACTTTGTCAGGAAAATTGATGATAATCTTCTAGGGAGAAAATGGATTTTTAACAAAATAGATGACTTCTAAGAATTCATGAGGAAAAGACCAGAGGTAAATAGAAAATTTGACATTCAGAAGCATAAAAAGGTAAATATGAACAAGCAAAGACAATGCAAAAGAAGGATGGGTAAAGAATAATCCTTGAAATAATCCATAATTTTATCAGAGATAATGAAAACAATGTGTGTTCAATAAAGTTAAACTGAGCTAGGTACTCCAAGCAAAATCAGTTTATTAACAGTGATATGTATAACTGTTAACAAAATGGGTCAGACTTACCACCAGCATCCCCAGTGTAGGGGAGAACCTCATTATTAACATGCAGGAATGGAGTGGGGTATGGGTAGTTTTGGAACATTACAACAGGCTGTACTATGAAAGTGGGTTAGCATTCAAGTGTGGCTAATCATACCCCTGTCTGGCAATGAAGGAATATGAATTGTTTTTATAGGACTCATTTGTGTCATGTAATCTTGGCCAAGAAATCAGTAACAACAAGTTTGCTGCTCCCTTGGGGGAGACCAAACCTCCCCTGATTGCACAAGGATAGGCAAGGACTGATAGGCAAGGTCTTTTGGGGATGGCACCAAATTAAGTCATTTGGGGCTTATAGATAACATGTAGATATTCCACACTCAGTATGAATGATATCAACTTTTCTTTTCAACTTTGCTTTTAAACTAACTCAGAAGGAAAATTCCTTTCCTGAGCAAAGTGAGTTCAGGCAGATACTAATGCAATTATAAAAATTAATATGCCATAATAATAGTTACATTGTAAAATCAATACAGTAGAAATCAGAGTGAATATTGTTTTTTCTTTTCACAAATGAAATAATATACCGAAATTTGTAGGATGCCATCAATGCAGTACTTAGGGGAAATTTTTATCTTTAAACATGTACATCAATAAAAGAGCAGATCATTGAACTGGCCATGCAACTAAAAAACCCTAGAAAACCAACAAATTAAAAACTTTCAATTAAACAGTAAAATAGAAATCCCAAAAATCAAAGGAGAGATTAATAAATTGAAAGCAAAAAAACTCCACACATTGAATTAATAAACATCAGTAGGAGCTATTTTTTGAAAAAAAAATGCCATTAGCTAATTTGATTATAAAAACAAATTATCAGTATGAAAACTTTAAAAAGTGAATTCATAACCAGTAAAGAAGAAATAAAGGCAATTATTAGGTGCTATTTTGCCAAACTATTTGCCAATAAAATTCACAATTTAAATGAAATGGATGGATGAATATTTACACAAATATAAATAGCCCAGATCAACAGAACAGAAAATACAGTACCTTAATAACTCTATCTTAGAGAAAAGAAATTGAAGAAGTTATGAATGATCTAAAGGGAAAAAAACACACCATGACCAGATGAATTTACAAGTGAATTCTAATAAACATTTAAAGAACAATTAATTCCAATACTACAGAAATTGTTTTTAAAAATAGGAAAAGAAAGAGTCTTACCAAATTCCTTCTATGACACAAATGTAGGCTTGATACATAAACCAGGTAAAATTGAAAGAGAGAAAGAAAACTATAGACCAATATCCCTAATGAGTAAGTATGTTATTGCTTCTTTGAGCCAATTCTGATGAGAGTAAGATTCAAGTGCTCCCCGCTCCACTTCCCTCATCTTCCTCTCCAGTGTAAAAGCTCTTTTGCACTTATTTCATGTAATATAATTCAGTCTACTCTACTGCTTCTTTCCCTCTTTTCCCAAAGCATTCTTCTTTCTCATCTCTTATTTTTGTTTTAGCTATCACCCCATCACAGTCAACTCACACCCATGCCCTCTGTCTATGTATAGATGGTTCTAACTGTCCTAATAATGATAAATTTCTTAGGAGTTACAAATATCATCTTTCCATGTAGGAATGTTAACAGTTTAAGCTCATTGAATTCCTTATGATTTTTCTTTCCTGTTTGCCTTTTTATATTTTTTAGTTAATCTTGTATTTGAAAGTGAAATTTTTTATTCTGCTCCAGCCTTTTTATCAGGAATGCTTGGAAGTTCTTTATTATATTAAATGTTAATTTTTCCCCTTGAAGGATTATATTCAGTTTTGCTGGGTAGGTGATTCTTGATTGTAATTCTAGTTCTTTTGCCCTTGGAAATATGACATTCCAAGCCCTATGGTCCTTTAATGTAAAAACTGCTAAATCTTGTGTTACCCTGACTGTGGCTTCAAAGAAGTTTGAATTGGTTCTTTCTGGTTGTTTGCAATATTTTCACATTGGCTGGGGAGCTCTGGAATTTATCAATATTCCCAGGAGTTTTCATTCTGTGATTGGTGGATTCTTTCTATTTCTAATTCACCCTTGTCTCTAAAACATGAGGGCAGTTTTACTTGATGATTTTTTGAATGATGATGTTTAGGCTCTTTTTTTTTTTGATTGTGGCTTTCAGGTAGTGCAATACTCCTAAAATTATTTCTCCCTGATCTATTTTCCAGGTAAGCTGTTTTTCAAAAGAGATATTTCACATTTCCTTCAATTTTTTTCATTCTTTTTATTTTGTTTTATTGTTTCTTGATGTCTCATGGAGTTGTTAGCTTCCAGTTGCACAATTTTAATTTTTTTAAGGTAGTATTTTCTTCAGTGGTCTTTTGGACCTCCTTTTCCATTTGGTTAATTCTGCCTTTCAAGGCATTCTTCTCCTCATTGGCTTTTTGGAGCTCTTTTGCCATTTGAGTTCGTCTATTTTTTAAGGTGTTGTTTTCTTCAATATTTTTTTTCAGTATTTTTTTGGTTCTCCTTTAGCAAGTCATTGACTTGTTTTTCATGGTTTTCTCACATCCTTCTCATTTCTCTTCCCAATTTTTCCTCTACTCCTCTAACTAGCTTTTCCAAATCCTTTTTGAGCTCTTCCATGGCCTGAGACCAGTTCATGTTTTTCTTGGAGGCTTTTGTTGTAGGCTCTTTGACCTTGTTGACTTCTTCTGGCTGTCTGTTTTGGTCTTCTTTGTCACCAAAGAAAGATTCCAAAGTCTGAGACTGAATCTGAGTGTGTTTTTGCTGCCTGGCCATGTTCCCAGCCAACTTACTTGACCCTTGATTTTTTTGTTGGGGTATGACTGCTTGTAGAGCAAAGAGTACTTTGTTCCAAGCTTGAGGGGATGCACCATTGATTTCAGAGCTATTTCTATACAGCCAGCTCTGCCATACCAGCATTCCTCCTTCCCCAAGAACTGCCAACCTGGATCTGATGCAAATCTTAAGCAGGCTGTGCACTCCTGCTCTGATCCACCACTTAATTCCTCCCAGCAGGTGGGCCTGGGGCTGGAAGTAACTGTAGCTGTAGTTCTGTAGCTGTACCACCCCCGCTCCCCCTGGGGTGGTGGCTGAACCGTGAACTCTTTTCACTCTGTCCCAGCAGCTTTCCCCACTAACCTTCTCTGTTGTCTTTGGTGTTTGTGGGTTGAGAAGTCTGGTATCTGCCACAGCTCACTGATTCAGGGCACTAGGGCCTGTTCTGCCCGGCTCCTGGTCTGGTTGGTCCTGCCGCCACTCATGCTGAGCTCTGCTCCCCTCCACTCCATTCGCGATAGACCTCACCCAGAGACCATTCAGGCTATCCTGGGCTGGATCCCTGTTTCCCTCTGCTATTTTGTGGGTTCTGTAGTTCTAGAATGTGTTCAGAGCCATTTTTTACAGGTTTTTGAAGGGACCTGGCAGGGAGCTCGCGCAAGTCCCTGCTTTCCAGCTGCCATCTTGGCGCTGCCCCCCTATTTCTTGATTTTTAACTTTATGTTAAAGTTGGGCAAATACGGAAGCTTCAGCTTACCTAGTTTTGTTACATAATGAGAAGATGGGACTCATTGGAAAAGACCTTGATGTCTGGAAAGATCGAAGGCAAAAGGCAAAAAAAAAAAAGGATAGCAGAGGATGAACATGAGATTGGACAGACTTTGGCCTGGTCTGGTATAGTCTGCGGGGTCATCAAGAGTTGGACATAACTGAACAACTGAACAACAACAACAACAAAAATTTGGGCTCTGCTCCTGGGGTTGAGGTGGCACTGTCCCACACTTCCAATTTTTTCTTTTGTGCAGCTTTTTTTTACAGCTAGTTTGCAGGGGAGGGTGTGTCTATAATTTTCAGTTCTTCCAAGGTGGTATGGTCTAAGAAGAAATGTATTAACTACTCTCCTGGCCTGTGCCTTGGTCTGTGAGAGACCATAAGCAGTTTTTTCTGCCCTGGAACTGTGCCCAGGGTCCCCATTCCCTTGTGGTTTCAAGCTCTGGCATGCTCGTGCTCTTCCTTGCTCTTATGTCTATGACTCAGGACTGGGACCTGGATCTCTGTGTGGTCAATGCAACAGAGTCCTGAACCCAGTGCCATCAAAAGGACTCCTGCAATCTCTCTCTGACCAGCTGTCTTATCCTCCTCCCCACAAGAAGATTTGTTAATCTTTTAAAACCAAATATTATTTGATCATTTCTATAGTCTCAAATTTTCAGAATTGTTTATTTAGTTCTTGTGTTTATTTTATTTTTTAATAACGGCATGTTCATTTTCTTAATCTCTCTATTTTTAATTGCATTATTCACATATGTTTTAAGGAATATGCCTTTTTCATCTGAGCATTACTTTAGAGATAAACTCCCCCCTTGCCACGTTTGAAGTATTGCCTCTTTGTAGTCATTTTTTTTGAACAATTATCAGTTGTTGCTATGATGTGTTCTTTGGCCTAATTATTATTTAGAATTTTTTTACCTATTTACAACCTAGACTTGTTCTTATTGTGTTTTTGTACTATTTTTTTGCACTAAAAGCTATGTTTACAATTTCTGTATTTTTATGATTTACCTCTGAATTCTTTGTACCTTTGCATATGATCAAATTTTGTAAAGGTTCTTTGAAATGCAGAGATTTATGGACATTCTTAACTTTCCTATTCAAAAGATACATCTCTCAAAAATACTTTTCCAACAATTTAGCTCTGTATTTTACTCAGTGTTTATCTTTATGTTAGATTTCCCAAATTATGAAAGAGTAACATTAATACTTCCTACAATTATACTACTGTCTTTTTTCAATTTGGTTAGTTTTTCCTTTAAGAACTTAGACACTATGTAGTTTGGTACATATATATTTAGCAATTATATTGATTCATTGTCTTTTATACTTTCAGTGATATTGATTTTCATGTTTATCTTTATGTCATGAAATTTTTGCCTTATATGAAATCAAATGTAACTCCTATTTAAAAAAAATTGGGTGCATAGTAAATTTTGATAAAGCTCAAAATTTTAACTTCTATATGTTTTAATTATTTATATTTAATTTCTTTTGGAATTTGGGAGATTTGAGGTAGGAGAGGAAGAAAAGGAGTGATGAAGAAAGGAAGAGAAACTATTCAGACTTGTGAACCAATACTCTGAAAATATGATATTGAAATCCTTGGGCATTTATACTCTCTGCTGTTCTCATGATTGAAATGCAAATGATATTTCTCACGGGTCTGCCTCTCAAACCTTTTTATGATGCTTACCACATACTCCTTCAAGGGGCCACACAATTATTGTTACCATATTTCTATTTGCCAAAAATTTCTCATCTGTGCAACAGGATAGTATTTCTATTAGTACTCAGGATATTTATTTGCATCCTCTCTCCCTGTGTTTTACCACCAATCAACCTTTCCAATGTTTTTCCTCTTGGGAAAACTAGTGTGACACCATGAAACAATTACCAGGGGAAATAATCATAAACTAAGTATTAGAGGTCTGAGCAGTATCATTGGGTCAGTAACAGAGCAACTAATTATTTCTTTCTCTTAGGGAAGGACTTAATATAACTCTTTTTCTTTAGAGGTTATTAAACTAGAAAGGGAAAGATTAATGCCTGTGAGTTTTTCTCATCCTTAAATACTTCATATTCTGTGACAAAACAGGTAGGTGAGAAGAATACCTTTAAAATACTGCACTTTTTTACAATGATCTTCTTTATTTTAGAATGCCTGTTCTGTGTCTCTTCCTCTTTCCTCATCTCCTCTTGTATGTTTAATTTCCCACTTTTTAACATCACATACAAAGACAATCATTAAATAGCAATATGATATAGAAAATCATACATCCACAAAGATTAGATATTTACAATTTCTCTTTTTGATGAATTGATATTTTAAGGATGTTTAGTATTTTTTCTTCCTTTTCTCATGATATTATCTTAAAATTTCTGATTGTGGGGACCAAAAAGCCAAGTATACATCTTGGATATACCTATATTTGGTGACAGTAGTTAATGAGTCATGTGGTAATTTTGAGTGTTAGTCATAAATTTATCTCATGATAATGGATGGTGATGGGATCATTAATAAAATCAACGATGGCCCACAGTTGTGAAAATGATTCCTTTTCTGAGAAGGTTTTGGGCTTCTGGAAGAGATGAGGGGAAGGATGGATAGTAAAGTTGAACCAAAGAAGAGGGAATAACAAAACACCTCCTTTGGAAGGGAATGTGAGTAGCTTCAATTTGATTTCAATTTGCCTATATTTTCTAGAGATTAGGTTGCATGACAGCAAAGTTAGACCAACACTAGTAAGATTGGTACTCTTCTTGAACCTCCGGTGTGAAAGGGCAGTTTCAAAATTAGATTCCCACCTTTCACTTTTCTGTTGTAACAGAGGGTCAAATTGGTGTAGTGAAAAAACTGTTGGACTGGAAATCAAACCAGGTGTTTGCAACTAACTAGCTATCTTGCCTTTGGCAAGTTATGTAGCTGCTTTAGTCTCTAGTTTTATAACTTGTGAAATGAGAAGTTTCGATTGAATAATCTCTGAAGTTCTTTTCATTGAATGATTCTGATTTTTACAATTTAGGTTTGAGGAGTTTGACTCCTCCAGGCCTGGGTGGTAAAGTGAAAATATCCAAGAGGGAAAGATGAACAGCTCTGTTGTGGATCTTTGTATCTAGAGAACTCCCAGGAGCTTCAGAATCTTGGCAATGTTTTCTGAATAAGTAGAGGAGGCAAATATATCTCACTTATCTTCAAATTAGATCTGGAGGTCATTTTTCTGTTTTTTTGACTTTTCTTAAAATCCTCAAGATTCCTTCCATACTAATAGAACTATTTTAAGGTCAGATCCTCTTTTTCATTTGTCTATTCTTACAGTTTTATCAGGGGATAGCCAATTATGTGGCACAAGAATTTTTTAGTGGGACCTTTCTTCTTTTCTTCAGTGTTTTTCCTAAGATAGATTAGATCACATGGCCATTATAGTGTAGTGGCTAGAAAGTGTAGCACAAGAATTTTCAGCTTGAGACCATTCAATTTGCTGGGAAACACACACATTTGCATCTGCAGTTTCCATTTAACCAACCACAATCTCATTGTATCCAGTTAGTACAGGTAATCATGGACGCATTGACAATACGGATATTGATTTTCCATCTTTGATCCACCATAGGCATTACCATTTTACAATTTCCTAATAAAATAATTTTTAAAAAGGAATAAATATACCAATTTCATAACAACAAAGGAAGAACCTACATATGGTCAGATAATGTGTATGATATAATATTTTAGAATGAGGTAGATAACTTACAACACTTGTTTCAGGGAGTGAGCATTGAAGCCATTATTGCAAATGTTCAACTACCTCTTCTTGTTTCTTTGCAAAATGAAGGAGTTACACTCTGTGGATTCTAAAGTCCCTTCAACCACTAAATCTATTATCTTATAGTTACTATGCTTATCCTCTACACATATATTTTTTACTTTTCTCTTTTTTCTACTTATTCCCTTACTTTTTCCTCCTTTCTTACCTTCTCTTGTCCTTTTATGCATCTTCTGCCATAGTTATCCCTCCCCACCCTTCATTATACTTCTCTACTTCATCTGTTCTTCCCCCACCCCCTTCTTCTTCATATAATGAGATGCTTAGTTGTGTTTCTCTGGATATAGTTTCTATCTCCTTATACATATCAGTAGTTCTGGAATTGAACTCCCTTCTGAATCTTTATTTTGGACTATGATGGTTAAGAATGCAAAATGCCAAAAGGGATCACAAGTGGATACCAAAATATTTTATAGATTGAGACCATTTTTCATCCCTTGAAATGATGGTTATTACCTGGAATTTCCCTTTCTACAAATATTTGATAATCAGCCTCCTCAGTCATGCAAACAAAGCAAAAAAAATAGGCAAATGTACAAACAATTCTAGTAGTATTAAGCATTACTAAAGCATTCCAAGTAATACTGAGCTAATTTAATACCTAAGTCTTAGTTGACCAGAGTGAATTATTTTATTTTAGGTGAAATACTGTTGTTGGATAGCTTCATGCTGGGTTCTCTGGTCAGTGAGTCTAATTCTGACCTTCAAAGGCACTAGAAACATGTTTTCAGCAGAAAGAGCACAATGCTCTCTTTCTTAGCTCTTCTATATCTTTACCCTGAACTAGGCTTTTAGCTTAATTTGAATTGAGGATTTATTGTGTGGGACATACTTGATCAGAAAGTGGGTGTATTGGAGTATGTAACTAGAATCATAGAATGTTAGTGATGGGAGGGAACTTTGGTTTTAAGTCAATTATCTTTATTATACAGATTAGGAAGTTGTCCAGAGTGAAGTAAATGGCCTAAAGTCATTAGAACCCAGGTCTCTTGACTTACTGTCCAGTACTCTTTCTACTAGACCCAACTTGCTGTTGCTTCATGCCAGTCAAATTCAACCTTCTTACCATCCCATCCTCTAAACCTTATTTCCCATGTATTTTCTAGATGAGATTGCATAGGTGTGCACCAAATGGAGTATTATAGGGAAAGTTGTCATTGTATTTTGTCCTCCATCCTCAAAGAGGACCATGACAACATGCCATGACATGGAAGCGAATTGGATTTAAGTGAGGGAGGGCTGTGCAAAGTCACCAGCCTCACTCTCTACTCCAGAGCCATCTTGATCCAGTAACCAGATACAGATCAGGAAAACTGGATATGGCCCTGGATGCAGAATGGGGAAAGTATGAAAGGGTTAGTTATAATACAGCCATAAGGACTAGAGTCAGAGCTGGGAAGGCCATGGTAGTGTTACTGAGCATGCATAACATGGTTAGATATCTAGGTGGAAAAGAACAGGAAGAGCCACAAAAATGTATTTAAAGACAATGCAAAGAAGTGTTTTGAGATTGGCAAGGGAATTAAATATATTTGCCCCCTGTTCCCTCCTCTTCAACGTGTTGTATTCATTTTGTAGTGGTGTTAGAATTGAAAGGGCTAGCAGCTATGCATAAAAAAAGATGAGGTTCAAAGACTGATGTATGGTGGTGATTTTCCTTCACCATAACAAGGAGCAACAGGATATTTCCTTGACATTGATATTAGGTGGAGTAGACATAATTTTGAAGTCAGCCCTTGAGTAACTGTTATGGAGTTACTGAAGGCAGAGTTTGAATCTTTGGAGAGAGAGGAAGTAGTTTGAATGACTACAGAAGTTGAGAATATTGGTTGATGTGTCAGTGTGATAGTGTGCAAGTCATGATCAGTGTATTATTGGTACATAATAGCCAGTATGCTGTCAGCTCAGTATAAGTTCATGTCTGTGTGTGCTCTGATATGAAAACTTTCATACCTTGAAGTATGTTTGGTCTTCAGTGTGGATCCCTGGAGAGTGTGTCAAACAGAAGGAATAGGTGCTAGGGCTAAGTAAAGGCTGGTATCTTCCACAGGTGTTTCAAGTCCTGAGATAAATGTTTTCTGGGTCCTTGTGCTAATCCTTCTGCCATACTATTAATATCATGGAGACTGTGATGACAAAGCCTGTGCAGATGTAAGTTACTAATTGACATTGATCAGAGCCCCCAGTGATTTCAATAGTTAAGAAAAGACACCTGGCCAGGGAGGCAGAGAATTGTGAAAAGATGGACCCAAAGCATGTTTTTAAAATAATATTTTGTTTTTCCCCCATTACATGTTAAAACAATTTTAACCTTTGTTTTTTAAAAGTTTGATTTCCAAATTCTATTCCTGCCTCCCTCCCCTGCCTTGCCCTGAGATGTTAAGCAATGTGATATAGGTTATACATCTGCAATCATGTAAAACATTTCCATATTATTCATTTTTTTAACAAGAAGACTCAAACAAAAAAGAAAGTAAAAAGGAGTGTGCTTGGGACTGCTAAGTGGCATGGTGGTTAGAGCACCAGCCCTGGTGTGATAGGACTTAAGTTCAAATCCAGCCTCAGACATTTGACACTTACTGGTTGTGTGACCTTGGGCAAGTCACTTCACCCCAGTTACCTCACCAAAAAAAAAAGAAAAGAGTATGCGTCAATCTGTATTCACACAGAATGAATTCTTTTTCTGGAGGTGGATAGCATGTTTCATCATGAGTCCTTTGGGATTGACTTGGATCATTGTATTGCTGAGAATAGCTAAATCATTTACAATTCTTCATCATATAATATTGCTGTTATTGTGTACAATGTTCTCCTGGTTCTACTCACTTCACTTTGAATCAGTTCATGTGAGTCTTTCTAGGTTTTTCTGAAATCATTCCCCTTGTTATTTCTTATAGCATAATGATATCCCCTCACAATCATTTACCATAGCTTATTTGTTTAGCCATTTCCCAATTGATGGGCATCCCTAAATTTCTAATTGTTAACCTCCACAAAAAGATCTGCTACAAATATTTTTGTATAAATAATTCTTTTTCTTTTTCTTTTTTTTTAAAAAAAACTTTTTGGATCTCTTTGGGATATAGACCTAGCAGTGGCATTGTTGGGTCAAAGGGTATGTACAGTTTTATAGCCTTTTGGGCACAATTCCAAATTGCTCTCCAGAATGGTTGGATAAGTTCACAACTCTACCAACAGTGCATTAGTGTCCCAGTTTTCTCACATCCTCTTCAACATCCATCATTTTCCATATTTTGTCACATTAGCCAATCTGTAGGTATCAGGTAGACCTGAAAGTTTCTGAATGTTTATCTTAGCCAATGGCATATTTTTGTGGTTCCTAATAAGTAAAAAGAGCAGTGGATGTGGATTCAAACCCTAGCTTTAACAATTACTAGCTTTGTGATCATGATCAAGTAACATAATTTCTGTAACCTTTGGTTTTCTCATCTGTAAAACGAGGTAACAATGATACTTGCACCATAAAATAAGTTTATGGTGAGGAAAAGACTTAAAATCGTGTCATGTTATGAAACAATCTTTTGTTACTGTTGTAAACAAGCTTTTTTTTAAACCATGCATTTTCTTTCTTCTGTTTTTTTTTTTAACTTGACTTCTTTCTCCTATCCTATCATGTGCTCTTATACCTCTAAATTGCTGTCACCTTTTACAGTGGAACAAAAAGGATGTCTAGTTTTAATCCTCATAATTATAATTTCTTCCTTTTTGTCTACCATCAGGTCACTTCAGTCTGCACTACTATTGAATCAATGGATGGAGCCAATTATTCTGTGGTGACTGAATTTGTATTGGTGGGACTTTCTGTGTCTTGGGAGATGAATATTGTCCTGTTTTGTTTCTTCACCTCATTTTTGGTGGGAATTGTGCTGGGAAACCTATTCATTGTATTCACTGTGATTTTTGATCCCCACCTGCACTCTCCCATGTATTTCCTGCTGGCCAACCTCTCCCTTCTTGATCTCGGTCTATCTGCCACCGCAGTACCTAGGATGATAGCTGATGTTTTGAGTACATGCAGAATCATCTCATTCCCAAGTTGTATGACACAGATATTCTTTATCCATGTTATGGGAGGAACTGAGATGGTTCTTCTTATAGCCATGGCCTTTGACAGATACACAGCAATCTGCAAGCCTCTCCATTACCTGACTATTATGAGCCCCAAAACATGTATTTGCTTTGTAGTGGCTGCCTGGGTGATTGGGGTGATCCATGCTGTGTCTCAGTTTGTTTTTGTTATAAACTTGCCTTTTTGTGGACCTAACAAGGTTGATAGCTTTTACTGTGACTTTCCTCGGGTCACGAAACTTGCTTGTGTAGATACCCACATAGTGGATAATGTGGTCACTGCTAGTAGTGGGCTTATTTCCATGGGCACCTTCTTCCTGTTGATTGTTTCCTATATCTTCATCCTGGTCACAGTCAGGCATCACTCTTCAGTTGGTTTGTCCAAGGCTTTTTCCACACTGTCAGCTCATATCACAGTGGTATTCTTATATTTTACTCCATGCTTCTTTGTCTATGTATGGCCATTCCCCACACTGTCACTGGACAAATTTTTAATCATTCTTGACTTTGTTGTTACTCCTGTCTTGAATCCTGCAATCTATACATTTAGAAACAAGGAAATGAAGGTGGCAATGAGAAGACTGAGCAGGCAAATTGTGGGTTCTAAGGAGTCTTCTAGATGAATTTTGTTCAACAAAGTCATGTTATGCTTCAGTCTCATGCTGACCACCCTAGCTCCTAAAAGCTTATTAACCCACTAGGTGCTGAGAATGTTCATCAGAGAGTACATTGCTTAGCCTTAGAAATTATTCTCAAGCATGATTGTAGAATTATTTTGGCAACCACAGATCGAGTGACACATCTTACAGTGAAAAAACTTGTATTCTTGTGCTGATACCCACACCTAAAACATTTGGTTATTTCAGTGCCATAAGGCATACCTCCTCTAATGGTGCTAAATAATTCAAGGAAAATATAATATGAGGCAAAACAATCATAACAGGGATAATTCCTTCCAAAGGAACAGAGTTGAATGCACAAGGAAGATGAGGAAGGAAGCTAACAACAAGTCAAAAAGCATTTATTAAGCACTATGTACCAGACACTGGGCCAAGCACTGGGAATAAAATGAAAAGCAAAAAGAGTCCTTGCCTTCAAGAAGCTCACATTCTAATGGGAAGACAATATATAAACAACCGTGTATATACAAAATATATAGATCAGCAGGGGAGTTAGATAATGGGGAAGTCAGCGTAGGGGTTCAAGCCAGGTTGGCTTCAAGCAGTTGGCCTAAAGACATTACAATATAGTTAAGGACATTAGGGTAGATTTTGATTACAGTTTCAATGTAAAATTTCATTTAATTCATCAAACATTAACAGAATTACTCTTGGGAAATGGCAGTGTTTAGGGCAATGATGTGCAGGTATACCTGTGTGTTGGTCAAGGTTTTACTTAACATCTCAACTTCTAATAAGCTTGGCAAGGAACACTTCTATAAAACAATATTTTAATTGAAATTCAATAGTTCAAATGAATAAAATATGGATTCATATAAGGCAGCATATGATAAAGTCTATGTTCCTTAAAGGGACACTCAAACCACTTCATATGTCTCTAAACTATGCTAGAGTTGTGCTTATGCCCATAATATCCTCTTCACCCATCACTGACTTTTCACATCCTCTCTATAATTCAAAGTTCAGTTAAAAATGACATTATCCATTAGAGTGTAGCTAGGTAGTGCAGTGGATAGAGTCAGGAAGATTCACCTTTTTGAGTTCAGATCTGGTCTCAGATACTTACTAGCCATGTAATCCTGGGCGAATCACTTAGTCCAGTTTGCTTCAGTTCCTAATCTGTAAAATGAGCTGAAGAATGAAATGGCAAACTATTCCGTTGTCTTCGCCAAGAAAACCCCAAATGGGGTCATGAAGTGCTGGACATGAATGAAACAAGTAAACAACAACAATTATCCATTAAACCTTTCTTGATAATTCCTTGTCCATCCTGGCTCCCCTTATGGGTAGTCATTTATCCCTCATCTGATGCCATAGCTCTTTCTACTCCTAGAAAGCATTATCAACTTACTGAAATAGATATGTTATCTCCTTGATCCAGGCATTTCCTCTAGGGATACAAATCACAATCTACTCATTCATACCTATCCTGTTCTACCTTTGCCCTTGCACTAGCACTGCATATGATGCCCACCCAAATTGCTGGGGGTCTTCCTGGATTTCTCTCAACATTATGAGTGTACAAGCAGGACATTCTCAGTATCAACCTCTTATCCCTTGCTCTTTCAACATGAACAACCTATTTCCCCTTGTCATGATTCCTTGGAGACTTCTCGAACACTCATTCTTCCTTTGAGCTCCTAATTTGTGACATGCTACAGTTTCTTCACATCCTCAATGGTATTATATCTTCCTTCTCTGTGATATTCATTTTTATTTCTTCAGAGACAATGGCATTCCATGACTTACTGCCGTATAGCAACAATGATAAAATGTGAATAATGAAAATATAGGCATTCACTTTCATAGGAAGCTTGGGGGTCAATAATAGAGTTTAGCAATCTTCTGAAAGCCAAAAATGGAAAATGAATGGTGGAAAGGACATTGATGCTAATTACCACAATTTCATACAAAAGTTTAACCAATGTACGTCAATTGCCATTATGAGACCAAAAGAATAGAAACTCATCATGTAAAATCATATGGAGAGGAAAGTCAGAAATTAGAACAATATAATTTCATAAAATGCTAAGAATCTCTAGACAAAAAAACAATACCACAAGTTTAAAGAAATCTTGACAAGAGACTCAATAAACAAAGCCCTGAAGGTATTTATGGATGAACTGGAAAGATATCTACAAATGGAAAAAAAACTGGAAAAAATCTGTAAAGATTTTTTTTTACAACAAACTATTTTTTTTTCTATCAAAGATGATGGAACCACATTTAGATTCTAGTAACTTAGTCCTAAATTTGTTTCTTGAGGAAATGGAATGGTAATGATGGTAACAAAGATGGGAAAAGCAGCTTGATCAGACTAAGTGCATAAAAAATGTGTTGGATCTGGGGCAATTTTGGGGGCATTGAGAATTCAATTGTTTAAAAATTTGACAGAGAAATATATCAAAGTGTGGGGAAAAGCACTGTATCCATTATTTTAAAAAAGTAACCAAGAACATCATAGCATACTAAGGCCAACTTTTTCATCTGCATAAAATGTTTATGAGAATAATCTACACATGCATAGAGGATTGTGCTTAATGCAGGAAGCTGAAAAGCATGGGAAGGCTTTTACAAGCATTAATCCTCAGTAGTCTGGTTTTTTCCTATCACAAAAACTGACTAGATGACATTTTGTTTGCTGTTGCTCAGTTGTTCAGTCACGTCCTACTCTTTGTGACTCCATGGACTTAGCATGCTAAGCCCTTCTATCCTCCACTATCTCTTGAAACCTAAATTCCTCTTTGTTGCTTCCATGATGCTATCTAAAAGATGTAGAGAATACAAAATTCCACTGTACTTATCATTTGTTGATGAAAAAATAATTTAATTCACTGGAGCAAAATATGATGTCAAAGGCTCTTCTCTAGTGAAAAGTTTCCTATGTGTATGTCAAAATTATACAAAATTCCTCAAAATAATAACTGAGGTAACTTTGTTGATGACTCTTTGATCATTAATATCAAGTGAGGTGTAAAAGATGTAATGTTTACCAATGTTGGCCACAGTCATAGGGTAGATTTCTAAGTAGAAGAGTCCAAGTCAAGGAGGGATTCCTTATAGAACAAGAGTTCTTAACTTGGGGCACATGGAATTATTTTAAAATATTTTGATGTAACTAATTTTGGTATGACAGATATTTTGACATGATAAATATTTCAATAAAATTGATTTCCTTCATAATCCCATATATTTTATTCTGAGAAAGGTTCCATGGGTTTCACCAAACCTCCAAAGAGCCCTATATCCATGACATAAAAGAATTAAAAAGCCCTACTATAGAGAGTAAAGTGCTTTAAATTCTGTTGTTTTCGATAACATAATGCTGATTACATTAAAAACCTGAAATGTTATTGAACATACTGCCAAGTGATATCCATTATTTTTCTAGAGTTTGACCTAAATGTCTACTCAGTAAATACCAAGTAGATTAGTAGTTAGTGCCCTAGATACTGTAGTGCCTAAAAGCACCTGACCCCTCTGTACTTCTGGAAGAAGCCATCCAATCAGAAGATATTTCCAATGTTTGTTCTCACCTGTAAAATGAGGTAGTTGGAGCAGATGGCATCTAGCTCATATCAATAGTTCTGGGATACCTGAAAGTTTAGGTTCTGTGATCTCACTGTGAATAATGGAAAAGCAAAAGTATGATTTAGCAATTGGGGTTTATTGCAAGCATTAATTTCTTTATATTAAGTTTTTGGTAGCAGAAGTGCTTAGTAGAAGACTGATACTTAGATAGTCAAAGGAAGGGAAGGATTGTGATAGCGGTGGTGGTTGTTGTCCTTTGTTCTCGTAGAGGACCAAAATGGCGTCACTATGCCTGAGTCAAGATTCATTGTGTCTGACTGTGACTGATAGGGCTTGGAATGCTCTACCACAAGTCGGGCACAAATAGTCCATGTGAACATTTGGGGTGTAAAATTTTCACATCCAGTGTTTCCTTTGAGCTGTTGCAATTTTGCTTTGCTCATAGTGTTGTACCAACAGTGAGCAAGACACGCCACAGAGTATAAGTTTTAAATGGAGAATTTTATTAGCTGGCACCTGTTCCAGGGCAATAAACAGCCCAAATCAGAACGGCCCAGAGTAGGGGGGAAGGAGACATATTTATACAGAAAAATCAAGGTGTAGTGGTTAATTATCTCTTGAAACTTACATATGTTATTTTAGCAGACTCGGGAAACCTGTGTTATTTCACTTTTATGGCCATGATACAAGAAGAGGAACTTCCTTAATGGAATAGATTGTAAATACAACAAATTAGATAGTTGTCAAAGTGTCAACTGAAATTACAACCCAGGATCTCTGTGTCCAATTTGCCATTAACATTCCACAACATGGTATATGTTCATAAAATATCAGGATAAGGAAAAGTCACATAATTCAAGATAATGTTTGGGGCTAAGGTTTTCACCCTTAATGGCCACAGACAGACCAAGGGATGCTCCATCTGGGTTTGTTGACATAAGATAGAGACATCTCTGAGCCTACTCAGGGAACAAAGAGACTGTTAGGGTTAGGCTTTTCTTCTAGTTAATTAGTTGACATTCCTTGGAGCAGTCATGGGGCCCCAGGGACATTTGCTGAATGCCAAATGGCAAGATCTAAGTCCATTTTCTTATGCAAACTGGGGTTTTTAATTAGGGTCTGGGGCAGGGTCTTCCTAGCAATAGCTGACTGCTCAGGTACCACAATAGAGCACAACATCTTTTCTGCTGTGGGCATGCCATGCTGAGTGGTCCTGTGCCAGTGTCTCCCAGGTCACACAATCAATTCAAAAGTTCTTGAGAGAGACCGAGAGTGTCCTTGAACAGCTTCTTCTGACCACCATGTGAATGCTTGCCCTGTGTGCAGTCTCCATAAAAAATAGTCTTTCTGGCAAGTGTTCATTTTGCATTTGAACAATGTGGCCAGCCCATCAGAGTTCCACTCTCTGAAGCAGAGTTTGAATGCTTGGCAGTTAAGTTTGAGTGAGGACCTCAGTGTCTGGTACCTTATCCTGCTAGGTGATCTTCAGATTCTTTCTAAGACAATTCAAATGAAAGCTATTCGGTTTCTTGGCATGGCGCTGGTAGACTATTCAGGTTTCACAGGCATACAACAATAATGTCCGCACCACAGCTCTGTAGACCTTCAGTTTGGTAATCAGTCTAATACCTATTCTCTCTCATGCTTTCCTTCAGAGCCTCCCAAACACTGAGCTAGCTCTGGCAATGTGTCCATCAACCTCATTATCAATGTGTGTGTCAACCTCATTATCAATGTGTACATCCCTGGAAAATACACTACCAAGGTAACTGAACTTATTTATAGCATTCAAAACCTCTCCATTTGCTGTGACAAATAGTTCCACGTATGGACGGTGTGGCAGTGGCAGATGGAGCACCTGTGTTTTGTAGGTGTTAATTGTTAAGCCAAAATTAGTACAAGCAGCAGAAAATCAATCCATATTTTGTAGCATCTCAGCTTCAAAGGCTGCACTGAGTGCACAATCAACTGAAAACAGAAAATCATGCATCAACACTCCCTCCACTTTGGTCTTGGCTTGTGCCTTTTGAAGAGCTGACCATCAGGGCAGTAGCTGACCTTGATGTCTTGTTCATCCTTGTTGAAATCATTTGACAACATGGCTGAAAACATCATTCTAAAAAGCTTGGGAGCAAGCACAGAGCCTTGTATCACTCCACTAGTGACTGGGAAAGCACAAGAGCATTGTCCATTATCTAGAACCCAGGCAAGCATGCTGTCATGAAATTGATGTCCAATGCTTAATCTGCTTGCCAAGTTTTTCTCCTCCTGGGTTCAAGCCACCAACTTCCAGATGACTGCTTAAGCTATGTACCCCTTGAATGGGACCCATCAAGGCAGGGACATCTCTACATCCCTTGCCAGCAGGAAGCAATTTCAGAAGCTGAGACCTTCTCCCCTCACCCCAAAGGAATTTGAGTCCCATTTGTCTGAGCAGGGGAATGATGGGGTATAGGCTCTGGGAGCCCCCTGGAACTCTTCTTGAATCTTCCCACTTGATGAGGCATTTGCTTGAAGCCATAAGCCTTTCACTACTGCTAGGCCTAAATCTCTTTTTACTCTTAACCCAGCCTAGCTCTCCATTGTCTGGCTACTCCCTACCCTTGATACAATCAAAATATCTATGACCAAATCTGTTACCCTTAAACTAGCCTAGCCCTCCATTGTTTGCTACTTCCTGATTGCCTCCAGTAATTTCCCACCCTTAATCCCATTCCTGGAGTCTGACCTCTAGTTACCCCAGTCCCATCAAGATCCTCCTTAGACTCCTCCTCAAGACTCTCCCTAAACCCCTCCTCCCATCACCCCAGAACCACCACTAGATCCCTCCCACAGTCTTTCTGTATATAAGATCCATCTTGCCTCCGTGAAGGTGCTCAGATTCAGATTGATCTGGCCCACTTGTCAATATGAGCGTCACAAATGGTGAGATTTCTTAAGACTTTACCCAATATGCCTATATAGGCTCCCACTATGACGAACCCTGATGAGGTCAGAGAAAAATTTTATGAAGACCTGGAGACACTTATCATTAATGTGCCAAAAGAGGATGAGCTTATAATTCTGGGTGACTTTTAATGCTAGAGTAGGCTCAGACTACTGGACTTGGCAGGGAGTCCTAGGGAGGAATGGAGTTTGAAATAGCAACAGCAATGGTCTCTTGCTACTGAAGACTTGTGCATCTCACGACCTTCTCATCAAGAACACTGTCTTCCATTTACCCAAACACAATAAAACTTCATGGATGCATCTTTGCAGCAACATTGGCATTTAATAGACTAAGTGATTGTAAGGAGAAGAGACAAATAGGATGCAAGAGTAACGAAGGCAAGGTGTGGTGCAGAGTGCTGGACTGATCATAGACTTATCCTTTCCAAGCTAAATATTTGTATTCAGCCAAAGTGGTACCCCCAAGGCAAAATGACTACCAGAAGAATTAATATCAAAGGAAGGAAAGGATTAGAGCAGGGAGTAAGCAGCCAAGTTGAGCAGGTGGACTCATTCTCTGGTAGGACAAATTTGAGGGCCTATAATGATGATATTTAGGGGCAGCTAAGTGGTACAGTGGATAGAGTTCCAGGCCTGGCATCAGGCTCATTTTCCTGAGTTCAAATCTAGCCTCAGACACTTACTAGCTGTGTGACCCTGGACAAGTCACTTAACCACGTTTGCCTCAGTTTCCTCATCTGTAAAGTGAACTGGAATAGGAAATGGCAAACGACTCCAGTTTCTTGCCAAGAAAACCTCAAAGGGGGTCACAAAGAGTTGGACATGACTGAAATGATTGAAAAATAAGAACAAAAATATGATCTTTCCATTTTTCTCTCCTCAACCTCAAGCAGCAAATAGAATTCCCTGTATTATCATATGTTACTAGAGGCTCCCACTGTGCTCTGATTCAGTCAGATAGATGTAGCATTCATTTCTCTATGTTACAGACTTGTCCCTAATCATATGATACTCATAGATAAGTCTCCATAGGCTTTCAAAACCTTTAGGCATCTTCTTCCTTAAGATCTATTAATTTCTGCAGACAATTATCTAAGGGCTTCTGCTACCAAAAACCCCATGTAAAGAATTTAAGGCTTGCACAAAGCCCAAATATCAAATAATACATTTGCTTTTTCATTAGCCACAATGGGAAGAATACAGACCCCAAGTTATCAGCATCCCAGATTCATAGAAAAGAGCTAGATGCCACATACTCCAACCACCTCATTTTCCAGGTAAGAACCCACATTGGAAAAGCCTTCTGATCAGATAGCTTTGCCATTTAATGAGAATGCTCAGGTCAACCATGTTTCATTTCTCTCCAGGTTGAATTCTGGACTTTCTTTACATGCTCCTGCCCAGGTAGCTTTGTCAGTCCCACCTCCTGCCTCAACACCCTTTTCAGTTTCCTTTAATGTGTTGTCTTCTTCCATTAGAATTGTAGGCTCCTCGAGGGCAGGGTCTGTTTTGCTTTCTATTTGTATTCCTAGCACTTAGCATAATGCTTGATACATAGTAAGATTCACTGACAGAGAGGTTAAATGCAAGTTTTCAAGGTTGTACAGATTGTAAGTGACAGAGGAATGACTTGAACACATGTTCTTTGATTTCCAGCACAGTATTCTTTCTATTGTACCACCTGAGAGACTGTCCCATATCTGCTAAGCATCACTTCCAGGGAGAAGAGGTAGTTCCAGCCATAGACTCACAGAAGGAGAGTTTATTAATTCATCTTTTTCTTTTTTTGAATATTAAGACCATGACTTTTAAAATATGGTCCTAGAATTTCTTTCTTTCCATCATCTGCTTGATTCCCCATGGGAAGATATGTCTGCTCATTCTGTGACTATTCTCTCCCTTTCCTGACTCTATCATGTCAAAAAGCATCACTACAGAAAATTATTCACCCTATGGGGCTATTTCACATAAACTACTTGATAATTTAGGGGGCATGAGATACTTTTCATCTTCCCCGGATCCCTTTGTTTCATCACCAGGCAACCTTTCCAATGTTTTTCCTCTGGGGAAAACCAGTATGACTCCAAGACATGATTACCAGGGGAAGCCAATGATGGGCTGGGGAACAGAGATTTCAGCAACATCAATGAGAAAGAACATACAGAACAACTAAATAACTTCATTCCTACTAAGAAAGATACTTATATAAGTCTTTTTTTCCTTTGGCAGTTTTCCCAATGCAAAGAGAAAGGTTCAGGTCCCTGAGTTTTTCCAAATTATGAAGATGCTTTTGCCTCAAGTCCTGTAACAGAACAGGTAGATGAGAGAGATATTTTTATGGTCTATTCTCACTCTATATTACTTTACTGTCTTCTCTCCTTCTCTTTCCCCCAACTCTTTTATTTTTGTCTTTCTGTATCTCTCTTTTTATTCTGTCACACATATTCAGTCACTCTATTTCATTATCCCTTGGAGCTGTGATGTAATGAGCTGTTACTTAAAACTTTCATCTGCGGTGAATTACTGTGTTCTTTCCTCTCCTGTCTCCTTTATCACTCTCATCTTCAAGGTTCCTCTGGGAATCAGGCAGCCCAAGTCTAGTGCTTGATTAGTGCTGGAGCTAGTGCTTGGATAGGCTGTATAGAATCAAGCCCTGTTGTAGGTGAAAAGAGAACAGAATCTCCAGCTCCAAACTAGGAGAAGGCATTGTTCACTTAATCAGTTAACTTTGCAGCCGGTCTGAATTGTGGAGTTATTTTTAGAGAGGGACTGATTAATATTTCTTGAGGCCGTTAGTTAAGTAGAGGGGTTAGTTAAGTAGAAATGATCTAATGATCAGAGAATTATAGTGGGAAGGGACCTCAAAAGCCAGCTAAGTCAGCCCTCTCATTTTCCAGATGAGGAAAATTGGGGCCCACAGAGGTTAAGTGACTTTCCAAATACCAAAGAGTAAGTAGGTTTCAAACCCATGCCTTATTACTCCATATAGAGTACTTTATACTTAAATTATGAAAAGAAAACTTTTCTTAAATTGAGTTTAGGCTGTTGTGATAGAGGTAGAAGTGAAGAGAATAAGAGATATAATTTAATCTTTCTCAGCCTCAGTTTAATTATCTCCAAAATGAGACCAATTATATTTGCTCTGAATAAAGTGCTTATATGAATATAGTTAATAATAGTAATGATGATAATGAGTAACGAAAAGTGAAAAGCAGCATGATATAGAGAGGAGGCATGGTGTAGTGGATAGGGCAGTGAACAAATTTCAAATTTCAAATTTTCAAATAGCAAATTTCAAATCAGATATTTGCTAGATGTGTGATCTTAGACAACTAGCAACTTAGTGCCTCAGTTTCCTCATCTGTAAAAATGCACCTCTCCAACTCTTCACCTATGATCCTTTGAAGACAGGATATATGGAAAAATATTTCATAAGGGCTGCTATAGGACACTTCTGTTTGGTTTGCATTCTAGGGGATTCTGAACCCCTATCAATAGGATTAGACCAACAAGGCCAGGTTTCTTCTCCAGGGTAAAAGAATAGCTCATCCTTAAATTCATTTTGTTGTGGGCATATGATTGATTAGATAGCCAGTGTGGTGTAGTCAAAGAACATTGGAATGAAAATCCAGGGCCCGAATTCCAGCCTGCTCTGTGGTTAATTTACTTTTGATTGTGATCAAATGACTTATCCCATTTGGGTCTCAGTTTTCTCTTCTGCAAAATCAAGGGGTTGGACCATTTAATTTTAACTCTACCAAATGCCAGGATTCTGCTTTCCGCCTTTCGTTTTGTTCTAATATGTACCTGCATTCCAGGTTTGAGAAAGTGACTCCCCCAGGCCCTTCAATAGTGGAGCCAAACATTTCCAATAGGGAAAGACAACACTCTCTGCTGGGGATCTGGGCATCTGTAGAACTCCTGGGAGCTTCACAAATTTTATCACACTTTCTGAGTAATAAGAAGGGCCTGCTTTTCTTTTAAATGAGATTAAGAAAACCTTTCCTGGTTTTTTATTCTCATTCAAATTATCACAATTTCTTCCTTTCTGAACAGAGTTAGACCCAGATTATTGTAATAGAAATTGATTTAGCTTTTCTTCATTTATTTACAGCATTTGCATGTTGAAGTCCATTGTCATGGCAGTATAAAAGATTCTGTGGTATTAGTCAGGATGCCTTCTCACTTTTATCCCCCCTTCAGAATTTTTTTTCTAACATATAATTAGCTAGAATTCTACATATGGTTAATATTTAAGAAAGAGTATGTACAGAATGCTTTGGGTTGATACAATCCTCCAAGGAGGTTGAGAGGGTGCTTTTGAAGAATGTTTTCCAAGTTCTTTTATTTTTTCAATTTGTGCACAAACAAATTGCTGGAACAACATGAGGGAGTAACAGAGTTCCCACTTAGCTGTCATCCACACTTCCACATATCCAGTTAGTGTGTGTGTGTGTAGAACTCTCCTCTCTCTCTGTGTCTCTCTCTCTGTCACACACACATACACACACACACAAATACATACTTGCCGGTCTCTATCACTCTTGCCAATAATCTCAATCCTTCTAACTAGTTGTAAATTGACCAAAGGGAATATGGAAACCCAAAACATCATTGAACACTCAGATTTTTTCCATAACACACTAGCATTTTACAATGTCCTATGTAGTTAGTTGTTATTGGCAATATTCAACAATCACGTTCCTCTTATTTTCTCTTTTGTAGCTGTTATTCTCTTTCTTTTTTTCCTTTTCTTTATTCTCCTTCCTCCTTTTTTTTGTTTTACTCTGCTCCTTTATCTATCATCTTTCCTGTTTCATTTTTGACTCTTGTCATTTCTTTCTCTTCCTTTTTTTAGCCTGTGTGCTCTGTTTATTCTTTAGAACATCAGGCCTCTTATTGGGATTGCTTAGATCTCTTGAACTTCCTTACTATTATGTGTTTTAGATTTAAAATACAAACCTCCAAATAAATTCATTCTTTTATAATGTTTTAATGTTTTCTCACAAAAACCCTTTGAAGCATATAATATGAACATCATTGTCCCCATTGTACAGAAGAGGGAAACAAGGCTTATAAAGTTGAAATGACTTGTTCATGGTCAAATATCCAGTAAGTACTGGCATCGGAATTTCAGTCAAGGTCTCCTAGGATCGTTCAATTATTCTCCACTGAATAGACTCATCTATCTATCTATCCATCCATCTATCCATCTATCTATCTATCTATCTATCTATCTATCTATCTATCTATCTATCTATCTATCTATCTATTTATCTATCTATCTATCTGTCTGTCTGTCTGTCTGTCTGTCTGTCTATCTATCTATCTATCTATCTATCTATCTATCTATCAGAACTGGTTCATACATTCTTGAGCTCATGGACAAATATTAGATTTCATTTTCAATAATATTTTAAGACTTTTCTGCCACTTTCCATTACTCTCACCTTCATATACACAATTTTGAGACTAAGTATTACTTGATTTTTTCAAATAATACTTTTATGACCTTGTTTGACAAGATGATACAATGACTCTTTTTTAGATAAATTATTTCACTTAGGGACAGCACCATTAATTTTTGGCTCTTTTTCACTTTCCAAAATCAAAGAAACTGATGTGGAACCTAGAAGGACACAGATAATGCTCTGAGATCTCAAAGGCTATCTACATTAGGTTAGGAATTTAGCTTGATTTGATGTGAGAATTCATTCTCTTAAAGAAATATGGTCATTAGGAAGCATGTGGGAAAGCATCAGAGGAATCATAGAATGTCAGAACAGGAAATTAATTTAGAAATAATCAGTTCTGCCATCTCCTCATTTGATTATTTCTACCAACCCTCACCCCTTAGAGAGACTATATTCAAAGAAGCAATGTTGTAGGTAAAAAAAAGGAAGAAAATATCTGGCTCCAAACTGAGAAAAGATCTTATCTCCTCATTTGAAGAAAATAAAAACCAGAGAAGGGATTTGTTCTAAGTCTCTTAGTGGGAAAGTCATGATTAGAAAAGTCATGATTATTCTTCCATCTTATTCTAATGCTCCTTCTAATATGGCACTCTTCCTCCCATACTACTGTCCTTCCCTGATGAAAACATCTTCAGCCCACTCCCCCTCCACCAACCTGCTGGTCAATATTTCTATGTGGTTATTGAATGAAATTACACTAGGGTAGATGAGGAAAAGATAGTGGAAGACCCTGTTTCAAAGGGTAAGAAAGGCTCCTTCAATTTGAGGTGTGGTAGTGAGAAGTGAGGAAATAGAAGTAGGGAGCCAGCGAAAAGGGTAGAATGGAATGTGAATATCGTTTTTGATCCTCCAAATCAATCCAATGAACATTTATTCATCTAGGATATTACAGAATACAGTGACAAAATGTTACAACAGTCCCTGTCTACAAGTAGGTCTTGTTTTACTGTGGCAATACTGCATGTAAAAAGATAAATCAGAGATTTACCTAACAAATTATTTCAGACAGAGCAGATATGTGCCTAAGTAGTGTAACATTCACTTTCATGGGGAAAGGATGTCAGAAGGCAGCATAAAATTTTGTTGGTGGTAATTTATGTTGGCTCATTAGGCCATGGGATACTCCCTCCCATCCTATCCTATTGTTCTGGGATTTACCTGTTCTAGGAGTCATCTAGTCCTGGCCCAATCTTTTCCTTCCCTTGACTACTAGCCATTACTATTTGGAGGGAGGTCCGTTCTCAAAGCTACCGCTCAGTGACAGGGAAACCATTCATACCTATTTAAATATTGGAAGTCACCCAACCCCACTTCAACTCTTCCTTCCTGGCCTTGGTTTGGGTGGGTGCTGCCCAGGATGTTAGAGCCACAATAACCTATGGGAAGAAGAGACTCATGGTCAGCCATCTCCTCATAAGCTGGCAGAGGGGTGGTAGTGTATGTATAACATTCACCAGAGGATGTGGGTGTATTAAAGTCCTATCCTTCCTGTGTCATCCCCTTGTGAATAAACTGCTTCCTGGGTACCAATGTTAATTTGACACATTCTAAATGTGTCTGTTCTTAGGCAAGGCCCTTTCTCCCTGAGCTGGTTATAGTTCTGTGGAAGATTATGATTGATTTAATCATGCAGTTTTAAGAGCTTCTCATGCAAGTCAACTCAAGTGTTGGAAAATTCAGGATTAAACCTGATCTGAGCATGAATTTGATGAGAGACTATCTGAAAATATATAGGGAAAGCTGTGGAAATTCCGTTGTTAGTAATATGATTGAATGTATGAGACTATGATGGGAAGTAAATATGTTTGCTTCATGCTTCTTTTCCTCAGTCTGTTGTATTGCTATGGCTCATATTTCTCTTCTTCTTCTTATCCTCCTTCTTCTCCTTTTCTTTCTCCTTGTTCTTGTTCTTCTTCATGTTCTTCTTCTTGTTCTCCTTGTCCTCCTCATCCTCCTTGTCCTCATCCTCATCCTCGTCCTCCTCGTCCTCCTCGTCCTCGTCCTCATCCTCCTCCTCTTCCTTCTTCTTTTGCTTGTTCTTTTTTTTTCTTGCCTCATCTGCTCTTGTGAACCTCCTTTTCTTCTCCACCTTTCCTTTGCCAACCTGCTCTTGGTACCCTTCTAGTTTCTTGCCTCTCCAAAACCTCTGACCTGGGGCTTCTTGATGTTTCTGGTAAGACAAATACAGCATCCATTTTTCACCTCTACAATTTTAATTCCTTCCTTGTTCTCTACCCTTAGGTTATTGCAGCAACTGTGGAACCAGCTGAATCAATGGATGGAACAAATGAATCTGTGGTAACTGAGTTTGTGCTTCTTGGTCTCTCTTCCTCTTGGGAATTGAAGTTTCTACTCTTTTTGTTCTTCTCCTTGTTTTTTATGGGAATCATGCTGGGAAATCTCTTCATTGTATTCACTGTGATTTTTGACCCTCACCTGCACTCCCCTATGTATTTCCTGCTGGCCAATCTCTCCCTCATTGATTTAGGTCTGTCTGCTACCACAGTACCAAGGATGATAGTGGACCTTTTCAGTGAATGTAATACAGTCATCTCCTTCCCAGGTTGCATGACACAGATGTTCTTTATCCATGTCATGGGAGGAACTGAGATGTTCCTGCTCATAGCCATGGCCTATGACAGATACATAGCAATCTGTAAGCCTCTCCACTATTTGACAATTATGAGTCCAAAAATGTGCATTTGCTTTGTAGTGACTGCCTGGATAGTTGGAATGATCCATGCTCTCTCTCAGTTTGTTTTTGTTATAAACTTGCCCTTCTGTGGCCCAAACAATGTGGAGAGTTTTTATTGTGATTTTCCTCGGGTCATTAAACTTGCCTGCATAGACACCTACAGGTTGGAGTTTGTTGTTACAGCCAACAGTGGATTTATCTCCATTGGGACTTTTCTCCTGTTGATGATCTCCTACATTTTCATCCTGACCTCTGTTCGACAACATTCTTCGGGTGATTTGTCCAAAGCCTTCTTTACTTTGTCAGCTCACATCACTGTGGTGATTTTATTTTTTGGTCCATGCATGTTTCTTTATGTGTGGCCATTTCCTACATTGTCACTTGATATATTCTTTGCTATTGTTGACTTTGTTGTCACACCTGTCTTGAATCCTGCTATCTATACATTAAGGAATAAGGATATGAAGATGGCAATGAGAAGACTGAGTAGCCAGATTGTCAGCTCTAGAGAGACCTTGTGATATATTTTATTGATCAAGGTCAGTAGATACTTTAGGCTTACCACGATCACATTGGGATATGTGCATCTAACTTTCAACATATAATATTGTAACACTTGGGAAGGAAATATGGTGTGAGGAATTCTCAGCAGGCCATCAAGATGTAAGATGTAGGAGATTTTGCCTCTCATTGAGGATAGAAGGACATTTCCTCATATTGATAAGGACTGCAGATATTACCCTGGATTGTTTTAGGAGACAACACATTTAACTGTCAAATGTTTATTCCAGTGCCATATTTTGACCAGACTTTACTTAGGTAAATAAATTAGGTGATAATCATCTTCATCATATGCTAGATATTTTCATGGAAATTCCATGTATCTAATTGATAAAAATAGAGGTTTTATATTTATGTAATAAACATAATATCTAATAAAGATAGAATAAAATGGCAAAAAATTCCCTCAGTTTTTCCATTATAAAAATTATTAAGTTGTTTGAACAGGACTATCAAATTAATGATATTTAAGTACTGGAGTCAAACTTATGCTTTCTCCCCAGTCTTTGCCAGTATGGGGGGCTATTTGAGGGGTACGTAGAAGCTATTCTTCAAGTATCAACAAGGGTTTTGATACTGATCTTGGGCCATTACATTTTCCTGCAACTTCTTTATTCTAAACATGGCTACAATTCATTATTCAATGACTTGCACCCCTACCTTAATTATTAATTTTTGTTTGGTATGCTTGGCTTAGGAAAGAAACCTTTAATCCACTGAATAGAAACCACATTCATTCCTCAGTATTTGGAGGAAGGTCAGTTTTTCCTGCATAGGGTGGTCCATTCAAATAAGAGGCCCAAAGAACTTGCTAAGTTTGTCAGCTCATGGTGTACAATGTATTGTACAGTAGGAAGTACAACTGACTTTGTGGCCCAGTGGATAAAGCACTGGGTCTAGAGTCAGGGAGACCTGAATTAAAATTTTCAGATACTTGTTAGCCATGTGACCAAATCACATAACCTTTGTCTGCCTTAGTTTCTTCAGCAGTAAAATGGGGACAATAATTGCACCTATCTCCCAGGGTTGTTGTGAGGATCAAATGCAATAATATCTGTAAAGTACTTGGCAACAATGCCTGGAACATAGTAGGCACTTAGTAAATGTTTATTTTTTCACCCTTCTTTCCTTATTTCTGGCCAATGTTTGTAAGTTTCAGTAAAACACAGGTTTAGGTTGGTTTCCAAGAAGGGTACATTAAATACCAGTATTATTCTAGTTTTCTATAGTATTACCATTTTTTCAATAGATGGGAACACAAAAGGACTTTGGTGCAATATTTACTCCCCAAGTTCTTCCTTTTTGTGACATGAGTATATATTGCATGTGATAGCTGAAAAACAGAGTAGTACAAACAGCCCTGCCTGGCTTATGTCTTGCTTTCCTTAATCTTACACAAAAGCAATGTGTCTTGTTGTGATATTAATTATCCAAGATGGAATGCAGTCCATGATTTGCCTGCAAGGTGGTTATGAACTGAAGTCACTAGCCAACTGTTCTTTAGATAGCTTTGTACCCTGAGTAAATTAGCTTAAAAAGCTGCAGTGTTCTACTGGGTCACCAGAGGGCACTAATCTTATATAATTCAATTACTTTCCTCCCCAGGAATGGCTTCTAGTGGTAGTACTGCATTTTAAATTCTGATTGAGGTATGATGCCAGAATAATTACAGTAGTAGAAAAAAAAATCTGTTACTCTGGCAAATGGATTTTTTTCTATTAGTCCACTCAAACACTAAATTCATAGAGCATGGTCAAACTTTGTGGCCAAACAGTTTATTAACTGCACAGCCCTCCCTCACTTAAATCCCATTCACTTGCAAGTCATAGCAGCACCTTCCTGAAGCCTTGGTCCTCTTTGAGAATGAAAGAGAAATAACAACTACCCAATTGCAGAAGATAATGGGAGATGAATGTCAAAAAGTGTTTTGATTTATGTAAGACAGCTTTTGAAATATTGATGTATGGAATATAGAATATGGGTAGTCACACTGGGAGGACAGAAAAGATGCAAAAATGTAATGGAAAATTGCACAGATGAAGAAACTGACACAGAAATGATTACATTACAAAGCTAAGTAGAAAAGCCAGAATCTGAACAAAAGTCTTTTGATTTATTCATCTATAAATCAAGGTTGCATAATGGGTTAGTGATTTTGCAATAGCTAGAATACAGTTCCTAATTCCCAGTCCAGTATTCTTTCTATAACATCACCTAATTATCTGTCCTCTTTTCCCTCCGTGTTGATTTTCTATACCTTTCCCTTAGCCACTGCACAAAACTTTCTTCTTTATAGTAACTTTTTATTGATGTATTTCATTTTTACATCAAAGTCATTTCTGGATATACCATATTTCACTGCCCTTCCCCCAAATTATTCAGACTTCTCCTGTGAGAAAGAAAATCAACCAACAGTGATAACATCTAATAATATCTGTGACATTCTGTACCAGTATCACCCATGTCCAACCAACCAAAAGGGGAGACATGTATTTCCTAATTTCTTCTATGGGCCATTGACTCTTGATGTTAAGGTAGGAGCAGTATTTAATCCTTTAGGCACTTCCAAGTGTCTAGTATTATAGGCTCTATTAACTTCTTGAATAATGCATAAGAAATCTCTGAAACTATTGCTGTCCTTCCTTCAGACATGTAGGTAGGAAAGATGAAATTAAAGTCACTTTTGTGAAAAAAGATTACTATGTAGTTTCCTTCTCCCTGGCAATTAGAAAGGTCTTTCATAGAATACTGAAGATTGTAGAATGCAAGAAATTCCCTGCCATATTTATGTAGTCCAAGAGTGCTGCAGAACTTTTGTTGCCCAGATAAGTTTTAGGCTATCTGGAATATACTCCTTGCCTTTGGAAAGGTTCAGAGGCTGTCAGTGCCACTTGGGTAAGGAATAGGATAGACCTGTGTAACTACTTGTGACCTATTTTAAGCTGCCTTTCTAAGAACTGGACTGTCCTAGATTATTTGTTTCACCATACAGTTTGTGGGTTGATTCTGCCCTTTATCCACTTTCCAAGGATAAAGATGGAATCTGAAATGTATTTCTAGGAACTCTTAATAATATTAGGGCTCACATGCAACGACGTGGAACTCTTGAACAAACTTAACGAACTAAATCTCCTCCTCCACTTTCAACTCCAATCACAGACTTTAAATTACTCAGGGAGAAAATGAGGGATCTGCAGCAGGGATACAGTATATTCAGAGGATAATTCAGGGGTTATGTGGGCAACTAGATTTCTGGCTGGCACTTGAAGTTCAGCTCACTTCTCTGTGGTATGTAAAAATTTTTTTGCATTGGGGTTTAGATTGCCCTAAAGAGACAGTTTATTTCTTCTCTATTATCATGTAAACATTAGTATAGTATAGTATAGTATAAATAATAGTATAAATCGATGCAAATGTCTAAGAATTATTCATATTCAAGGGAGGTAGAATACTGCGGAAAATCAGGTCCTGGAGAGGTAACTTCATTTTAAAGAGTAGAGACTTCAGAGAAAGGCAATATATTTATTTGATATTGAGGCTGACAGTAGAGTCAGTGCCATAGCTAAGGAATCAAGGTGACCAGCTGTAGAACAGTTTGGGGATAAGAGAATGAATCATGGCTAGGAGAAACACAAAAGAGAGGGCCAACCCCCTTTGGGGGTTGGGGTACATCTTTCTTTTCTCTTCCTTATAAAAATCCTTTTTCTTTTTCTCTCTGAACATCATGCCTTCAGTTTTTTTTAATTTTAACGCTTCTACTTATTCCTGTGGTGATGGTTTAAAAAAAATGGGGGGGGGGTGTATTTGAGCTTTGTTGGTGACAGATGGTATTCAAAATAAATTTTATTTTTTCTTATAGTGATTTAATTGTGATGAGATTTTGTTTCTGCCCTCCTCTCATTTATTTGTTTTGTTTTTGCAGGTGGGGGGGGAAGGCAGGGCAATTGGGGTTAAGTGACTTGCCCAAGGTCACACAGCTGGTATATGTGTCAAGTCTCTGAGGCCAGATTTAAACTCTGGTACTCCCGACTCCAGGGCTGGTGCTCTACTCACTGCACCACCTAGCTGCCCCACCACCTCTCATTTATTCTTATCATTTGAAGAGTCTACAAAAACATTGCAGCTATAACCCACTACTGTTTCTCTGGAACTACCATATTCTAGTTCAGGAAGCACTAATTCACATGAGTTACATAATCACACTCATATATTTAGAGTTGGAAGGCATCTCAGTGGCAATTTAATCCAATCCCTTATATTTACAGACAAAAAGTGTGAGACCCATGGAGATTAAGTGATTTACTCAATTTCATACAGTTAGGAAGTATCAGAGGCTGGATTTGAACCCCAGATACTTGATAACTTTCCATTCTATTATGCTGACTTCTTTATGTTCTCCAAGTTCACACAAGTAATAAGCATCAGAGAGATTTGAACACAAGTCCTCTGACATGAGTTAATGCTTTTTATGCTTATCTTACAGTTACTTTCTGCCTTCTTCCTGCCTTTCTTACAACTACTAAGCTTGTAGACTCCATAGTGATAGTTTGTTCCAAATTTTCTAAAAACAACTCCAGAATTAAAAAAAAATTCCTCTCTTACTTTATTTTTCTCAATTACATGTAAATTTTAAACATTTGTTTTTTAAAGTTCTGAGTTCCAAATTATCTCCTTTCCTTTCTCTCCTTCCCCCTCCTCAAAAGGGCAAGGAATTTGATATAGATTACACATATGAAGTCATTCACAACATATTATTTCCATATTAGCCATATTGCCAAAGAAAACACAGACCCCCCCCAAGAAAAATAAAGTATGTATGCTTTGATCTTCATTTAGACTCCATCAATTCTTCCTCTAGAGGTGGATAGCATTTTTAATAAGTTCTTCAGGATTATCTTGGATCATTGTATTGATCTGAATAGCTACATCATTCACAGTTAATCACTGGATAACAATCTTGTTATTATGTACAATGTTCTTCTGGTTCTGCTTACTTCACTTTGTATTAGTTCATGTAAGTGGTTTTTTTTTCCTCTGAAACATGCCTGCTCATCATTTCTTATAGCACAATAGTATTCCATTACAAAATCGTATACCACAACTTGTTTAGCCATTCCCCATTCGATGGGCATACCCTCAGTTTCCAATTCTTTGTCACTACAAAAGAGCTGTTATAAATATTTTTGTATATACGGGTTCGTTTCCTTTGTCTTTGATATTTTTGGCTATAGTCCTCATAGTGGTATTGCGGGGTCGAAGAGTGTGCACAGTTTTGTAGCCCTTCAGTATAGTTCCAAATTATTCTCCAGGATAGTTGGACAAGTTCACAACTCCACCAACAGTGCACTCATATCCCAATTTTCTCTTGTTTCTTCCAGTATTTGTCATTTTCCTTTTCTGTCATATTAGCCAACATGATAGGTGTGAAGTGGTACCTCAAAGTTGTTTTAATGTGTATTACTCTAATTAATAGTGACTCAGAGCACTTTTTCATGTGACTATACATTGCTTTTCCTTTTTCTTCTGAAAACTGTCTTTTCATATTCTTTGACCATTTATCAACTGGGGAATGACTTCTATTCTTGTAAATTTGAATCAACTTTCTATATATTTGAGAAGAAGCTTTTATCAAACATAGTTAGTGTAGGTGTTTTTCTCTCTTCGAGTTTTCTGCTTTCCTTCTGATCTTGGCCACATTGGTTTTGTTTGTGTGAAACTTTTTAATTTTAATTTAATCAAAATTATCCATTTTATATAGTGTAATGCTCTTTATCTTTTTCTTGGTTTTCCATGATTCTTTGTTTTGATTATTGCTTCACATGAGTGAGTCATTGGCAGGTTCTTAAAGAAATAGGATTTTTTTTATCAAAATTATTTGACAAGTAAGTTTTGTCTTATGCTATATAGAGAAGAGAGCAGTTCCAAGGGAGAACAACCAGAAAAAAACAGATACACACATAAGTACATTGATTTGAGTGAACCAAGTTGAACTGAGTTATAGAAATATTGGGTCATTTCAGAAAGAATAACTGCATTGTTAGTAAGTACTTAAGGTCTCAATTATAGTTCAATTTTTGTGAAAATGTTAAAATGCTATTGTGAATGTAGACAAAGCCATAGGTGGATTTACAAAGGGGAGAGTCTGTCACTGAGATAGTATAAAAGAAAAAAATAAAGGTTAAAATAATAATTGAGAGCCCTAAGATTGGAACCTATGGTCCAAAAATAGTTGAGAAATGTGAATTTTGAAAGGACGATATAATAATGAAGAAAAGATCATACAAAATTTTTGATTTTATCCTAGTCTTTTCCAGAATTCATGCCTAGGTCTTGTAATTCCAAGACTAGAGATTTTTTTTGTTACAAACTCTGTAAAATTATAGATTATATGAAACTAGGGATAGCTAACATGCTGGATGACAGAGATGGAAATTTATAAAAGATCTTAATAGACTAAAATGGTGATCTGAGTGTAATAAAATACAAATTAATAGAGATAAAATTCTTACATTTGGGTTCAATAATAAACTGCACATTTGCAGAATTATAATGGCGAGGTAAGATATGAATGCCTGTGAAAAAAGATCTCAGTGAATGATAAACTCGATAAGAATCAATTTTATGATAGGAACAGCCAGTGAAGCAGAAATGAGCTTAATTCTTTTTTTTAAAGGGAGAGAAAAGGGTCCTGAAGGAGGGGGTGATGGTTCTGCTATAACCTACTCAGACCACCTCTGGAATATAATGTATAGTCCTGATTGTCACATCCTAGCATAGATTCTGATAAGCTGGAGATCATGTAAAGGAGGGAAACAAACATAGTGAAGGGACTGGAAATGATACCATGTGGCGATTGCTTGAGGAAAATGGGTATGTTTTGCCTGGAGAAGAGAAAACTTGGTAAAACCCTTTAAGTGTTTGAAGAGTGGTGAGTCATATGGAAAAGGCATGGGAGTAATTTTCTTTTATCCTCCTCTTTTTTCCTTTCTTCATCTTTCTTTTTTTTCTTTGAGGCGGGAAGGCAAGACAATTGGGGTTAAGTGACTTGCCCAAGGTGACACAGCTAGTAAATCTGAGGCTGGATTTGAACTCAGGTCCTCCTGACACCTGTGCCACCTAGCTGCCCCATAACTTTTTTTTAAACTTGTGTTTACTCTCATTTTTACCTTCATTGCTGTATTAAGAAGGCAGAATTTATGATTTCAAAGAGAATCTCATATATGTCTGAAAGGTTCGGAACTGCAGGATATAAGGAATTCTCTAGGTAGAAGGCAGAAGGACTAAAGCATATATTTAAACTCCATAGTAACAGACCCAGAAACCAGCATCCCCATTTTGATATTTTGATCAAAAACTTCCAGGCCCAATGAGTCCGTCTCACAAGAGTAACCAGGAGGCCACAGAGAAGCATGATGGTATAAGGCAAAATCGTGTACATGCTTCCCTTCTACGGTAACAAGATTACCCACTGGCCTCAAGTCCTTGCTCAGCACTCCTTGCTCCACAAGTGGGTCAGCTCTGCTACTGGCAGCTCCTGCGTCAGCTTCGGCTGTAGGCATCTCTGGCTCCAACCGGAAAAGGAAAAGTGATCTTCAAGCTGTTCTCTCCCCTCTTATAGAGTTTTTGACATCATCAAGCACCGCCTGAACGACCAGGGCTGATTGGTTCTTGAGTTGGCCCCTCCCCCTAGCATAGACTAGGTTAACACCCAATAGGGCATGGCTCTGGAGTCAACACCTCCCCTCAGCCAGCCCCATGACTCATCACACAGGAAGTTCTCTGTTCTCAGGCATGGTCTCTGGGCTTCCTGCCCTGGAAGAGGAGCACCAGGCCCAGCACCCAATGAGATAAACTGAGCCACCCAGAGAAAACAAAGGCCATTCTGGTCACAATTGCCTTCTTTTCTTTGAATTAATTTACAAATTACTCCATCCAAAAGCATTTATTGAAACCTATTAGGGGAAGTTCACTGATCCAGGGTCTGAGGGGCACAAGAAAATGAGTACAACATTTACTTGACCACTTGGAGCTTAAGTTTTGGGAGGAGACAGGAACAATAAAGATGAAAAGTGAAATATTGTAGGATAATACATTTTAAGTGCTGAAATAAGGGTGTAGACAATGAATGCTTCAAGAGGGTAGAGGAGGGAGCTATAGCTAAGAGCTGGGGGTAGTCAGAGAAGCCTTAAGGACAAACCTCAGTTGGTCTCTTTGGGATGATAACAACTCAGAGAGGAGGAGTAATGGTGAGCAGATATTTTGGGAAAGAAAATGGTTTGCAGAAATGGGTTAGAACGAGAAGTATTTGGAGAATAGTCAGTTTCAGTTTTCCTAGAGTGAAAGGTTTGTATGGGGTACTAGAAGGAAGTAGGGCTGGAGGGTATATATACTTACTATTATTTTTTATTCCATCAAACTCCACTCCCAAATTCCATAGTTGTCCAATTACGTTAACTGGAAGCCCAACAATGCTTAATTTGTTTTTTTTTATTTTTTTTATTTTTTGCTAGGCTTATGCTCTCAAACTTATTTGATCTGACACATAAGCAGGTATGTTGAGGCTCTTCAAACTGTGTAACTATTGAAAATTCCTAAATAGATGGGTGGACAGATAAGAATAGTATAATCCATGAAAAAATGACACCAAAGTATTTTGAAATAATGGTGGTTAAAAAAAAGCCCCGAAAATAAACAAAAAAAGAAATGATGGTGGTGACTAAGAATAACTATGAGTATGGACCCAGAAAATGGTTGCCCCAGAATGTCAAGGGGGTATGTGTTTCGAAGATGGTCCTTTGCTGGGAATTTTATATGTACATATATATGTACACATATATGTATATATGTACATACAGACACACATGTAAGTACACATATGTGTTTTAACATATTGATTTACTTTAAGAAAAGACATTGAGTAAATACTTAGTGTATGCAGGCCTTCAGGATACAAAGTGATGAAACAGTTGTGGCCCAGCTTATATTCTTTGGGAGGAGGGGGAAATATAGCTTGTGCAAAAGTAAGTGAATATAAATATGAGCAAAGCAATTTAAAGAGGGGAGAAGATGCTAAATACTAGTGGCAACCAATTAAGGATTCATTTATTTCATATTAGGAAGTTGTGCCTGAAATGTGCTACGTAGCAAGCTAAAGATTAGATGAGGGTGAGTTGAGGAAGAAGTTCATCCTAGACAGGAGGTATCACTTGTGCAAAGGTATGAGGATAGGAGATAGAATGCCATGTTTCTGTAATAACAGATGAGGAAAATTGACTGAAATTGTTAGCAAAGGAGAATAATGTGATATGTCAGGAAAATGTGGGTGGCAGCTAGAATGTAGATGCTTTAAATGCCATACTGAGTAGTTTGTATTTTATCTGGAGGCAACAGAGTACCATTCATTCATTCATTTATCTATTTATCTGTTTGTTTATCTATATATTTGTTTATCTACATATTTAGTTATCTGTTTATTCAACCATTCATCTATCTATATTTATTATTTTTATTTTACTGAGAGGGTGACAAGGTAAGATTTTTTTTAAAAAAATATCAATTTGATAATAGTGAGAACCTTGGATTTAAGGGGAGAGAGTTTGGAGGAAGAAAGTCCAATTAGGGAAATATTGAGGTAGAATAGGAAAGAGGTGATGAAGACTTGAACTCGAATAGAGATTGTATTGAATGTAGAAATGGTGATAGATTTTATTAAGACAGTATTGACAAAATTTGACAATTTATTTTATGTGAAGTTTGAGGGAGAGGGAAATATCAATGACAACTCCAAAGTTGCAAACTTAGGTGATTAGAAGAATGGGGATGTTATTTACAGAAGTGAAAAAGTTTGTAGTAAGTCTCTTAGCCAACTAGTATTTATTAAGTACCTACTCTCTTCCAGGCACCGTGCTAACTCATGAAAGACAAAAACAAAACAAACAAACAAATATAAAAGCCATCCTCCCCCCCCAAAAGAAACCCCAAACCAAACAAACTGAGCCCTCTTTTCTCAAGGAGCTGAGAATATAGACTTACAGGACAGGGGTGGAAAATGAGATCCTATTTGGTCACATGGAGTTTGAGATGCAGGTCTAGGTAGAACTGCCTAATAGCTGTTTGATAATACAGGACTGGATTCAGGAGAGAAGTTTTATTTCTAAGATGGTCTTAAATGATTGTGGGTGTCTTGGCGATTTTATCATATATGGTTCTATTTTGAAAACAGTTATATACTTTTACATAATGAAAATCTCAGCTTTTGGATGATTCATCTCAAAAGAAGGAAGGTTGTTTGTTGCAGTTGAAAAAAAATTGTGGTGTCAGCTGTACCATAATATATACACATATTTGATTTTTAAATAAATATTTGAAATCAATGAATCCCAATGAAAGATTACACATATCCAAAATTTCAAAATCTGAAAATCATACTGTCACAAAATGATCCCATAAGCACCTAACCAGGGTTCAATAACTCTCAGCAAAATAATTTATTATCTAATTTTCTTTCATCTTGTCTTTTATTTTTTTTCCACTAGGTATCTTATTACTCACATATTATTATTATTCCTGAAGATGTATATCTGAAGATGTATGACACTATTTTCCTGCATTCCTAAAATTATTACATACTCAGTCCCCTTTCCTTAATAATTTTCATTATTATATCATAACCACTCTGCTAACAACATGACAGCAACCTCCATATGTAGCTGCTAGCTCTCCATTCTCCTGTTGATACTGCGTAGACATAATCTTCAGCTGGAACCTCTGCCTCATATAATCTCCACAACAATAGTGGTGGTGAAAAAAATGTGAAAGCGTCAAGGAAAGTAAAAGAAGGAACTAGTTGGGAATACAATGTTTATCTTTCTTCCACTTAATTACAGGCATCTCATTACTCACACAGGTCAACAAATAATTATAAGTAGCAGAGAAAGAGGTCATCTATGTTGGTGGAGGGAGTTTCTTCACATGGACTTCCCTATACCAGTAAAATCGCATGTCTACTCCACATCTCCCTATCTCCCCTTCTCATGACCTAGATGAGATGTTAGGGTGAATTATTAGCTAAGGATCATCAATGTCTCTTCTAATTCTAAATTCTATGGCTCTAGAAGTACCCCAGTTTGACTTTCTTTGAATACCATACCTAATTAATATCTCATTTCTTCAAAGGGAGCAACTTTTGATGTTAGATCTCATGGCCAAAGTGTATTTATGTTAAGGATGAGGAATTTGCCTTGTAGTGAGATTCAGCCTATGCTCAGATGCAATAAGCAATTTCTTTTAAAAAACTGAATTGTTTTATAAGTATGAATTTCAATAGGGACTTTATTCTTTGGAATTATGGAATTTCTATGAATCACATCTTGTAATTTGCTTTGGCATGCACTTTAAGTCAGTCAGGAGGCAACAGTAATTAAGGAAACTTGATCTAAGTCAAGGTACTATCAGGGATAGTATGAGACTCTCAAGAGCCAATTGTTAAATTTCCAATGTGAGCATTTACATATCCAAAAATGTCAAATGCTTCAAGTTATGGCTTAATTTATTGTTTGTTAACTGCCTAAGTTAATAAAATTATGGAGGCATGTGGCAGTTATGTGGCACAGTGTATAGGAGGACCTGGATTCAAGTCCAGCCTCAGACACTTAGTAGTTGTGTGACCCTGGGCAAATCACTTAACGCTGATTGCCTCCAAAAATCATGAGAACAATGTTATTAATTAATGTTAAACCTAAAAGTATGTTGTGTGTACAGATCTTTCCACTATCCCATGTTGAATAGAGTTCTTGGGTTGAGCATATCTACATGGGATACTTTAATAAGGATTGTGAGCAGCCAGGGCACAAATGAATTCATAGCACTTCTGGAGATGGGGAGATGCAAGGGGGACACAAGGAGGATTGGGGACATGAAAAAAAGCAACAACAACCCTTTGCTTCACAGTTTGTCATGAGTCAAGCATGAATCCTATGGAACTTAAACTCATCTTTGTTTCCAGATGTTTTTTGCTCTACTTGGCACCAAAGAAAGAGTGGAAAGGAATTCTGCCATAAACCAAGCATTATTTCAATAAGAAATAAACTTTCCAAAGTTGGAGTTAAATTGCATAAATTTTACTTTCTAGAATTAAGAGGATGATTGATAAAGGGTCATCCCAAGTGTACAAAACACATATGAAATATTGATCTATAACATTCTAAGTAGCCATGCTAGCAGGACAGATAAGTAAGAGAAAAAAATTGCAGAGACCACACACAAGGAAACAGGTTCTGATACCATGAGATGCCTAAGGACATAGCCAGTAAGTGACAGAGTTAGGAATTGAATGTAGGTCCTCTGATTTATTTTTGTACTTCCACTGGGGAGTAGAATAGTCAGGATTAGCACTTAGGTCCTAATTCCCAGCTGAATATTTTATCACTCTGCTTGATTCTCTACTTCCTCCACAAGCTCCATCCCTTACTTATGTTCTACATTTGAATCTATGTACCAAACTTTCACGATTGTTATTTTTTTTCTGGTAGCTCTGGGAAAAAACAAAGCAAGGTTTTTCAAAGGCAGAATCCCCAAGGTGGCTGTGCTCAGTCAGACTCTCACACTAAGGTTACACCAATTCGTCACTGATCCTTGATGTTCCTGCTGGAGTAATATTTAATCTGTTTAGGTACTTCTAGGCACAAATCTTTACACACACACCAGAAATTTCTGAAGATATTGCTGTGCATTACCATTCCTCCAGAAAGTAGATAGGTGAGATCAAATTAAAGTTAATGGCGTGCAAAGAATCTACCACCTAGTTTCCAAACCATGAGGATTCTACACCAGGATATTGCAATTTGATTATGACAACTAACCTCCTGCTATGTTTGGGTAAAGCAAGTGTCCCACAGAACTTTTCTTACCCAGTGTACTGTAAGCTGCATGAATCGTGCTCTGTGAAAATTTAGAACTATCAGCATCACTTGTGTAGGGACTGATCTTAACCAAAATAAGACTCTTGTGTAATGTGACAGAATCCCTGAACAACCACAAACTGAACTGCTCCTATATAAGACTTAAAACTGTTCTGATTTGGTACCTGGAGGAAAAGTAAAGGAGGACAACATATCCAGGGATACTCCAGGATTTATATCTGATTTGATGATGCAAGGGGGTTTTTGCCTGACCCTTGAAATTAAGAAAATGATTTTGTTGCATATCATGAAGTACTATGATGTGGACTAGAAATTTTTTTATCCTTCTAAAGGAAAAATCCCCTTGTTCCTTACCCTTATGCCAATGTCATCTGGTGATTGTCCCGCTCTGTGCAAAATCCTGCAGATCATCTGTATTCAGTTGATGAAGATGCCAAAGAGTCAGATTTTGGGAGGATTTCTTTTTAGAGGATAGAGGCTTTGGAGAGAGAGATATCTAGTTTTGTACTGAGATTATCCAGAAGGCAGGTAAGTATCAATGTTAGTCTTGTGAGTTCTAAAAACAATGGATTTAGGAAGGGAGAATGAAGTGGGGATATTGGTAGCCATGGGGATGGTGAGAGAGAGAAGAATGAGCATAATCACTTTTTTTTATACTGAATTGTAAAGGTGATAGATGATGAACAAAATAGTTTCCTGTCACTCTGTGTCACAATGAAATTTTGTTTATTCCCTCCTATGTGCTTCTTAGCATCACTGGGAACACCGAAGAGGTAACTTGAGGCAAGGGGTTTGCATCCATTAGTTGAAGACTGTCTTAAGGTACACATTTATAAGTAGTGTCTTAGAAATCAGCCATTCTTGCCATTGGAGGAATTAACCAAAATATTAGTATGTATAGCTATCCCATGGAATTTATACCTGTCATCACAGAATCCTGTATCTAGAAGATCCATTCTATAAAAGTTGAATACTTATTGGTCACCAACTTAATAGCTTCTAAATTTTTAGGAAGAATGATCTGGTCAAATATCTTTGCTAAGGAATATAGTCATCATTGCAAATCTTTCTTTGAATTTATTATTGCTTGAAATAAGTAGCTGCTAATTTAATTATTACACAATTTAAAAAATCATGAGTTTATTCATCCAGTTGGTTTTGGTTCCTTACAGAGTAATAGTGATAATTCATATACACAGAAACACATACTGGTACATATAAATATAGACACCTACTGAATTATCTCTTCAGCTTAGAAATAAGAAAGTTCAGTGAAATAACAGGTCAGTAATTACATAACATCTTATTTTTCATTTTTTTTTGTGTGTGTGAGGCAATTGGGGTTAAGTGACTTGCCTAGGGTCACACAGCTAGTAAAAGTCAAATGTCTGAGGATGTATTTGAACTCAGTTCCTGTTGACTCCAGAGCCAGTGCTCTATTCACTGCAACCTCTAGATGCCCCACATCTTATTTTTCAATTCCTTCTATATAGTTAAATCTTTTTTGTGGGTACTGACAGATACAGACGCAAATTGTTTACAAAAGGGGAGTGACTATCAGCAAGGTAGAAGCAGAGACAAAAAACTGAAGTGAAAAGTATGAACAGTGAGAGCGAAGATATGGATCAATGGTTCAGGAATATTTCAAAAATATTAATTTAAAAAGTAGATGTGACAATAAAGAGAATAGGAGCAAGACCTATAATTTCATTGGTTTAGTGAACTTTTGGATTAGGAAGGCCCTTGTTCCAATGCAGGTCAATGTCTTCTCTACAAAATAGAATCTTAAAGAGTGGCCTAAATACTGGGGAGTTAAGTGGCTTGTCCATGGTTCTAGAATGAGTATGTGTCAGGACTGGGACTTGAACCATGGCCCTGGCTTGTAGGCCAGCTCTTTATCCGCTGCCTAGGACTACGTCCTTATGGAGCAAATGAAATGGGAAATTCCTCATTGTATCTAGGTCTTTGCAAGTTATTAGGAAGAGATTAAATTCAAACCCAAGTCTCCTAATTCCAAATCTAGAGAGCTTTCCTTGATACCAAATTTGATCACTGTCAAATTAGCACATGGCAAAAGCCAGAAGAAAAGAGATAAGAACCTGAAAAACCTTGGTGGGCTAGAAAGAAGCTAATTCAATTCAATTTAGTAAGAATAAATATAAAGTTCCACACTGTTTTAGAAAATATGACTTTTTTCCGTCATTATCTAATTTGTTAATTACTATGTTTAACATTTATTGAGGAAGGAAGGAAACAAACATTCATTAAATGCCTATTATATGCCAGGCATTTTAAAAATATCTCATTTGATCTTCAAAAACATCAGAGCTAGATGCTATTATTGTCTCTATTTTGCAGTTAAGGAAACTGAAGTAGACTGGAAAGTTAAGTGTCTGAGGCCAGATATGAACTTAGGTCTTGTTGACTTTGGGCCCAATGCTCTATCCACTGTACCACCCAGCTGCACCAGCTATGTACATATCACTGGAAAAGGGGCTATGGAGTTGGAAAAAGATGAAAAAGGTATTATTTGAAAGCAAAGAGGTTCCATTTTGTGTGGAGATGGGATGTACCCTATCAAAAGGCAATAACACAGGGAAGCATGTTGTACGTGACAAGTTTATGATATAGTATGTACAAGAAACCTTTGAGATTTCAGAGGATGAGAGAGCTGGGGGCAGCAGGCATGGTTTATTATTTTCTACTTTTGATGTTTCTGGGATAGTTGTATAAGGTACCATAATGCTGGGTCCAAAGTTGTGTAGAGTTCAGTGACATTTTGGGGATAGTTTCCTATTGTTTTTCAGAATGGTTGGATAAATTCACAACCCCACCAACTCTTTACCAGGGTCCCTGTCTTTTTTGCTGTCTCTCCAACAATAGTCATTTTCTTTTTGTTATCTTTTCCATTTTCATACATGTTAAGTGGAATCTGAAAGCTTTTAATTACATTTATCTTATTGTTGACTTGGAGCATTTTTATATGGCTGTTGATAGATTGGTTTTCTTTGTTTGATAGCTCCTTATTTATATCATTTGACCATTTACCTATTGTGGAATGGATCTTGTACATTTTGAACCATTTCATTATATATCTTAGACACCAGAACTCCATCAGAAGAAACTCTTTTTTTTCTCAGTTAACTGTTTCTATTATAATTTTATGTGCATCAATTTTGTTTGGGAAATTTTCTATTTTATTTTATGAATCACAATTATTCATTTTATCTCCTGTGATTGTCATTTTTCTCCCCCTGCTCTCCTTAGGAACTCTTTGCCTCCCAATATTTATGAATGGTGTTTCTTTGCTTGTTCTCTTAATTTAATTACGATGTGAACTTTTATATTTAGGTGATCCATTTGTAACTTATTGTCATATGTGATGGGAGGCATTGGTCTAAACCCAATTTCTGCCAGAATACTTTCCATTATCCCAAGCAGATTTTGTTGAAGAGTGAATGCTTATTGTTGTACTTGGAATCTTTTGGTTTAACTAATGGCACATTACCATGTTCATTAGTTCATCTATCTAAACTTTATCTAATCTATTCTACAGATTTATTATCTTATTATTAGTCAGTACCAACTAGTTTTGATTATTACTGTTTTACAATGTAGTTTGACATAAGATACTCTTAAGCCCCTTCCTCCCCACTTTAAAAAAACAAAATCTTTTGAGATTCCTTGACACTTTATTATTCGGGATTTTTTTCTTTTTTTCCTAGCTCTATAAAGTGATCCTTTGACAGTTTGGTATAGCATTGATTAAGTACATTAATTTAGAGAGTACTATCATATTTATTATATGCACTCAGCCCAAAGATGAGCAATTAATATATCTCTAATTAAAGTTTTGTAGTTGCATTCATATGGAAGGTGTCCTAAAAAGTATTCATGAAGTTTTAAAGCACTAAAAATTAATATTGCAATGATACTTTTGGGACATCTTTTATTTAATCTCTCTCTCTCTCTCTCTCTCTCTCTCTCTCTCTCTCTCTCTCTCTCTGTCTCTCTCTGTTTTTGTTGGGAACATACAGAAAAACTGATGTAGATTTATTTTATACTTTTCTGTTTTGCAAAAGTTATCAACAATTTCAATTAATTTTTGTTAACTTTCTGGGCTTCTCTAATAGACCATCAAGCCATCTCTTAAATATGATACTTTTGTTTCTTATTTAAATATGCATATTATTTCAACTTCTTTTTCCTGTATTATCATGCTGGATGGCATTTCTGTCATATCAAATAATCGTCGTAATAAAGGAAATCCTTGCTTTACTTTGGGGGCAGCTAGGTGGCATAGTAGATATAGCACTAAGCCCAGAGTTAGGAAGGCCACAATTCAAATTCAACCTCAGAAACTTAATAATGTTGTGTTGGACTAGGCATTTAACCTCTATTTGTCTCAATTTTCCCATCTTTAAAATAAGGATAATAAAGGACCCGCATCTCAGGGTTGTCGTGAGGATCAAATAAATGAGTTAATAACTATAAAGCACTTAGCACAGTGCCTGACACAAAGTAAGTGCCATATAAATATTTCTTATAATTATTATTACTCCTGATAAAAACTTCTACTTTATCACTATCACATTCAATGCAGGTTTCTGGTTTTAGATAGATATAATTTACCATATTAAGGAAAGTCCCATTTAATCCTATATGTTTTAATTTTTCAAACATGAAAGTGTAGAAAGTTGTCAATAGCTTTTTCTGCGTCTACTTATGTAATCATGTGAGTTTTATTGTCTTGGTGCTTAAAATGGTCAATGATGCTTATAGTCTTCCTGACAGTTTAGTCAATTTTGTATTCTTAGTATAAATCCAACTTGGTCATAATATAAGATCTTTCAGATATGTTGCTGTATCTTCTTTGCTAATATTTTATTTGTCTGTTTTATTTTATTTTTTAAAATTTATTTATTTAATTTATTTAATATATTTAGTTTTCAGCATTGATTTTCACAAGAGTTTGAATTACAAACTTTCTCCCCATTTCTACCCTCCCGCCCTCTCCAAGATGGCATATATTCTGGTTGCCCCATTCCCCAGTCAGCCCTCCCTTCTGTTACCCCACTACCCTCCCATCCCCCTTTCCCTTACTTTCTTGTAGGGCAAGATAAATTTCTATGCCCCATTGCCTTATTTCCTAGTTGCATGCAAAAACTTTTTTTTGAACATCTGTTTTTAAAACTTTGAGTTCCAAATTCTCTCCCCTCTTCCCTTCCCACCCACCCTCCCTAAGACAGCAAGCAATTCAACATAGGCCACATGCATATCATTATGTAAAACCATTCCACAGTACTGTTGTGAAAGACTAACTATATTTTGCTCCTTCCTAACCTATCCCCCTTTACTGAATTTTCTCCCTTGACCCTGTCCCTTTTCGAAACTGTTTGTTTTTGATTACCTCCTCCCCCATCTGCCCTCCCTTCAATCGTCCCCCCTTTTTTATCTTCTTACTCCTTCTTTCCTGAGGGGTAAGATACCTGATTGAGTGTGTATGGTATTCCCTCCTCAAGTCAAATCTGATGAGAGCAAGATTCACTCATTCCCCCTCACTTACCCCCTCTTGCCTTCCTACAGAACTGCTTTTTCTTGTCACTTTTATGTGAGATAATTTATCCCATTCTATCTCTCCCTTTCTCCCTCTCTCAATATATTCCTTTCTCATCCCTTAATTTGTGTTTATTTTTTCAGATATCATCCTTTCATATTCAACTCACCCTGTGCCCTCTGTCTATATATACACATACATATATATATATACTTACACACACATGCACACACACGTGCACACACACACACACACACATATATATATATATATATGTATATGTATACATATGAGTATATTCCCTTCAGCTACCCTATTGCTGAGGTCTCATGGATCATACACATCATCTTTCCATGTAGGAATGTAAACAAAACAGTTCAACTTTACTAAGTCCCTTATGATTTCTCTTTCTTGTTTACCTTTTCATGCTTCTCTTGATTCTTGTGTTTGAAAGTCCAATTTTCTATTCATCTCTGGTCTTTTCACTGAGAAACCTTGAAAGTCCTCTATTATATTGAAAATCCATATTTTGCCTTGGAGCATGATACTCAGTTTTGCTGGGTAGGTGATTCTTAGTTTTAATCCTAGCTCCATTGACCTCCGGAATATCGTATTCCAAGCCCTTGAATCCCTTAATGTAGAAGCTGCTAGATCTTGTGTTATTCTGATTGTGTTTACACAATACTCAAATTGTTTCTTTCTGGCTGCTTGCAGTATTTTCTCCTTGATCTGGGAGCTCTGGAATTTGGTGACAATGGTCTTAGGAGTTTTGTTTTTGGGACCTTTTTGAGGAGGTGATCTGTGGATTCTTTCAATTTCTATTTTACCCTCTGGCTCTAGAATATCAGGACAGTTCTCCTTGATAATTTCTTGAAATATGATATCTAGGCTCTTTTTTTGATCATGGCTTTCAGGTAATCCAATAATTTTAAATTATCTCTCCTGGATCTATTTTCCAGGTCACTGGTTTTCCAATGAGATATTTCACATTGTCTTCCACTTTTTCATTCCTTTGGTTCTGTTTTATAATATCTTGATTTTTCATAAAGTCACTAGTTTCCACTTGCTCCAATCTTATTTTTAAGGTAGTATTTTCTTCAGTGGTCTTTTGGACCTCCTTTTCCATTTGGCTAATTCTGCCTTTCAAGGCATTCTTCTCCTCATTGGCTTTTTGGAGCTCTTTTGCCATTTGAGTTAGTCTATTTTTTAAAGTGTTGTTTTCTTCAGTTTTTTTTCTGTATTTTTTTGGTTCTCCTTTAGCAAGTCATTGACTTGCTTTTCACGGTTTTCTTGCATCATTCTTATTTCTCCTCCCAGCTTTTCCTCTACTTCTCTAACTTGCTTTTCCAAATGCTTTTTGAGTTCTTCCATGGCCTGAGACCAGTTCATGTTTTTCTTGGAGGCTTTTGATGTAGACTCTTTGACTTTGTTGACTTCTACAAGTTTTGGTCTTCTTTGTCACCAAAGAAAGATTCCAAAGTCTGAGACTGAATCTGAGTCTGTTTTCTTTGCTGGGCCATGTTCCTAGGCAACTTACTTGACCCTTGAGTTTTTTGTCGGGCTATGACTGCTTGTAGAGTAGAGAGCACTTTGTCCCAAGCTTGAGGGGATGCACTGTTGTTTTCAGAGCTATTTCTGCACAACCAGCTCTGCCACACCAGCACTCTTCCTCCCCCAAGAACCACCAACCTGGACCTGACTCAGATCTTAAGCAGGCTCTGCACTCCTGCTCTGATCTGCCACTTAATTCCTCCTACCAGGTGGGCCTGGGGTTGGAAGCAACTGCAGCTATAGTTCTGTAGCTGCATCACTCCCTGCTGCCCCCCAGGCAGTGGCTGAACAGCAAACTTTCACTCTGTCCCCTGTAGCTTTTCCCACTAACCTTCTCTGTTGTCTTTGGTGTTTGTGGATTGAGAAGTCTGATAACTGCCACAGCTCACTGATTCAGGGCACTAGGGCCTGTTCTGCCCAGCTCCTAGTCTGGTTGGTCCTGCCGCCACCCACGCCAGACTCTGCTCTGCTCTGCTCCCAGCTCCATGCATGATAGACCTCACCCAGCGACCATCCAGGCTGTCCTGGGGTGGAGCCCTGCTTCCCTCTGCTATTTTGTGGGTTCTGCAGTTCTAGAATTTGTTCAGAGCAATTTTTTTATAGTTTTTTGGAGGGATCTGGTGGGGAGGTCATGCAAGTCTCTGCTTTCCAGCTGCCATCTTGGCTCTGCCCCCTGTCTGTTTTGATTTTAACCCAGTGATGTTGGTCTGTATTTTTCTTTCTCTGGTTTAGATACAAAGACTATTATTTTGATTACAGGAGAAATTTCATATGAGTCTTTCTTTTCCTATTTTTGTAAATAATTTTATGTAATATTGGAATCAATTTTTCTTTGAATGTTTGATAGAATTCACTTGTAAATCTGTTACTTTTTTCCACTTTGGGAGCTCAGTTATAGCTTGTCCAATTTCTTTTAGATTCTCCATTTCTTATTCTGATATAATTTGGTGCCCCTGAGGACAGGGCCTGTTTTTGTTTTTCTTTGTATGTCCAATAAAGGGGCACACATTACATATGTAATAGAGGCTTGTTGCCTGGCTGATTGGTAACCTAGGTATTTCTTCATCTGTTTCTGTAAATTTTCATTCATGTTTTAAAGGTATCAATTATGCTGGCATATAATAGGGTAAAATAATTACTTATAATATCTTTTACCTCTTAATTTGTTGTTAATTTTGATTTTCCTTTTCAAATTGACAATTTAGTTTTTATTTCTGTTTTTGTATCAAGAGCAGCCAAAAGTTTACTATATTAGCTTAAAAACAGAACTTAGTTTTATTAATTTGCTTTTTACTTTCAATTTATTTAATCAGAATTTTATTTGGTTCTTCAGTCAAGATGTTTTTCCTTGTATTTTAAAACATTATTTAAGTTTATTTTATGAAATTGACAAAGCAGTACAAGTTACTTTTAATATTTTATGCACAACTGGTTGGTTGCTCAGAAATAAACAATAACAACTGCAAATACACTTTTTTTTTTCAAGTAGAGAGAAAGCAAATTAAAAAAAAACACTGCTATGGTAAGATATCCATAAAAGTCAGAGTGTAGCAATAGTTCATTTTTATGAAAGTTCCATCCTTAGCTCTCCTAATTTTATTCGTTCCCACCCACAAAGTTTGGTCATCATTGTATTCTTCAGAATACCTGAAAATCTGGCTTTCTGAAGGTATTATATAATTATAGTGATAGATAAAAATATATTTTAAACTAACCCAGAATATTTAGGATGTGCAAGAGCCAAATGAAGGTTAAAAACTGTACTGGACTAGAAGTTTTGCTCTACCTTTATCTGAAAACTTCAACCAATAGTTCCAAAATTATAAATTGTATTGCTGAAAAACACAAGTCCCATGCTATTAAACTTTACCAGATAGTCCCAACCAGCACATTTTAATTGGCAACATAATGAGGTTAAAACAGAGAAACAGGATTACATAGTCAGGGAAGCACTTCTGAAAACTTAACTGTAAGAATGTGAATACATTTCACCAAACAAGATTTTCCTTACTTTACATACTGGTGAGTTTATTGCCCTGACAACATGAATAGAGTTCTTATTAATACATTCAGGAATTGCAGCATCCAGAAAAATCTCAAATTTTCTAACTAAACCAAATACCAAGCACATGCTAATGTAACAAATGAACTTATTTATACTCAAAACTTGGTTTGTATGCAGTGAAATTCAACAAAATGTTTTCTTGAAGAACTTATGCCCAATCCCTTCCTAAAGTTTTCCTTACAAATTAAATAGACATGCTCATTCTCTGATACTTTGAAAAAAATCTGGTTTGATATGCTTCTATGCAAAAAAAAGAAATGAACAAAAAGAATTAGAGAATCTTGGTTGGTAAAGGGAATAGACAACTCCTCAGGAACTGTTGCTTTATAATTGGGGGTTGTAAAGCAATGTAAGCTTCTCTAGGGAGTATAGTGTCAACATAGTAACAGTGCATTCACTGGGCCTACCCAGCTATATGGATCATGTGGCAGGAAGCCATACCTTCTGGCTGCTCACCACATTGCTCAGCTTCCTTTTAATCTTCGGAAAGTGCCTCTTGAACTCCAGCCCATCACCCTTAGATAGCTGGAAGTCCACTAAGATCTTCTTATCCATTTCTACCAAGTTCACTTGAAAAATCAGTTTATTGTTTCTTCTACCAGTGGTTGATACTGTGACCTTACTCATAAAACTCTTCTTCCAGTGATAGCCTAATTTCTCACAAGTTTCCTTGAGACAATGAAAATTTCTCACAAGTTTCCTTGAGACAATGATATGACTTGTAGCATCCAATTTGGTAAAAAAACTGTGTCATCCTCTTAGCTAAATGCTTCCAAGGATTCTGTGAAGAACTTGGGGTGCTAAGTAACTGAGTGTTCAGAAGCACGTGGTCAGGACATGCAGGTTGGGAGAAACTGATCCCTTGTATCAGTTTGTCAATATAAGAAGGACTAGTGTCCCACAAAGAAAGACTAGTTCAAGGTTCTGGTTGACAGCTGGAGTACATCACCTTTTCTTCACTGTGAGAACTATTAACTGGTGAGAAGTCCAAATTTGATCGTATGTGCTTAGAAAATCCACCTGGGGAATCCGATACTCCTCCTGAAGAAGTTTGAGGCCTCTTTGCACTTTGCTTAAGTACCTTAGTGTACCATCTGTCTTTTTTAATATCTGGTATTGTAATTCTTGATACTGGATTCTCAGTTAGAATTTTATGCAGCAAGGCTAATGGGGCAGAATCAATTTCTTACAAGGTGTGAGATAGGTTTTCTTTTCTTTCCAGTCACAATACCCTTGGCAACTGCCACCGGGTTGGTTCCATGGCAATTCTCCAGTCAGCACTGCAGTAAGCACTATTTTACATTCCAACTGCTTCTGCATGGAATTCTTTTCTCTTAAGCAGTTCTGGGTCAACATAGGGAACAGTGCCACACATCTTATTCAATAAATGCTCACAATAATTATGCAGAAATACTGTTGCTAAACCAAAGTCTGAGATTTTGAGGTTATCTCTTTCATCTGGTAAAAGATTTTCTGGTTGAATATTCCTGTTTGTTATTCCAGTACCACGAAGATACACCACCCCTGCCATAAGCTGATGGAAGTACTTCTGAGCATCTTGTTCAGACATACATACATCAGGCTTTATTTGATCAAAGAGTTCTCCCCCACTGCAGGATTCCAGAAACAGATACTGAATATTGCTTTCTCACCAGTGAACATAAAATTTTACTATGTTCTCATGGTTTAACATTTTATTGATGCAAATATCTTTCTTAATGACTTCTGCATAATATGTGGCACACTTCATGTCCATAATCCTCATTGCAACTCTTCTTCTGTTTGCATATTTACAGGAAGCTGAACTCTGTAAGCACCTTCTCCCAAAGTTTGCACCAAATCCTAGTTTTTCACAAAAGGCACAGTCATGGCTCTACCAGTAAGAACCTCCCCCATTAAATATATCCATCCTATGACTCGTATTTATTCATCAAGAAGCACTAGGATGGCTTAGTGGATATAGTACTAGACTCCATGGATGGAAAGACCTGGGTTCTAGTCCTGCCTCTGACACATTCTGACTATCTGACTTTGGGCAAGACACTTAAAACGTCTTGGATGACTGGAGACACAGCCGCTGCCACTGCCGCAACCAGACAAATCCAAACATGGAGTCTTTCTGGCCTAAACTTGCCAGTTGCCTCATATTTTTTTCTTAGATTGCTCAAGGTTTGAAAGATATGCTAAGGCCCCCATGTATCATAGTTCTGCTGTTTATTTCCCTTATAATTTGATTAAATTTCCCTTTAAGTATTTTGATGCTATGTCATTATATTATTTGATATATTTAAATCCAATGTAGTTTTTCTGTTTATCTTTTTAAGCCATGTCTATTTTCACTGACGTCTATTTTCTGTTTATCTTTTTAAACCATGTCTATTTTCACATGCTTGAGATCTGATTATTATCCTTGATTCTTTTTAATTCACTAAACACACAACAAATTCTTTTCCAATAATTTTTTAAGTTTGTTTCAATAGTCCTGTTTCAAGTTTGTAAACAATAAAGTGGATTCTGCTTTCTAATCCAGTTTATGATTTTCTTTTGTTTTACAGGTGAATTAATTACATCTACATCCATGACCATGATCATTTACTGTGTATTTCTATTTATTCTATTCTCATGCTATTTTCTCTTCTTTTACTCTTTGGTCCTTCTTTTGTAAAGAAGAATTAGAAAGTGAAAGAGAAAAGTGTGATTAATATTAATGAGATATAATTGAAGCAATTTACTCTCACTGCACTGTCCTACTTTTCTTCTTACACATATCTTGATTACAAAATTAAGGGTTTGGTTTGACTTGACTTATTCGTGCAGAATTTACTGAAAATGCTATATGCCTTAGGAATCATATACCTCTTTTAAAAATTAAGTTTGCAGCATACTGATGATTAACAGGTATTTAAAAGTACCTCATATTCGCAAGAACTACTATATAAAATATTAGAAATACATTTTATTACAATGGCTCTTATTCTTTTTTTTGTTTGTTTTTCTTTTCAGGTAACCTTAAAGTTAGTGCAATGAATGAACTGAATCACTCCATGGTATCAGAGTTTGTGTTCCTGGGAATCTCCAATTCTTGGGCCATACAGGTTGGCCTCTTGGTGTTTGCTTCCATTTTCTATGTGGCTATTATGGTGGGAAATTTCTTTATTGTAATCACAGTGAGCTTTGATAGTCACCTACATTCCCCAATGTATTTTTTGTTGGCCAACCTCTCCATTATTGATTTGTGTCTATCCACTGTGGCAGTTCCCAAGATGATTTCTGACCTATTCTGTGAACACAAAGCCATATCATTCCATGGTTGTATCGCCCAGATATTTTTCATTCATTTCATGGGAGGAACTGAGATGGTACTGCTCATTTCCATGGCATTTGACAGATACATTGCTATATGCAAACCTCTTCACTATTTGACCATTTTGAACCCCAAAATGTGTATTTTTCTTCCAGTGTCTTCTTGGATTATTGGCCTTATACACTCGTTGACTCAGTTGGCTTTTGTGGTGAATCTGCCTTTCTGTGGTCCTAATGAAATTGACAGTTTTTATTGTGATCTCCCTCGGTTCATCAAATTGGCCTGCATGGACACCTATAAGTTGGAGTTCATTGTCACAGCTAACAGTGGTTTCATCTCCATTGGCAGCATGTTTCTCTTATTCATCTCCTACATTTATATCTTGGTCACTGTTCAGAAACACTCTTCAGATGGGTTGTCCAAGGCTCTCTCTACTCTCTCAGCTCATATCAGTGTGGTGGTCCTATTCTTTGGTCCATGTATCTTTTTTTATGTGTGGCCATTCCCTACAATGCCAGTGGATAAATTCCTTGCTATTATTGACTTCATTATCACCCCTGTCTTAAATCCTTCCATTTATACATTTAGAAACAAAGACATGAAGGCAGCAATGAGGAGACTGAGCAGCCAGGTAGTGAGTTTTGGGAAAATTTTATAAAAAACATTGACAAAGAGAAACAATATTCTTCATGCTCATGAGCACCTTATAGCATGTGAATGAGGTGTGGTGTGGTACGGTGGATAGAAAGCTGGCCTAGAAATTAGGAAACTCAGGTTTGAGTTCTTCCTTTGCCACATATTGACTATGACCCTTAGTTTCTCAGTACTCTGTGCAACTGAGACTATAAATTTGACAGCAGTGGTTGATCTGAATTTCCTCACCCAGGAATTCCCTATACTCATGAGATCACAATCCAGTCCATACTGGGAGCTAGGTGGTATATTTGGAGTCAAGGAGACCTGAAATCAAATCCTGCCCCAGACATTTAGCAGCTGTTGGACTCTGGGCAAGTCACTTAATCTTTCAGCCTCAGTTTTCTCATTTCTAAAATGGGAAAATAATAGTACTTATATCACAGTGAAGTAAAGATCAAAAGAGCTAACATATGTGGGGCATTTCGCAAATCTTAAAATGATATATAAATTCTAGTGATTTTTCCTTTCCATCTCCCACTTGAACATGAACATGTGAAGCCCAAAACTTCGCTGACATATGTTCTATTCTAGTGGTCCTTAACCTTTCATGAGTACCATTTTAGTGGCCTAATAAGCATTTTGGCTTCTACTTTGTCTGCTCAAACACATAAACAAATGCTTTTTGGATGAATTCCTGAAGTTATAAAATCACTATTGTGGTTTTGATTATAAGATTCATCTGCAAGTTCATGCTAACTGCCACTTATGGGCACTAGCTCTTTCCTTAGGAATAGGATTATTTTTCCTATCATAAAGTGTAGTTTGGCGTTTCCTATTTTCATCTGGCATAGTATAGGGAAGAGAATAATAAACCTTATTGGTACTCCCTACATAGTTATTATGCAATAAAGCTTAGATAAAAGGTATTATAGAAAAGATCACTTGTTAGGAATGTCTAGGATCCCAAAACCTGCTTTAAGTTTAGATTCTATGATGCTATAAGTAACTCCTTTCTGTTCTACTTGACTGGAATTAACATCTTTTTAAAGAAGCATCTTTTGGTGCTAGATGACATAACCAAAATATATGTATGAATATGTAAATCAATTTAAGGATTACAATTTTACCTTTCTGTTTGGTGCCTTACAGTGATTAAACCAATAAGAATTGATAAAGTATTTCTTTTATAAAACTTTATTCTATTTAGTATGTGTGAATTCCAATAAAGATGTTGTCATTTGGAATGATGGGATTTCTATAAAGTTTGTCTTTCAATTTGCTTTGATGTATGATTTAAGTCTAGTTAAGGTTGTACAAGTTATAACTTTATTAAGCTTGATCTAGCATAAAGGAAAGAGCACTATAGCTGTGATTAAACACTTCCTGTGATGAGCTCTCTCTCTTTCTCTGTGTCTCTATCTCTCACTCTTTCTGTGTCTATCTCTGCCTCACACTCACACATGCTGTAGCATTCCCTTTTTGTATATATCTCTAATTACTAGAAAATTATTGCTTATAGTAAATAGAATTATCTCTTGTAGCTCCTTGTAACTTATACTCATTGGCTCCTATTTTGCCCGCTGCAGCTATACAGAATAATTTAAATAACTCTTTCACAAGACAGCCTGCCAAGCATTCAGTCAGATAGCTAGAATCTGTGCTTTATCCAATTCTCTTTTTCCTAATGAAGTATATAATAACTATTCCTTACAGTTTTATGTACTTTGCATATTTGATGAACATGTTTCTAAATATTCATTTAAGTCATTCATAAAACTATTAAACAAAATGTTGTCAGAGATAGTCAAGTACAAACAATTGAGAATCACTGTCATAGAATAGTCTGTATAACTTTTATTGTACCTTATATTTCTCTTGGCTCTTGTACGACAAGTCTTCTATTAAGTTGAGGATTTTTTAAAACAAAGTCTTGAAAGTCTGAGGGTTTGTCAAATGTCCATTTTTTTCATTCAAGATGATACTTAAATTTGAAGGTATGATATTTTCAGCTGGAGCCCCAGGTCTTTTGCTCCTCAATATATTGTGTTCCAAGTCTGTGGTCCTTTAATGCCTCTGCTGCTAGGTCTTGTGTAATTCTAATTGTGGCCCCCTCATATTGATATTGTTTTAATCTTGATGCTTTTAATATTTTATCCTTGAACTGGGTGTTTCAGAACTTGACTATGACATTCCTATGAGTTTTCCTCATAGCATCTCTTTTAAGTGGTGTTCAATGGGTTTTTTCTATTTCTGTTTCCTTGACTTATTCTAATGCTTCAGCACAATTTTCTTTAATTATTTCTTGTGTTATTGTATCAAGATTCTTTTTTTGGTCATAACTTTCAGTTACTCCAATTATTTTTTGTATTTTCTCTTCTTGATCTATTCTCCAAATCTGTTGTTTTTCTTATAAGATATTTCACTTTCTCTTTTATTTTTTCATTATTCATGTTTTGTTTAATTACTTCTTGGTCTCTTATAATTTCACTGGCTCTGCTTTGCCTAATTCTAATTTTCAAGGGGTCATTTTCCTCCTTGAGATTCTGGATCACCTTTTGTAATCGGTCAACTTTCCTTTCATAATCTTCTAGTTTTTCTTGGATTATTTTTATTTATTTATTTATTTTTAGTTTTTCCTCCATCTCTGTCATTTGATTTTTGAAGTATTTTTTAACATCTTCTATAAATTCTTTTTGGGCAAGTGCCCACTTGACATTGCCCTTTAGGGGTTTCTTTAATTCAATATCCTCCTCTGAAAGTGAACCCTGGTCATCTCTATTCTTGTAAAAGTTTTCTATGGCTGTATTCTTTCTCCTTTTCCTGTGAATTTTTGTGGTAATAACATGATTTTTGTAATCACCTCTAGCCCTGGAGTATGGAAAATGGTGCTTCTTGCCCCAGATCTTCAGTTCTCCCCTATAACCTGGAACCAAAGCCAAACCTTAGACCCTCTGTAAGTGCCCACAGGCAGGGGCTTTCTGCCCCTCTGCTTCTGTACTCACCAGGTGTATGCTGGTTCCTTCTCTCCCCTGCAGCTCTTTGCAGCACAGATGAGTTGTCAGTAGAGGTTCCCTTAATCTTCCTGGGTTTAAACGCACAACTCCCTTCACTAATCCGAGGTGCAAATTTCCAGTGGCTGGGCAGCCAGAGGCAGCCTCTCAAACCAACTAACCCCAGGGTTTGCCACTAGTTGTTTAAGCAGCTTGCCCCCTTGTAGTTAAAACAGAACCTAGCCTGGACGTGTTTACTCCTCACAGGGACCAAACCTGGTCCTGGGATTTTTCTTCAGATCTTCTCATACTGTCCCAGGAAAATCCTGGTTGTGCCCCTATTCTTCTTTGTCTCCACCTACACTTTGTTCACCCTAAGGTGCTAAAGAGTGGGGGGGGAAAATCATGAGAGCTTGGAATTTTCTGACCTACTCTGCCATCTTCCAAGAATCTTATCAGTATAACTTTTATTTATAATGTTCAAGTGTAATATATCTTAGTTTCTCCTTTTATTTATATTCTTTCTCTCCCCCCCTCTTCTTTGTTCTCCTTCATCTTTCTTTATCTTATCTCATCCTACTCACTTCTTTAACTCCCCCTCTCTCCATTTCTTTTCATTCCCCCTCAGGAAAGGCACCATTTTTTTCATGTTTTATTTTCCATTGTCACTGAGTCTGATTCTGAGCTTTAGAAGACACACTCAATGATACAAGAGCTATCTGATTTTCTGCCTTTGGCTAAGACTTCATTTTGATTTGAAGTGAGAATTTATTCTCTGGAACAAACTTGATTGTAAAGGATTATGTGGAAAATTTAAAGTGGGAAAATAGCACATTAGAGCTTAAAGGTAAATTCATCTCAATATTTTAAAGTGCCATCCAAAACTAGAAATGAAATGATTTATACAAAGCCTTACAAATAGCAGCAAAATCAGGATTAAAACACTGATCCCAATTCCGAAGTTCATTACAATATTAATTTGGTTATGTTAGTCTATCTCCCATGGTGTTGTATTCTTATACTAAAGCTTGGCAAAATAACTGTTCCCAGTTATTATCCCCTTAATCTAAGGCAAGAGTTGTCTTCCTGAGGTCTAGTTCATGGATAGATTTAGAGTGTCTATTAATTTGAACTGGACAATATAACTTTCTTTTTACTAATCTCTAACCAAAAATAAGCATTTCTTTCAACTACTTAAATACAGTATTCTGACAAGGGATCCACAGGTTTCCTAAAAATACTAAAGAGGTCCATGATCCCTAAAAAGGTTAATGTCAGAGGTTCTTCAATGTCTACTTCACTCCAGGTTTATGATTAACCCAATTATGCTCTTCATGAATATAGAAGTAGCAGAATCAGATACCAGCCCTTTTGAGCAAAATGTTTGGTTTTATACGTGATCAGATGTAAAGAAGAAAAGTTTATCTCATTGTTTGACTCCTTATAGTGAAATTAAACCTATACTGTACTAGAAATCAGTAAATTACTTCTTTTTAAAAAATGTATTTTATTCTACATATGTGAAATTCAAAGTTATCATCCATTGGAATACCAGCATTTCTATAAAACATATATTTTAATTTGCTTTGGTGTGTGATTTAAGGCTAAGCAAGGTAGCAGCCAGGTGGTACAGAGGGCAACTAGGTGGCACAGTGGATGAGCACTGGACTGGGAATCTGGAAGGCTCATATTCATAGTTCAAATCTGGCTTCAAACACTTAATAGCTGTGTGACCCTGGGCAAGCTACTTTATCCTGTTTGCCTCAGTTCCTCATTTGCAAATTGAGCTAGAGATGGAAATGGCAAATCACTCTACTATCTTTGTCAAGAAAATCCCAAAATGGTGTTACAAAGAGTTGAACATAATGGAAATGACTCAACACCAACAAAAGGTAGTAGGAGGGATCAATTCATAAAGTTTTATCTAACATATAGTACTAGCTTCATTAGCTAGTTGGCTATGATTCTCTCATTTCCAGTGAAGGGTTACTAACTTCCCACTTAGAAGTACTCAATATTCTTTGTACAAGCCTCATTATTAGAAAATTATTTTTATCATTGGCTGAAATCTGTAACTCCTTGTGACTTGCGTTTATTTCTTCCAGTTCTGTCTTCTGGAGCTAAATAACATTTAAGTCCCCTTTTCACAAGGCAGTCCTTTTCCACCTCTTATTTCCTTCCTGCTTCCTCTTTCTCAGTCTTCTTTATTCTCATTGACCATTCTTTTCAGCAAGTTCTCTCTTTCTTTTGTCCTTTCTAATTCTGTGTATTTCATTGATCCTTCTTTCTTGTTTCACTTCCCCTACTATCTTGTTTTCTTCCCACTTGCTTCAGAAAAAGAAAAACACTACCCAAATTCCTTCATCATCATCATCATCATCATCATCATCATCATCATCATCATCATCATCATCATCATTTCTCTCTCTCTGTGTCATGTCTCTATTTCTATCTCTGTGTCTATCTCTTCATCTCTATTCTCTTTTTCACAATACTCCCACCAAAACTGAACAATTAAAATATAACCCCCCCTTTTAAAAACAAATATGCAAAGTTTAAATATAATTCCTCCAATAATGTAACTTGGGTTTCCTGAAGTCACTGGAAACATAAGCAAAACATACACTTTTACTTTCCATGATTCTAAATCCTTTGTTAATTTCTACCCATAGGCCATTTCAATATTAGCAATATCAACTGAGTTAATGGAGGAAAAAAAATGACTATCAGTTCTGTGTCTCTGCTTCTTGGAAGATGAATATTCTTCTCTTTGTGTTCCTCTTATTTGCTTTTATTTTTAAAGTTTGCCTCAAGCAGGGAAATGCTTTCATGTGTTCACTATGATTTTTGATACTCACTTATACTCACTCTCCCATCCATTTCTTACTGGCCAACCTCTCCATCATTAAGTTGGGTCTATTTATCACAACTGTTACCAAGAGAATAACTGACATTTAGTTAATGTAAGATCATCTTTCTAAGTTGCATGATACAAATATTCTTTATATGTGTCAATGGAAGAAATGAATATTCCAGTTTTTAAGTGACTCTATAAGCCTGTAAACTAGGCAAGCACTGGGGAGACTGGGAAATGACCTGTAATATCATCAGTATAGAGCATTCCCTATGAGGAAACATCTTTGACTAATGTGGATTGCTTCCTACTGCTACTTTTAGTGCTTGAGAGCTGTCTGAAACCAGAGAAGTAAAGTGTTGTTGTTACTCAAGCTCTGACATTCAACATGGATCAAAAGCAGTAACTGAATTCAAGTCTCCTTGACTCCAAGCCAGTTTTCTATGCACTAGTCTGTATTGCCTTGGCCTCTTTAATTCCTATCATAAAAGTCATTCCACTGAAATCAGAGGCTCTCACAGTAGGAAGGGAACTTAAAGTTCAGACTGGTAACTTTTTGGGGGCTTTGCACCAGTGTGCTTAAATTTAGAGGAACCACTTCCTCCTTTGGATAGATCCTCTGTATATTGTTCTCATGTCACACAATTCTCTATTAACCATTCTCCATAATTCCCATTATCAGTGCTTGTATATCACCCTCATTCCTTCAGCTGAGGCTAATCTCGCTGTCTTTTCTTCATTTCCAGTGCTTTCACCATTTCTTTGTCTTGGGGCCTACTACCTTACCCTGGGATATTCTCAATTCAACTCAGCCCTGTGGAGATAATTCCTGCTGAACCTACTCTAATTCCCATACCCTCACATGATATAATGTCCCCTTCAAATCCCTCTTGGGGATCTGAGAATTTTGAGTAGTTTAGCTATGTTGGGGTGATGGGTGGAGGGTGGGACATGGGTTGAAGTCTTAGGGTAGTGAATGACTTCCTCTTCTCCTAGGTAATCTTACTTAACTAGAAAGGATTGTGCAAATGAGGACTTGCATGACAGCCAATAGTGATGCAGTTAAAATTGGAAGTCAGTGTGTGACAGTGGAGGTGGAACTCTGAAGCCTTTCCACATCCCTAGAAATCTCTTTTTTTCTTGTCCTGTCTTTATCTCATTCCTCCAGAGAGCTCCCTATATGCTGCCTACCCATGTCTAGTTCTCAGTCTCAGTATCTCCCAATTGTGAATTGTCTCTCAGAGGCCATTTTTAACAACTTGATGTTAAATTCAGCTGTGTTAGAGGGAATGGCTAATATCAACCCTGGAGTAACCCAAGAAAATATTAACTAGGTGGGTGGATAAGATTTGCTAAAAGTAAGGAATAGTGTGTAAGATGCACAACACAATGATGTTTTTGTTTTTGTTTTTTTTTCTTGTGAAGAGAAAGTTTGGAAAAGTCAGAGGATCAAAGATCATAGAATTGTAGGATCATAACCTCATATTTTGAAGGGGACAATTATCTTATAGGTTATTTGATCCAGTTGGTAACTTTAATAGATGATAGGCTCATAGAACGCAGGCTTAGTCATGTATTTAAAGATAAGAGGTATCTTAGATATCGTCGAGGAAACTGGTACCCAGAAAAGGAAAATAACTTGAACAAGATCACAGAGCATCTAAATAACTATGTTTTCTGACTGAAAAGCCATTGAAATTTACACTACATCAAGTAGGTCCTATAGAAAAAGACTTCTATCTGGGGAAGGTGGGATGCAGAAGTAAAGTCTTAAGAGGGTCACCTAAATGACCAACGGACAGCATGCATATGACGGAGAGTTGGGAGAGGGGAAAGAAACATGAAAAAATAGGGATGTCTAAAACAATTTTCTACTTCACAGTGTATTATGGACTGGCTCCGTATATGATAAAACTTTATTTCTTCTTTTTCCACAGTTGCCTAATGTTATATTAATGGTGGGTAATTAATTAAGAATGAAATTAAAATGAAAAGAAATGCATGCATAAACCTAGTAATCTGTTCATTTGTAAAAAATCTTTCATATGTGGGGTAAGGCTGAATGTCTTTTTTTCTCTTATCCTATAGAAATTATTGAAAAGATTATAAAAGGTATTCAAAAGTGGACAGAATACTTGTGAAATATTGATTTAAAGTATTCTGAGTAGCTGTGCTAGAAAGGCAGATAACAAGAGAAAGTAAAATTGAAGGGACTACAGATAGAGAAAGAGTGGTCCTGAAGGATTACAGGAGTGTCTAAGAACATATCTTTTAAGTGGTAGACAAGATTTGAACACATGGTTTGTTCTTTGACCTCAGCAAGATTGCGTAATAAATCGGCAGTAGAACCAGGACCTAATTATTAGTCAAATGTTCTTTCTATCACACCACCTAATTCCCAGTTCTTTCCTCCATTATTCCTTGAATCTCTGAACCAAATTTTCAATTATTTTCTTAGAAACTCTGGGAAAGAGCAAGGTATTTCAAAGACAAAATCCTTGTGGTGGTAATACCATGAACTCTCTTACAACAAAGTTGCATCACTTGGTCACTGCATCAACTGGTCATTGATCTCCATTAATTCTTTTAGAGTAGAACTCAAATTGTTTCAGTATTTCTAGACATTGTTGCTTTCTTTTTTATTGGAGGGGGGAAAGCAAGGCAATTGGGGTTAAGTGACATGCCAAAGGTCATACGGATAGTAAGTGTGTCAAGTGTCTGAAGCTGGATTTGAACTCAGGTCCTCCCGACTCCAGGGCCAGTGCTGTATTCACTGAGCCACCTAGATGCCCCTAGACACTATTTCTTTAAGACCACATCAGGAATCTTGGAAAGGATTGCTGTCCTTTGTCCTTACTCTAGACATGTGGGAGAGATGTAATAATGGGAAGAAACTATGGGATAGTTTCCTTCCCATGGCTATTGGAAGGATTTATAGGGAATATTGCAGCTTAGTGGTCACAAGAACCCCTTGGGATGTTTGGCTAAGTCAAGTGAATTGTAGAACTTTTGTTACCAGTTTGATTTATGTTACAAGGTTGATATTCTGTACACCAAGGAGTTTCAGGGTCTCTTGGGACCACCTATGTAAGGACCAAAATGATCTTTTACTGCTTTAAGGTATCATTTTTTCACAACAGGACTGTCTTTGAAGATTTTGAGGACTTCAAGTTTTGTGGATTGAATATAACCCTCTCTTCCCCTCCCATTAAGGATGTGGGAGAATGGACTCAGGGAGTTTTCATAAATGATATGAACCAAATCATGACTCTCTCGTGACCTCTTGGAACTCAGTTGCAAGCTCAGTTCCTTCCCATTCCAAACTTTGGATTGCTGTGGTTCGTAGTAAGTTAACCTGGGGGTGGGTTGGGCATACAACGTGTAGGTATATACCAGGATTTATATGAGATTGGATACAAGTGGGTTTGTGCATGGCATTTGAAGTCAAGTAATTTTTTTGTTTCAAATAACAAAGAGTTGAAGTATGAACTGTATATTTTTAACCACCTTGAAGGACAATTTCCAAGTTCCCTGCCATCATGCCAACATGGTCTGGAAATAGTATAACTGTCTGCAAATGCCTACAGATCATCTGCACCCAAGAAGTAATGAAGATATTGAAAACTGGAAATTTGAGAAGAGGATTTCAATTTGGGGGAAAGTATTTGGAGAGAAGCACACACATTTGCTCCACATTGGGATGTTATCTAGAAGGCAGAAGACTGTCAGCATTTGCCTGGTGAGTCATAGAGATCAGCTAGAGAACAAAATTAGGATGGAGAATGGGGAAGGGACATTGGTGGTGGTTGTGGTGAAACTCAGAAGTGTGAGCCCAATCTCTGAGGTTTTAGTCTGGGTTTTATTGGTGAAGGCTGGTGAACAAAATAAACCGTATTACTCTATGTTATGCTGCATCATATTGAAATTCTTTTTTGTCTATTCTATGTGTTTTACAGAGTATCTGAGTGGACCGAAGAGGTGGCGAGGCAAAGGAATTGGGTTAATTAGTAGAAGTCACTAACCAAATCACAAATGTACTATAATGGTTTCAAATATCAGTCATTCTCATCAATTGGAATGATTAATACAAATATTGGTGGGTGTCCCATCCATTTGTGGTTGCATTATCTGGTCCTAGATTTAAAAGTACTATTACACGAGATTTCTAGAGTGATTGGTCACTAATTTCATAGATTCTAAAATATGACCAAAAACTAATAGGATCTTAGTTTATATTAACAAAGAGCGTCCTGAATGGTGATAGACCTGCTGTCCTTGTCTCTATTCAGATCACATTTGGGTGTTTGAAATAGAGCTGAGCAAAAGTGGACTGGTGTGCCCTAAGAGGTAAAAAATACACTAAATTGTTATGGAGTCCTTAAAAGAAAAAGGTGGAATAAACATTTGTAAATGTTATATAGATTATTCCTTTATCTTTATAGGTTGAACTAGATTTACACCTTAATCAAATATAGATTGCATGAACTCTTAACATGATGGTCAAGTTTGGAGTAAAATGTGTTTTAGGGCATAAGATCACAGGAAAGAGGGGCTAGATCCTCTATTGAAGTTAATGTATCAGGCAATGAATTAGATAGCAAATTAGGCATCGGTCAGCCCAAGTATTCTATGAGAGATGGATATCTCAAAGCTCTTTAAAGGAGAATAACTGAGTCCTCTACATTCTCCAGCTACATGGAACATTATTTGCAACTTTGTTTATGGACATCAAGTTTGAAACAGAGTCAGCATCAGTGTTCATGTTGGAGAACTTAAAAAACCACTTAAACAATTTTTATGTAATCAGTCATTTAGTATGTGCATAATTTTGTTTGAACTTGCATGTTTCATTGATCCCTTCCTCTTCTTCCTTCTCTCTTCTGTTTCAGCCTTCTCATATTTTTTCTCTACTTTTTTCTCCTTAATTTCTTTTATAGCAATTTCCTCCTTCTACTTCTTTTACTTTATCAATTAAGTTATAATTTACTTTGTACAAGAACATCTATTAGACACCAGATATATGTAGATCACCATGAAGGGGGATAGGAGAATGAAAAGAAGATCAAATCATACTTTTGACTACAAGGAGCTTAAACTGGGGAATACATGAGGTGGAGTACATATGAAAGCGAGAAGGATATTCTAAGAGACAAAGGTGTGGTACAGCACATACAGAAATACTGCAGGAGTTTAGAGGAAAGGACAATCATTGAACAGTAAGTCATCCAGGAAAGAGACTTCATGGAGGAACTTAAGGTGGTCCTGGAAGTATGGGTAGAATTCAGACAGGAAGTAGCCAGGGCACTGGATATTCAGGCAAAGGAATGTCTTGATTAAATGGGTCAGGGAAAGGCATGTTTCTGAAACAATGCATTCTAATCTTTTTGGAGAAGAGCAGCATGTCTCAAACTTTTTGTTCGTAAGACCAAAAACCTTTATACTTTTAAACATTACTGAGGACATCAAACAACTTTTGTTCATGTTGGTTATGCTCATCAAGATTTAATAGAAATGAAAGCATTTAAAATCATACATTTACTTATTTAAAAATAATAATTACATGTTAACAGAAATAATATCTTAATGGAAAATAACTATTTTAAAACAAAAACTTAGTGAAAAGAGTTGCATTGTTTTATGTTTTTGAAAATCTCATTAATGTCTTGTTTAATAGGAAATAACTGAATTCTCATATATACTTCTGAATTCAATATGTCATAATATGTTGGTTTGGTTGAAGCAAACGAAGACAATCTGGCCCCACAAAGATATGTAATTTAAAAATAGAGAAACATTTTAATAAACAAATAGCATCTTAGTATCATTATGAAGATAGTTTTTGCTTCATGGACTAGCTGAAAGGATTTTAGGGACCTCCTAGGGTCCATGGATTATACTTAGAGAACCACTGTACAAAAGATTTGTGAAGTAAGTTACAGTGTGGTAAGGTTGCAGAGTGTAAATACTTACTAGTACCTTATATTTCATTAAATTTCAAGCCTTAAATAATGCAAAAATAGACGTAGTATGAACTATACTATCATTTCCCATGAGGATTTACCTCATATCCAGTGCTCAGGTGCCTTGCAAGATCTATGCTTATAAAAATTACTCCAAATGGAAAAGTGTCTGAGGCTGTTTTGTATTATAAGAAGGTCCTTTATTCCTTGCAACTCATTAAATATTCTAAATGGTTTAGGATTTTAATGCAAGATAGTATAGGACTATGGAGTATTTTGACTTGTGGATGATATTTGAGCAAGGTAATTTTATAGTTGACAGTCTATAGGATATTCTGGGAGAAAGGTGGAAACATTCTGGAAGGTATCTCGTTTTATAAAATAGTTTGGGAGAAAGGTGGATATTCTGGGAGAAAGGTGGAAACATTCAGGAAGGTATCTCGTTTTATAAAATAGTTTGGGCATTTGAGTTTGTAGCCCAGGGTGGGGATCTAGAAGACGGCTTAATCATTACAGAAGATTTTCTAAGGGTGTTATGCGTTGCATGAGTCAAACTTGCTATATATTTATAGATGTGGTTTTGACAGACAAATCAGTTGTTTACATATTCATTCATTGCAATTAAAAAAGTTTCCATTAGCCACCTACTATATGTAAGGATATAAAGACAAAAAATAAGCAACTGGTGTTCTTAATTATTATTAATTCTATTTGGGAGAAGCAACATGTAAATAATTACAAATATTTATACAAAGCAGCATAAAGTATTTTAAGAAGGAGAGTTTTCTTATAAGCGGTGGCATCAAGCAAGGCTTCAAGTAAGAGGTGGCATCTAGGCTATGCTATGAGGAAAGCTAAGGATGATATAAGACTGAGGTAAAGTGGGAGTGCATTTCAGATGTAGCTTATCATTTAGTAAAAGTCATGTAGAGACGTCTATGATGTCATGATGGTGAGAGCCTAGTGGGAAAGTCTGACTAGAACAAAAAGTGTTACAAAATTAGACTGGAAAGGTAAATTAGAACCATATTGCAGAAACTTTAAATTTCAAGATGAAAAGTTTGCATTTTATTCTGAGGTCATTGTTTATCCCAAGGTCATTTAATATTGTATTTTTTAAAATTTATTTTTAACTTATAAAATAAACAAGTATTCCTATAACATAGTAGAATTTAGGCAAAGATGATTGCACATGAAATTGCAAATCTATTATGTACAACTTCTTATTCCTTTTAATTATATAATAAAGTTATCAGGAAGCTTCCTTCCCCTCTCTTTTCCCCTCCTCCTCACTCTACAGATGGCTACAATTAGACACAAATATGTCTATACATGTGTGTGGTGTGTATCTATATCTATAAATAAAATTATTCTCTACAAACTTCTATTTATCAGTTCGTCCTCTGGATGCAGATAGCATCTTCCTTCATAGGTCTTTTATGGTTATTTGGGTTTCTGTATTAGTTAAAATGACATTCACTCAAAGTTGCTCTTAAAACAATATTATTGTTACTGTATAAAACATTCTCTTGGTTCTGCTCATTTAATTCTTCATTACTTCATGCAAATCTATCCATGTTTTTTTTTCTAAGATCATTGAGCTCATCCTTTATTACTGTATAATAACATTCCATCATAATGATATACCACAACCTGTTTGGCTATTTCCCAATTGATGGGCATCTCTGCAAATTCCACTTCTTTGACACAACAAAGAAAGCTGCTCTAGATATTTTAGAACATATATCTTCTTTTCCTTTTCCCCAATCATCTTTTGAAACAGACTTGGTAGTGGTATTGCTGGGTCAAAGGGTATATACAATTTAATAACTCCTCCAGATGACTCTCCAAAATGGTTGGATCATTTCACAGTTGTACAGTGAATTAGTGTGCCAATTTTCCATATTTCCTTCAATATTTGTCACTTCTTCCTTCAATCATTTTAGCCAATCTTACAGGTATAAAATGATACCTCAAGGTTGTATTAATTTGCATTTCTCTAATCAATAATAATTTAGAACATTAGAAAGCCAGCAGCATAGTTAGAGATGCATTTTTGCCTATATTAACTTAGCAGTTGTATGGAATGTGGATGAATTACAGTGGGAGGGGAGAATTGGAGGAAGAGAGGCAAATTAGGAAATTATTTGAATGGTATAACTAAGAGGTAATTAAGGCCTGAACCAATTGAGGGGTTGCATGAGTGGAAAGAAGATGACAACTGCACAGAGATTTTGTGGAGGTAGAATGACAAGATCTGGTAATTGATTGAGCATAGGGGTTCCTATTTGGAAGTTCCTGTTTGGAAGCCTGAAGGATGGTGGTGTCATCAACACAAATAGGAAAACATGAAGGAAGAATGGATTTGGAGAGATAAGAGTTCTCTTATGTTCATGTTGAGTTTGAGAGGCCTATGAGAGATACAGGTAGTGATGTCTAACTAACAACTCCTAATACAGCATTAGTGTTTTGGGAAGAGGGGTCATTTATTTACAAGATAGTTTTAAAGATCATTGGTGTCTTGGAGTCAGAAGTACTGGAACTTTTAAACATGCTTCACTATACACTTCCCATTTTGAAGCCATTTTGCTTATGTCTTTAAAAAATAATGTTAATTTTATTTTGTTGACTTGCTTTACAAACAAGATTGTTGATACAATTGAGGAGATTGTGGAGTTTAGCAGAACCATGATGCCATGCACTCACTAGGATCTTAATAAATATCCACTGAGTGAAGAGATTAAAGTGAAAGGTAAATAATGAGTTATTTCACTATTTCTGTTGATGGCAACACTATCCTTTCAGGCTCCTAGGTTTGCAGTTTTACAGACATCTTGAATGTTTCCCTCTCATTCAACACTAATATCCCCTTAAATTCTACATCTTGTTAATCCTACTTTCACAAAATCTCTCACTACTAGCATCTTCTCTCCATTCACAGAAACCCCAACTTTCATTAGAATATAAGCTCATATATGTTCTGTTATTTTCATTGTTTTATATACATATATACGTATATATATGTATATATATATATATGTGTGTGTGTATATCTATATCTATATCTATATCTCATAGCTCTCTGGAGAGGGAGGTGGAGAGATACACGGGATAACTATGATCATGTAAGAAACAGAAGAAATCAACAAAAAGTTATTTTTTAAAAAGCTGCAAATACTGTATTTACCCATGACAACTTTATGCTTAAATTCTTTACAATGGAGCATGTACCACTGTTCTCTCAATTCTTCTCTAGAACAGTTGTAATATTCTTGACTTCTTTCATATTTTTATTCTATATTCTATAACTTGGCAACTCATTTAGTCTCAAAACTTGAACTGCCATCTGTACGGGCATGGGTTCTGAACATGTGTCTTCAGTACTCATTTCTCTTCTGAACTCCATATATACATCTCCAGCTCCCTAGCAGTACATCTCTCCTTCTATATTCCATTAACATTTCAGAAGTCCACATTTCCAAAACTTAGTTCATTATCTTTCCTCAAAAACTTACTCTTACCTTCTTACATTATTTTTTTACGTTGCTATGATTTACTCTGTCTCCTATGTTTTCCTTCTGTTTTTCATTTTTTTCTGTTGATTTATATGTTTATATTGAAGGTCTTTGAGTTTTCCTTGGTAATTTAAGTCTTCTGCCCTTCCCTCCCACCTTATTTTCTTTTATTTTTCACTTTTTGACTCCCTGCCTTCTGATTGTGGTTTCCTTATGGATCTCAAAGGATCTTAGTCTCATTGTAGACTAGGCAATTCACGGTTCATCAACCTAAGTCTTTCCCCTAAATGACTTTTGGGTGGTCAGAACTGTTCCTAGCTATGTTCTTGCCCTTTTTCTCAAGCTAAGTGGATTTCAGCATATCACCTCCTACCTGCTCCTCCACCCCAGCCCTCAGTGTCCTCTCATGTTTCCTTTATTCTTTTGTTATTTGCTCCTGGCCTTTTAGAGTTTTTCTGTGCTGGTATTCTAGGGTTGTTCACCCCAGAACTGACTGATGGTGTTAAAAGACTGACTGTTAACTCCTCTCTGTCTTTACTATTGCTACATGGGTGTTTGCCCCAGAAGTAAGGCCTTAGACTTAAAGGGCCAGGGTCTCCCATTGCATCCCGGGTCATCTCCTTTCATCCTGTTGAATATTGGGTCACTGGATCCAGATGGCTCAAGGAGTGACAGTGAGTCTGGCGACCTTACCTAGCTCTCCCTCACTCAAATCAAAGTCAGCTTACAAGTCATGTCATCACTTCCCTGATGCGATGGTGGTCTTCAAAAATGAAGGACAAATACAACAACAACAAACCACAGAACTAGCAATTTAGATTTTTCAGGCTGGCTTCTAACAAAATTTTACTCTTGATGTGTTATGATTGGCTGAATATTCGCTTCAGCCAGGGCAAATTTTGGTAGCCTGGGGGCAAGGTCTCTATGGCACTGGAAAACAGAAGGTGAATGGGATATGAGTAGATTTTTAAAAATAATATTATCATTTAGTTAAATTTTTCCCAATTAAATGTGAAGATTTTTAACTATCCTTAAAAAATTTTTGAGTTCCAAATTCTTTCCTTCTGGCCCAGTCTTCCACCTTCCTTGAGAAGAAAAGGACTTAGATTTTGATTATACATATGAGGTCATACCACATATATGTCCATATTGACCATGTTAGAAAACCCTCCCCTACCCCCAAAAAACCTAAGAAAAATAAAATTAAAAAAAAGTTTCAACCTACATAGTTCATCAGTTCTCTCTCTGGAGGTGGATAGCATTTTAGTCATGTGTCCTTTTGAATAGTCTTGGATCACTGTCTAAATCAGAGTAGCTAAGTCTTTAATGGTTGATCATCCTTATTACTGCATATGATATTCTCCTAGTTCTGTTCACTCCACTTTGCATTAGTTCATGTAAGTCTTCCTAGGCTTCTCTGAAACTGTCCTGCTCATCATTTCTTATAGCACTATACAATATACACACAACAACATACTACAATTTATTCAGCCATTTCCCAACTGATGGGCATAGCCTCAATTTCCAGTTCTTAGCCACCACAAAAAGAACTGCTATAAATCTTTTGGTAAAAAAGGGCCTTTTCTGTTTTCTTTGATCTCTTTGGGATACAAACCTAGTACTGATTTTGCAGGATCAAAGAGCATACGGAGTTTTATAGCTCTTTGGGCATAATTCCAGATTGTTCTCCAGAATGGTTGGACTAGTTCATAACTCCAAGAGTGCACCATTATCCCAATTTTGCCACATATCCTTCAACATTTGTCATTTTCCTTTTCTGTCATTTAGTGAAACTGATAGATATGAAGTGGTATTTCCGATTTGATTTAATTTGCATTTCTCTATAGTGCTTTAGAGCATTTTTCATGCGACTGATAGCTTTAATTTCTTCTGAAAATTGCCTAGTCCTGTTCTTTGACTATTTGTCAACTGGAGAATGGCTCTTTCCTTTCCAAATGTGGTTCAGTTCCATATGTATTTTTGAGAAATTAAGCCTTTATGAAGAAAACTTGCTGCAAATCCACCCTCCCCCCAGTTTCTTGTTTTCCTTCTGATTATGGTTGTATTAGTTTTGTTTGTGCTGCTACTTTTTTAATATAATGTAATCAAAATTATCCATTGTACATTGAATAATGTTTTCTATCTCTTGTTTTGTTTAATTTTTTCCCTTATCCATAGATTTAACATGTACATTTTTCACACCCCTAATTTACTTATAATATTACCCTTTATGTCTAAATAAGTTATCTATTTTGATCTTGTCTGGGTTTATGGAATGAGATATTGGTCTATGCCTAGTTTCTGCCAAACTCATTTCAAGTTTTCCCAGAAATTTTTGTCAAATAATGAGTTCTTGACCCCAAAGCTTGGATCTTTGTGTTTAACAACCACAAGATTACAATGGTCCTTTACTACTGTGTTTTGTGTACTGAATTTATTCCACTGATCCATCACTCTATTTCTTACCCAGTACCAAATTATTTTGATGATTACCACTTTGTAATATAGTTTGAAATCTGAACCTGCTAGGCCACCTTCTTTAAATTGTTTTTTTCCCATTGATTTCCTTAGTAATCTTGACCTTTTGGTCTTCCATGTAATTTTTTTTTGCTATTTTTTCTACATCTGTAAAATAATTCTTTGGTAGTTTGTTATGGCACTAAATGAGTAAACTAACAGGTATAAATGCCATTTTTATTATATTGGCTCAGCCTAACCTTGAGCCGTTAATATTTTTTCAATTGTGTAGATCTGTATTTGTGTGAAAAGTATTTTGTGATTGTTGTCTTGGCAGGTAGATGCCCAAGTATTTTATATTGTGTGCAGTTATTTTAAGTGGAATTTTTCTTTCTATCTCTTCCTGCTGGGTTTTCTTGGTAATATATAGAAATGCTCATGATTAAGTGTTGGTTTATTTTATATCCTGCAACTTTGTTGAAGTTGTTAATTGTTTCAACTATTTATCTGTTGTTCATTAAGTATACCATCATACTACATGAAAAGAGTGATAGCTTTGTTTCCTCATTGACAATTCTGATTCCTTTAGTTCCTTTTTCTTGTCTTATTGCTATAGCTAGCATTTCTAGTACATTATTGACTAATAACAGTGATAACTACCATCCTGACTTTACTTCTGATCTTATTGGGAAGGCTTCAAGTTTATTTCTGTTACAGATAATGCTTACTCTTAGTTTTACATAGATGTCAGTTATCATTTCAAGAGAAGTTCCGTTGATTCCTATGCTTTCCAGTGCTTTTAACAGAACAGATGCTTTATTTTGTCAAGGGATTGTTGGGATAATCATATGATTTTTGTTGTCATTGTTATTGATATGGTCAATTATGCTGATAGTTTTCCTGATATTGAACCATCCGTGCATTCCTTATATAAATCTTACCATGCGATCTTTGTGATATATTGTTGTAATGTCCTTGCTAGTATTTTATTTAAATTTTTTCCATCACTATTCATTAGGGAAATTTGTCTATAGTTTTCTTTCTCTGTTTTTTGCTCTGTCTGCCTTAGGTATCAAAGCTTTCTTTGTGTATGAAAAGGAATCTGGTCAGATTCCTTCTTTACCTGTTTTTTTCCCAAGCAGTTTATATAGTATTGAGATTAAATGTAGCCATGATTGAAGGGATAAATTATTGTAGAGAAGGGGCCCATTTTTTATCACTATCACCAACTGTTGACCAACTCACCAACAGACAGGCAACAAGAGCTCTTGAAGTGGTAGCACCCTCAGACCACATGTACTGTTTCCAGCCTGGTCAACTGACTTCCTAATTGGATTGAATTATTCTTGGTTTTAAATTTGAAAAAAGTCCAGTGCCAGATGATGCTCTGAGTTTAAGAAGACTCAATTCACCAAGAGGTCCCAAAGGAACATAGAGTGTGCTTTGTCTTCATGAGTCTGCTCTGCACTTCCTCCTCCAGTGAATATATATGACACAACAGTTATAACCTTATATAAATCTTGATGTCCGTGTAGCATGCAAATAGTCCCTTTATCTCTTTTATTGTCAAATCAAAATAGGGAGAAAAGAACTCGTCATCAACTAAGAAGTTTTTGATCATATGGAACCTATGTATATGGTAAACCATCTCTTTTATTCTCTAATCTTCTTCTTAAACAAGTTAAGGATGTTGTTATTTGATACTTTACACGTGTACACTGGGCTTGATTTCATACCGAGTCATTCTGCTATTGCAATTATGTTTCTCTTCTTACTTCAGCCTCAGGAATCAAGCAAGCCCTCTCTATAGCTGTGGCTTTCATACCATTTTTAAAGTTATTGCCTGGATTCACTCTTTCAGAGTCCACATGTGTTTGGATGTTTTTGATTTGCACTACATGTTAGCTGCTTGTAGCTCACTAGTGTTTGGTGATCCTGGTCTAGGTAGAGATGAGTGGCCAAAAGAATATAATTTCCCATTAAGGAAGAATGTGATATGCCAGAAAACAGAGACAAGAAGGAAAGGAAGCTAAGGGAAAAGGGAAAAGCGTTGGTTAGTTACCAAGGCTCAAGCAGAGAATCAGTATCTGGAAAAATGAATGGAAGAATTGGCCTCAAAGTTGCAACTCATGAGTAAATATAGAGGTTTGGTTCTATTCTCCTTTTCTTTGCTATCTCTACTTTGCTGTTTTATAAAGTGCTCATTCATTTTGGAGGGGTGACAAGTATTGCCTGGATTGATTAAATTGTACATTTGATAGTCGCAATCAGAAACTAATTGGTTGGAACTTGCCTCAGTTCTACTTCAGCAAGGGATCCTTTGCAATGCTGTGCTGAAGTCAACTCAAAGAGGCTTATTAGAGTCCATTGCTAAATTTTTAATGTGAGGATTTACACCTCAGAAATCAACAAATGCTACAAAATGGTCCTGGATTTATTGTTTTGTTAATTCCAAGAATTAAAAAAGTGATGGAGAAAATGATAATAATGTAAATAAACCTAAAGATATATCATACACATATACATGTCATGTATATATATATATATGTATGCATGTGTACACACCAACATATAGTATATATATATGTATATATGTTTGTGTATGTATTCATGTATGTGTGTATGTATTTGGAAAACTAGTCATTAAGTATTTACTAGCATACTACCAGTTCTATGCTATTTAATAGTTCTCTTTGCCAAATAATTAGTCACCCATTCCTCAAGGTTTTTTTTTTAAATAATTCTGATCCTAGAGAAGCAGTGAAGGAGATGGAGAGGTTTTTTTAAGTTCCTTAAAATCAGGCATCTCTTTTAGGTTTGTTTTTGTTTCTCTTTATAGCCCCAATAATAGGGCTGAATGAGTAATGGGTATAGAACATAGATTCATAGAAGTTATAGTATCGAAGAGTCAAAAGAGATCTTAGAGTACTTTTTGTCTAATTTTTTTTTATTTTAAAGATACTAATAACTCACCTCTATGTAATGCTTTAAGGTTAACAAAGTGCTTCTCTTCCTCCCAACAAGGCTGTGGGGTAAGTAGTGTATGTAGTCTTATCAACATGAAAAATGAGGAAATTGAAACTCTGAGACATTGAATTACTTTCTTATGAGCCAACTAATAAGTGACTGGGTCGTGTTTCAGACTCAATCCTGACTCCAATTTCAGCACTCCATCCACTACCTCATGCTGGCTTCAGGAACTGAGATGAGGCTCATAGAGGATAAGTACTTTGTCCAAAGTCACAGTTTTTGGCCAAGTTGGAACTAAATGTCAGATCTGCCATATCTCCCACCCAATAATCTTTCCAGCCCACTATACTGTGTGTATACACACACACACGTACACACAGAAACACACTTGTTAAATGCTACATTAAAATATTTTACAAGTTCTATTAGAAATATAATAAATCATTATTAAATCAAAACAAAAAGTTTTTACCTCAAGCATTTCTTGTGTTTCTTCTAATTTCTAAAATTTTCTTATTTCCTAATAAGCCTGAATACAGAAAGCAAAATTGCAATCATTTACACTAATGAGGTTAAGGAAAGTCTGAATTAGGTTAAAAAAACTTGAATTAGAAAATTTTAAAAAGTAAATTCTTTCAAATACAGAAAATCAAGGAAAAGGGGCTAATAAAATATTGTTAGATTTTGGGATCAGAATCTTAAGGATGTTTAAAAAGAATAAGTAGCAATGATTTATGATATCTATATTTAGACATCGCTATGAGCTCTAAAAAGGCTTGGCAACATTTTCTTTTAAAATTATTTTCTCCAATTGCAAACGATTCATTATGAACTCAATATGAAACATTAATAAAACCAATTAATTTGCCTTATTTTCATTTACATGAAAACAATGTAAAGACAAATTGTCTTGTTTTTAAAAATCATTCCCATAAACCCTTTATGGATTTTTTTGTTCCTGTTCAATCTTCCTCTTATATAATTACAAAGAATAGATATTCCCCTCTTCTGGTTCTGTTTTTCACACTTTGCATTATTTCATAGTTATTCTTAAGGCATTATTGAATTCCACCACATGAATGAACTATTATTTATTAAATTAATTTGGTAATTGACATTTAATCTTCTTATAATTTCTTTCTTTTTGTAATGACAAATAATGCCAATGTAAATAAAAACTTTTAAAAAATAAGATAAAATTCGCAGCATATTCTCAACATTGGAATTATTGAGTATAATGAAATGGCTGTTTGTTGAGTATCATAAAATTGTTTTGCAGAAAGATTCCATTAGTTGGCAATTTCACCATCAGAGACTATTATCAGTTTTTCCACAACTCTCTCAGCTTTGTGTTTTGCTGCTTTTCATAATTTTTAGCATTTTGATAAATGTGGTGTGATATTCCAAAATTCTTTTTATTTGTATCTCTTAACATGTAAAGCTGAACAAGTGTTTTTCAAGTAATTATTAGCAATTTATATTTCCTTTCCAGTCAAGTGTCTTATAGTATCATTTGGTCTTTTATCCATGGAAACTCGAAAGTTGTCTTTATTTATTCTTAATAGTTATTTATATATTTAAATGTAAACTTTTACTTTTCTTCTTTCTCATAAATATTTTACTCAATATTTTGTTTTTCTTTCTTCTGATTCCATTTTTCTATAGGTAATGCTTTTAAAGTTTCATGTGACCAAGTACATCTCGTCCTTAATAATTTCTTCTGCTTATTTAGTAACTAAAAGTTATCTTCCTTCTATACCTGAGATAAGTACATTATTTTATTTGCATCTATCATTTTTTTCCAGGTAAAAAAATCTCAATGAAAGTCACTATGGGATATGCTGTAAAATGAGGGTCTAAATTTATTTGCCATTATATTACAATGAGGTTTCTCAAATATGTTTGCTAAATAATGAATTTCTGTTTTTATTTTCTATAGGTTTATCAAAAGATCAGTATCATCATGAGAGTAGAGAACTACAGAAAGAGATCAGCCTGTAAAATTTTGCTATAGAATGTGGGAAAGAGGGCAATAGTCTCCCTGAATTCTCTAGCCAGCTTAGCAGTTATTATTTTGAATTAGAAACAAACGAACCCAATGATTGATAAAATCAGAGAACATAAATACTTGAGAAAGAATTAGCTATTTGACAAGAAGAGAAAGGGAAACTTGGTAAAACATTTGGCACAAATTAAGCTTTGACCAATGTATTTAATATGTCACAATGAGTCCCAAGTAGATAGTGAATTAATTATACAACATCATTTAAAATAATGAATAGGGATTGAGGTACCTTTTGTAGTTATGATTAGACATAAAATTTTCAAGAGATAGAGAGGATTATAGAGGTTGAAATTGAACATTATTAATACAACGTAATGAAGTGCTTCTGTGTAAATAAAATCCATGCTGCTAGAAAAAGAAGGAAAATAATTTGTAAAAAAAAAATTTTCATCAAATATCTCTGATAAAACTATCTCTAGTATCTGGGAATTTAGCTCAACTATGTAAGACCAAGATTCATTTCGCAAAAGATAGCTAAAGAATATGAATAATGAAGTCTCAAAAACTGTGAAAAACATAAACAACTAAATGGAAAAAATGCTCTGAATTACTAAAAGTAAGAGAAATGTATGGTAAAATAATGTTGAAGTTTCTACTAACACCTAGAAAATTGAAAAAAAATTACAAAAATGGAAAGATTCAATTTTGGAGGATCTTCAGGAGCACAGGCATGCTGGTATATTCTTGAAGGTTCTGTGACTTGGTCCCAAAAGTTTGAAAAACAATTCAAAATTATGAAAAAAGTGACTAAAATGTCTATACCTTTTTACCCAGAATTCCTACTGATAGGCACATATCTCAAAAAGATTAAAAGAAAGAAAGAAATTATATGTCTAAACTTTTACACAAAAATTATTTTGTCTTGGAAAAGAATTGAAAATAAAGTGGGTGTCTATTGAATGGGAAATTACTAAATGTGATGGGTTGTATTATTAGAATAGAACACCATTGTACTTTAAAAAATGGCAAAAATGAGGAATTTGGAGAAAAAACAGACATGTCTACTGACACAGAGCAAAGTAATCAGAACCAGAAAAACACTATTCACAATGCATAAAAATTCAAATGGAGAGAACAACAAAGGAAATAGGATATTGCATTGTCACTGTATAAAAGAGATAAGAACATATATCTCCCTCCTTTCATTGGAGGGGCAAGGTAATGGGAGGGGAATGTGGTATATACTGTTATATGTATTTATTATACCAATTACTTTTACTGAACTATTTAAAAAAATCTTTGTTTTAAAGGGAGCCTTTCTGGGTAGAGGAGAAGGAGGGACATGTTTCTAAATGAATTCAATGTACAAATAGTGTTTAAAAACCTCTAAAAGATCTACTGTATTTTGAAAACCGAGTCTTGAAATTCTTTTCTATCATTTTTCTATTCTCTCACACTTTTATTAATTTTCTTTTATCAATTGAACTGCTAGATTTTTGGTTTGTCTAAATTGAGAAATATTTAATTCTTTTAACCTTAAAAAAAATCTTTCCATGTTTTCTAGTTTCAACCATACTTTGCCAGATACCATTATTACTAATCTTCTTTTCTGGAAGTGTTGACATATGATATATTTAAAAGCAACCTCTTGGTTTTTGTCTATCTGTGTCTTTGTATATTTAATAGGTTTCCTGTCAATAAAATAGTGATTGGTTTTGTTTATGAATCCATCTGTAATTTTTTTTTGGTCATTCACGTTTATTCTTATGAGTATTGCACTCAATTTATCTTACATTTCTTTTTTTTGATGTGGCCTTATTCAAGCTATTAAAAGTAGCTAGACAGACAAGTTATATTTCTGTCTTTATATGATTAATTCTAATATTTCCTTAAGATTTAATGCTCTTTTTATTATAGAAGGGATTCTGAAGAATTGCAGAAAGCAGGACAGAATACTACAAGGTTACTTGGACTTAAGGGCACCATGACAATATGACTATTTTGGCAGTGGCTGACTAAGTATTTCTCCTTCTCAAGGTGATTTAAAAAATTTTTTTTACTTTCTCTCTTTTGGGATTCAGTAGGATTAACAGAGATAGTAATTCTCAATTATTCTGGAGATTTGAGCAGATTTGGCTCCCTTGTTTCTTTCTACTCTGCTCTACTAGAAGAAGAACCTCAATAGTATTTTGGTTTAGGTGAAACATTACTCCTCTAAAATTTAATACATTATTGATTTGCTCATCAAATTTTTTTTTCATAGACAGTCCATATTTCACTTTAACTTATCCCTATGGAACTGTTACAAATGAGCATAATATGAATCTATTAAGGCAACATGATCATATGGAAAGGTTACTAGATTGTGAGTTCAGAGATTAATGTTTAAAACCTGACTTCCCTACTTATTCACTGTGTGTTCTTAAATGAATCACTATAGATTTAGAAATTATAATTAATAATGTGAAACTACTAAATTAGGTGATCTTTAAGGCTCATTTCAGCCAGCTATGTGGTACAGTGGATAGAGTGCTGGGCCTAGAGTCAGGAAGACTCATTTTACTGAGTTCAAATTTGACCTCAGCCACTTTTTAGCTGTGTGATCCTGGGCAAGTCACTTAACTCTGTGTGTTTGTTTCCTTATCAGATAAATCAACCAAAGGAGGAATGGCAAACAACTCCAGTATCTTTGCCAAGAAAAGCCAGAATGGGTCCCAACTGAAAATGACTGAACAACAAGAAGGCTCCTTTCTATTCTAAAATTTTATAATTTCAATTCTACCTTTAAAATAACCCCTTACTCCCATATATTATATATAAACTGTTATATAATAAATATACCTATGTAATATTTTCTCTTAGTGGATATTATCTGTAAGGTCCAAATCATGGGCATTTCTTTTTAGCTATGTAGCAATACAGAAGAGAATGGTACCCACTTGTAGAGAAGGGTGCACATATGGCAAGGGCTATCTTCGTCCTTGTCTCCAGTTGAGGCAGAATAGACATCTCTAGCCTTTTCTCCCTACTCACTGCTCTCCAAGAGAGATTTATATTCCTGCTAAGAAGTGAAGACAGAAATTATGATAGGAAAGGAGCCCACGTAGCCAAATCATAGCAAAGCAGAAATCAGAGAAGGAAAATATAGCAGATTATATGCCAGACAATATAGAGGGTAGGAGCTTGCTTACTGGGAGCAAGAGAACTCAGCTCAACTAAGGCAGTGTCCTGGATGTTACTCAAGGGAAAAATCCCTGAAGTCTCCTGATTAGAAAGCTGGGAACAGGAACATGATGGAGACCATTTCCTTCAGCAACCTGAAATAGGATTGAGCTCTGCTATCTCTTGAAGTTGGAATCTAGCTTGAGGCTCAAAGAAGACTGTCGCTTGTGCGCGCACACACACACACACACACACGTCAAAGTTGATATTATTCTGATCCTCTAGAGCAGGGGTGGGGAAACTGAGGCCTTCAGGCCACATGTACCCTTCTAAGTCCTTGGGTGTGGCCTTTTGACTGAATCTAAGTTTTACAGATCAAATTCTTTTTTTAAGGGAATTTGTTCTATGAAATTTGGATTCAGTCAAAGGGTCTCAATGGAGTACCTAGAGGGTCACATGTGGCCTTGAGGCTGCAAATTCCCCAACCCTGCCTTAGGGAATATCTCAACATGTACTTCTTCATACAACCTCTGATATCTAGTTTACCCTTAATTTTTGATGACCTCTTAGAATTATAGAATGCTTAAACTAGAAACACGAGAGAGATGATCAAATCTAATCATCTCATTTTTTAGATAGTGTTCTTGGCTATAATGCTGACTATACCTTAGCAAGATAGATGCTAATAGATGCAGGTTTTGGTTTTTAGCTATACAGTATATGGGAAAATAATTTTTGGGAACCAAAGATCTAAATTAAGCTATATTTTCCATTCCAATAACTGCTTGTCCCATTCCCTCTAGGAGACTGGAGTAAATACTGGACAGAATGGACAGAGTGAATCAATCTGTGGTATCTGAATTTGTGCTATTAGGACTTACTGATTCATGGGAGCTCCAGATCTGTCTCTTCATATTATTTTCTGTGATTTATTTGGCTACTGTTTCAGGTAACATTCTTATTATGACCACAGTTATCACTGATTCCCATCTCCATTCCCCCATGTACTTCTTGTTAGCCAACCTATCTTTTGTGGATTTATGGCTTTCCTCAGTCACCATCCCCAAGACAATCATAGACTTTTTAAGGGATAGCAAGACCATCTCCTTTGAAACCTGCATGTGGCAGGTTGTCTTTGTACATTTTGCTGGGGGTGGTGAGATGGTGTTGCTCGTGACTATGGCCTATGACCGCTATGTAGCCATATGCAAACCTCTTCACTATACAACCATCATGAGCCAGCAAAAGTGCATTTGGCTTGTTGTTATCTCATGGGCTATTGGGCTTGTACACTCAGTTAGTCAATTGGCTATGATTGTCGATCTGCCTTTCTGTGGTCCTAGAGAGATAGATAGCTTTTTTTGTGACCTTCCACTGGTGATTGAACTTGCCTGCATGGATACTTATGTCCTAGGATTATTGGTGAATGCTGATAGTGGATTCCTTGCTACAACCTGTTTCATCCTACTTTTGATTTCTTACACCTATATCCTACTCACTGTTTGCCATCACTCTACAGATGGGGTATATAAAGCATTGTCCACTTGTACTGCCCACATCATGGTGGTGGTAATATTCTTTGTACCTTGTATCTTCATTTATCTTTGTCCACTCAACATTCCTTCAGTGGACAAATTTCTTGCTGTGTTTTATGCAGTATTTACACCTCTATTAAATCCTGCTATCTACACTTTGAGAAACAAAGAGATGAAAGCGGCCATGAAGAGACTGAGAAGCCCACATGTGAGTTCAAGGGAAAAATCTTAGGTATCTCTCTTGATCAGAAGCACCACCCATCAAGTAACTCTTTTGACTTGAAGTCATGGATGGATACACAAATTTGACGATTGTAGACATTCAATTTGCACCTGTAAGTTGTGCGTATCATTGGAACTATGATCATCAGTGGAAACATATGAAGTTTTCCCTTGAAATTTTAACAAGATAGATTCAGAAGCTATTCTCCATGAAGACTGCTCTGTTTGCCTCTCTTTTTGTCTCTATTTCTTTCTGTCTCTCCCTTTCTCCCAAGGAGCTGCCCTTAAGTAAAAGGCAATATGGCATAGTAGAAAGAGCACTGGACCTGAAGTTAGGAGAGACTTGTGTTTGGCCTTTACCATCCCCATGTTCATGGATAAGTTATTAATCTCCTTTGGACTTTGGTTTCCTAATCTATAAAATTACAGTATTTACCTTTTAGGTTTGTCATGAGACTCTAAGAAGATAACATGTGAAGTCCTTTTGCAAATCATAAAATATTGGATAGATGTTAGTTATTATAATTTTCCTTGATCTCCCAGACAATATAAGGGGATTTACTGAAAAGGCAATTGCTTCTGTGGCTACCATTGTCATTAGGAGATATCATAAGCTTCCTGTGAATTTTAAAAGTTCACTTAAAATCTGTCAAAATGATGTTTGTTCAGCTCTTTTTGTGATGGCTAATAATTGGAAATCAAAGGGATGCCTATCACTTGGGGAATGGTTAAACAAGCTGTGGTATATGATTGTAATGGAATATTATTGTGTTATAAGAAATGATAAGTAGGATGATTTCAGAGAAACCTGGAAAGACTTACATGAACTGATGCATAGTGAAGTGAACAGAACAAGGAGAACATTGTATACAATAACAGCAATATTGTTTGATGAAAAACTATGAATGACTTAGCTCAGGGGTGGGAAACTTGTGGCCTCAAGGCTGTAGGTTAGTGTGATTTGTTCTGTGAAGTTTGAATTCAGTAAAAGGCCTGTACTTGAGGATCTGGAGGGCCATGTGTGGTTTTGAGGCTGCAGGTTCCCCACCCCTGACTTAGCTAATTTCAGCAATACAAGGATCCAAGACAATCCGAAAGGACAAATAATAAAGCATACTATCTGCTTATAGGGAAAGAATGATATTGACTGAATACAGACTGAAGCATGCTATTTTCACTTCCTTTTATTTTTTAAAATTTGAGTCTTCTTATGCAAAATGACTAATATGGAAATGTTTTACATGATTGCACATGTATAACCTATATTTGATTGCTTACCATCTCAGGGAGGATGAAGGAGAGGAAGGGAAGGAGGAATAGAATTTGGAACTTAAAATTTTAAATAAAAATGTTAAACAACTTTTTAAAAAATGCTTATTAAATCTAATAGAATTTGGGATGATATGGAAAAATGGATTTTTTTCTCATATGTCCTCCTATGTTCTCTCTGCATTCAGTGAAACTCAGAAGACTCTCTCTCTCTCTCTCTCTCTCTGTGTGCATGCACACATGCACAAGGGCAGTAAAAATGATTCTAAGGGAAAGGTTCCCAATGTATAATCATTGAACTCCTTGGAGTTGTGGAATTATTGCAAAGACTCTATCTCATTAAATGAATCATTAACCAAATAATTAAGCATACCTTTTATATTCCAAATAAGTAATGGATCTTGAACATTTATCAATTATGATTTTTCAAATGAATGCTGATGCTATTGTGATTAATAGAAAATAAATTTATTCCAAATTGAATTTGTAGTAACTTTTTATCATATTTTCCTCTTCTTTTGTTCATGTGTATGAGTGTTCACCGAATTAAGAATGACAAAAAATAGATTAAAAGGCATTTATTTAATCCTTGCTATGTTCTAAGCATTGTACTAAACACTAAGATTGCAAATAGGAATACAGAATAGTTCCTGTTTCCAGGTATTCACATTGTAATTAGGGGAGACACCATATATTAGAGGGTTCAGGAAAAATAAACTTATGCCATGATTAAAAAGCACTTAAGATATTTTTCATATCCAACTATATTTGGGAAGAACCATAAACATAAGAATAGAAAGGATATTTAAAAACATTCCAGCATGGTTCTTCTGAAATTCTTTGGAGACCTCTGGGTTAAAAATGTCACCAAGTCTTATAAGATGCCCAGTATATGTGCCAGTTTTGTATTTTTATTGATCCAGAAGGGCATCCTTGAGATAATGAAATAAACACAATAGAAAAGAGAGCTTAATTTCCAAACTTTGTTTCCCAGATAAAAATTTCCTCACATGCTGTATATTTAAAACCAAAACATGTATCCATTAACATCTATCTAGCTAATATATATTCAGCATTAGGACCAAGAAAATATAAAATGAGACAGCTAGTTTTGAGCATTTCTATTCTGTATTCTAGTTAAGAATTCTATTATTCTATGAGCTCATAAAAAACTAAGGATTAGATATCAGAGATTGTATGAAGGAATACAGGCAGAATGCTGTCAGCCTAGATGGCTTGGGAGAGCTTTGGTACTAAAATAACACCAGCTATCAGAAGGTATTGAATTTGTCTCTAAGTAGAGACTCACTGGTAGTAATAAAAAGTTACACAATGGTAAAATCTCACTGAAAAAAAATTGTCTTTATGTATGGACATGTTTTAGCTGGCCCTCCTTCTGGTATTACCAAGGTGATCATGACGAATTGATGCTGATTCAGGCAGAAATTTCCTAATAAGAAGATGGTGGCTGGAAAGCAGGGACTAGCATGAGCTCCCTGCCAAGTCCCTCCAAAAACCTATAAAAATGGCTCTGAACCAATTCTAGAACTGCAGAACCCACAAAATAGCAGAGGGAAGCAGGGCTCCAGCCCAGGACAGCCTGGATGGTTGATGGGTGAGGTCTTTCAGGCATGGAGCTGGGAGTGGAGTGGAGCAGAGCAGAGCTGAGCAGAGACCAGCGTGGGCCCTGCGGACCAACCAGACCAGGAGCTGGGTGGAGCGGGCCCTAGTGCCCTGAATCAGTGCTGTGGCAGTTGCTGGACTTCTCAAACCACAAACACCAAAGACAACAGAGAAGAACTGCAGAACCCACAAAATAGCGGAGGGAAGCAGGGCTCTAGCCCAGGACAGCCTGGATGGTCTCTGGGTAAGATCTATCCTGCATGGAGCTGGGAGCAGAGCAGAGGTGAGAAGAGCCTGGCATGGGCCGTGCAGACCAACCAGACCAGGAGCTGGACAGAGCATGCCCTAGTGCCCTGAATCAGTGAGCTGCAGCAGTTACCAGACTTCTAAGCTCACAAACACCAAAGACAACAGAGAAGGTTAGTGGGAAAAGCTGCTGGGGACAGGGGGATAGAGTTCCCGGTTCAGCCACCGCCCTAGAGGCAGCGGAGGTGGGGCAGCTGCAGAAGTACAGCTGCAGTTGCTTCTGGCTCCAGGCCCACCTGGTGGGAGGAATTAAGTAGTGGATCAGAGCAGGAGTGCAGAGCCTGCTGAAGATCTAAGTCCAGTCTAGGTTGGGGGTTCTTGGGGAAGGAGGAGTGCTGGTGTGGCAGAGCTGGCTGTAATAGCTCAGAAATCAACAGCGCATCCCCCCAAGCTGGAACATAGTACTCTTTACTCTACAAGCAGTCATACCCTGCTGAAAAACTCAAGGGTCAAGTAAGTTGGCTGGGAACATGGCCAGGCAGCAAAAACAGACTCAGATTCAGTCTCAGACTTTGGAATCTTTCTTTGGTGACAAAGAAGACCAAAACATACAGTCAGAAGAAGTCAACAAGGTCAAAGAGCCTACAACAAAAGCCTCCAAGAAAAACATGAACTGCTCTCAGGCCATGGAAGAGCTCAAAAAGGATTTGGAAAAGCTAGTTAGAGAAGTAGAGGAAAAATTGGGAAGAGAAATGAGAAGGATGCGAGAAAACCATGAAAAACAAGTCAATGACTTGCTAAAGGAGACCCAAAAAAATACTGAAAAATACACTGAAGAAAACAACACCTTAAAAAATAGACTAACTCAAATGGCAAAAGAACCCCAAAAAGCCAATGAGGAGAAGAATGTCTTGAAAGGCAGAATTAGCCAAATGGAAAAGGAGGTCCAAAAGACCACTGAAGAAAACACTACCTTAAAAATGAGATTGGAGCAAGTGGAAGTTAGTGACTTGATGAGGAAGTTAGTGACTTGATGAGAAATCAAGATATTATAAAACAGAACCAAAGGAATGAAAAAGTGGAAGACAATGTGAAATATCTCATTAGAAAAATCACTGACCTGGAAAATAGATCCAGGGGAGATAATTTAAAAATTATTGGACTACCTGAAAGCCATGATCAAAAAAAGAACCTAGATATCGTCTATCAAGAAATTATCGAAGAGAACTGCCCTGATATTCTAGATCCAGAGGGTAAAATAGAAATTGAAAGAATCCACTGATCACCTCCTCAGATCCCCAAAAGAAATTTCCTAGGAATATTGTCACCAAATTCCAGAGCTCCCAGATCAAGGAGAAAATACTGCAAGCAGCCAGAAAGAAATAATTTGAGTATTGTGGAAACATAATCAAAATAATACAAGATCTAGCAGCTTCTACATTAAGAGATTGAAGGGCTTGGAATATGATATTCCAGAGGTCAATGAAGCGAGGATTAAAACCAAGAATCACCTACCCAGCAAAACTGAGTATCATGTTCCAAGGCAAAATATGGATTTTCAATAAAATAGAGAACTTTCAAGCTTTCTCAGTGAAAAGGCCAGAGGTGAAGAGAAAATTTGACTTTCAAACACAAGAATCAAGAGAAGCATGAAAAGGTAATCAAGAAAAAGAACAAGAAAAAGAAATCGCAAGGGACTTACTAAAGTTGAACTCTTTTGTTTACATTCCTACATGGAAAGATGATGTGTATGATTCATGTGCATTAGGAGGGCAGAGTTTATAATCTCAAAGAGGATCATATACATGTCTGAAAGGTTCGGAACCGCCGGATATAAGAAACTCTCAAAGTAGAAGGCAGAAGAATCAAAACATATATTTAGGCTCCACAGTAACCAACCCATGAACCAGCAACCCCATTTTGATATATTGATCAAAAGCTTCCAGGCCCAATAAGTACGCCTTGAAAGAGTAACCAGGAGGCTACAGAGAAGCATGATTGCATAAAGCAAAATCATGCTTCCCCCTCTATGGTAAAAAGATTACCCACTGGCCTGAAGTCCTTATTCAGCTTCCTCCCGTAGGTCAGCTCTACCACTGGCAGCTCCTGCTTCAGCTGTGGCTGTGGCTCCAACGGGAGCTGCTTTTAACCATCCGGCTTCTGCGGGGGTGTAAGGTACGCCGGGGAAAGCACAGGTTCTTTCAATCTGCTTAAGCAAGGTGAAGGGGTTGACCAGGAAAGCACAGGTTCTTTCCATCAGCTTAAGCAAGGTGAAGGGGTTGACTAGGAAAGCACAGGTTCTTTCCATCAGCTTAAGCAAGGGAAGCAAGGTGAAGGGGCCGACAAGCTTACTCCAGTCCAACATACAAACAGCATTCAGTTCAGGGGAAAAAGCCAAACTAGTCAAGGGCACTTGTTGACTAAGTGCTAAGGAGCCCATTTTTGGTTGCCAACACATCATGAGACCTCAGTATTAGGGTAGCTGAAGGGAATATGCATACATATGTATATATATATATATATATATATATATATATATATATACACACACACACACACACACACACACACATATGTGTATATATATATGTATATGTGTGTGTATGTCTGTATATATGTATGTGTGTATATATATATATGTATAGGGAGGGAGGGAGAGAGAGAGAGAGAGAGAAAGAGAGAGAGAGAGAGAGAGAGAGAGAGAGAGAGAGAGAGGGCACAGTGTGAGTTGAAGATGAAGGGATGATATCTAAAAGAAATAAAATCAAATTAAGGGATGAGAGAGGAATATATCGAGAGAGGGAGAAAGGGAGAAATAGAATGGGGTAAATTATCTCACATAAAAGTGGCAAGAAAAAACAGTTCTGTAGGAAGAGAAGAGAAGGCAGGGGAGGGGGAATGAGTGAATCTTGCTCTCATAAGATTTGACCTGAGGAGGGAATACCATACACACTCAATTGGTAATCTTAACCCACAGGAAAGAAAGAGGAACAATATAAAAAAGGGGGGATGACAGAAGGGAGGGCAGATGGGGGAGGAAGTAATCAAAAACAAACACTTTCAAAAAGGGACAGGGTCAAGGGAGAAAATTGGATAAAGGGGGATAGGTTAGGAAGGAGTAAAATATAGTTAGTCTTTCACAACATGAGTATTGTGGAAGGGTTACACATAATGATACGCATGTAGCCTATGTTGAATTGCTTGACTTTTTAGGGCGGGTGGGTGGGAAGGGAAGGGGGGTGAAATTTGGAACTCAAAGTTTTAAAAACAGATGTTCAAAAACAAAAAAAAAAGTTTTTGCATGAAACTAGAAAATAAGATACACAGGCAATGGGGCATAGAAATTTATCTTGCCCTATAAGAAAGGAAGGGAAAACAGGATGGGAGGGGAGTGGGGTGACAGAAGGGAGGAATGACTGGAGAATGGGGCAACCAGAATATATGCCATCTTGGAGTGGCGGTGTGAGGGTAGAAATGGGGAGAAAATTTGTAATTCAAACTCTTGTGAAAATCAATGTTAAAATCCAATATTAAATAAATTTAAATCTAAAAAAAGAAATTTGCTAATTATCTCCTCAATTCTCTCTTTCTCCTCATTTCCCACCTTGACCACTAGCCAAGGATTCTGTAATGACTTTGTGGCTGGAATAGGTGTTGATTTTGTTGCACAAAGTCATCTCTTCCACTTTTGCATTTGTGGGAGCAGGAAGCCAGAGAAGGAACAAGAGTTTGGGAGGTGGAAACACAGAGGAGCTTGTCACCATGGAAGAGCAAAAGAGATGTTACCTACCCCAGAACTCTGGAGCTGGGACTATGTAGATGAATTATGCATGAACCTTAGGTAGTTATATTAGGAAGGCAGAATTTATGATTTCAAAGAGAATCTCATATGTGCCTAAAAGGTCCGGAACCGCAGGATATAAGGAATTCTCTAGGCAGAAGGCAGGAGAACTAAAGCATGTATTTACACTCCACAGTAACAATCCCACAAACCAGCGTCCCCATTTTGATATTTTCATCAAAAGCTTCCAGGACCAATAAGTCTGCCTCACAAGGGTAACCAGGAGGCCACAGAGAAGCGAGATGGTATAAGGCAAAATCGTATACATGCTTCCCCTCTACGGTAAGAAGATTACCCACTAGCCTCTAGTCAGCTCTGCTACCGGCAGCTCAGCTTCGGCTGTAGGCATCTCTGGCTCCAACTGGAAAAGGAAAGGAGGATCTTCAAGCTGTCCTCTCCCCTCTTATAGAGTTTTTGACATCATCAAGCGCCGCCTGAACGACCAGGGCCGATTGGTTCTTGACTTGGCCCCTCCCCCAGGGTAAACCATGTTAACACACCTCCCCTCAGCCAGCGCCACGAGTCATCACACAGGAAGCTCTGGTCCTGCCCCGGAAGAGCAAGCCCCAGCGTCCAGGGAAGCTCAACGAGGCGAGCTGAGTCATTCAAAGAAAACAAAGTCCATTCTGGCTACAGTAGTAAAAGCTTATTTTTCAGATTCATGTTTCCTTGAGGCCTATCCTTGTTTCTTTAGAGTTTGTTTACTTGTTTACATTTAAAAGTAAACTTTTTTGAGAGATGTTATGGATAGCTAGACTGACAAAAAACAATTTTAGGTGGCTAAAGGGCAGGAATGATGCTTTAGGGATGCATACTTGACACTTGATTGTGCAAATGGCAGCAATAAGGGTGGCTAAAGTGACAATGGCAGCAGTGACTGGGCAGCCAGATCAGACCCACATCTGATCAGGGACTCCATACTTCCTAAAGCCCTCAGTTAGCCTGGCATTCAAGGATGTCCAGAACTGACCAGGGCCTCAGCCCCACGCACAATACAATAACTCAAGATTCTCTCACTTGGGCCAGGAGCATGGGCTTTATACCCAGGGCAGCCAGCTAGGATCACTTAGAACAAGTATGGATTAAATGCACCATTCCCCTGCCAGCAAAGGACAGCATATCTTCTAGAAGGATTGCAGACTTAGTATAATCCTACAGGTGAAAAAAATGGATCTTGAAGGAATTAGAAGATGTCCAAGCAGTGTGCTGGAGCAAGCCTGAACTAGCTCATGTCAGCTGATTGTTAAATTGCCAGTGTGAGCATTTATACCTCAGGACTTGGCAAAGAATACAAATCAGGGCTAAATTGATTATTTTTTGGATTGTCCAGCTATAAGAAAGTGATGGAAAAATATTAGTGATGCATATTAAACTTAAAAGTGTGTTGTGTGTACATTTTTGAGAGCCAGTTTTTAAACATTTACCAGCACATTCCTGTTTCCAAACATTTTTAATAAAAAGATCAGAGATAGTAAAAATGTTGAAATACAAATATAAGAGTAAAGAAAGACGTAAAAAAGGAAAAATACAAGTGGGCAATTAGGGAAATAAAAACTTTATAAATATGAAGCATTTACATTGCACTGAGGAGGGAGAAGATGATATAAGCATTGTAATGTCATCAGGAATCACAGATGGAGTCAAATAAGATGGAGGACCTGGAAATGATTTTTGTTGTTTTGATGATCTTAAAATAAGGAAGGGAAGGGAAGGGAAAAAGAAATAGAGAAGGAAAGGGAAAGAACCTTAATGAAGGAACACAAGTAAAAGTCTATACACATGAAGGAATGGAGGCAGGCATCATTTTCACCTGAACAATCGAAAGGAAGTTAAAACACATAATATACACATAGATACTTTGTTGCAGATGTACTTCCAGTTTAACAATGAAATAAGAGGAAACAGGGAGAGGGACAAGGAGGTTGAGAATTGAAAGGATATGCAAAACAAATCTTAAATTCAGAAGATAGATTATAAAGAGAGGTCTAAAAAGGAAGAAAAGAAGTATAAGAGCCTATTATTGGGTCTGGGTAAAAGGAAGAGAAGAGAGCTTGGGGACTGGAAGCTGTTTATATTATGCATAAAGCACTGATGTTGAGCTCCTGCCTGTTCCATATCTCTCCTCTTACATAAAGAAGGTCTGCGTAGCAAGAGACTGAAAAATGGAAAAATAGGATAGAAAGAAATACATAACTTTTTTTAAAAAAATTTTTTTACAAAAACAAATTTAATGAAGCTAGGATTAGAAGGAAAATAATTAACTGGAGAAAAAATTTCAGCAGCAAGCTTCATTGATAATAATTTCATTTCCAAGGTAGATGTAGAACTAATTAAAATCAGTACTAATAACAATAACAATGATAATTATAACTCACATTTATATTATAGTAGAGAGAAAGAAGGGAGGGAGAAGAGCAGTATTTGAGCTTTACTCTCATCAGATTTTGTTCAAGAAGGGAATAACATACCCTGATAAGTATAGAAATCAAACTTGTCCTACAGGCAGTAGGAGGAGAAAGAGGAAAGAAAAGGGAGGGGGTTGAGCAGAAGGGAGGGAAGAAGAAGCAAGTGGAAAATGGTAAAATAAGGGAGGCGAATCAAGAGGGAGGGCAAACTGAGGAAGGAGGAAGTCAAAAGCAAAACTCTTTTGAGGAGTGGAAGGGAAAAGGGAAAAATAAAAGCATAAATGGGGGGAAATAGGATGGAGAAAAAGACAGATAGTAATCATAACTGTGAATGTGAATGGGATGAACTCTCCTGTAAAACAGAAGCAGATAGCAAAATGGATGAAAAACCATAACCCTACAATATGCTGTTTACAAGAAACACATTTGAAACAGGGAGATACACACAGGGTAAAGGTAAAAGGATAGAGTAGAATATATTGTGCTTCAGCTAAAGTAAAAAAAAAATTGGGGGTAGCAATCCTAATCTCAGACAAAGCAAAAACAAAGATATATCTAATTAAAAGAGATAAGAATGGACACTATATCCTGCTAAAAGGCACCATAAAGAATGAAGCAATATCATTATGAAATATATATGCACCAAGTGGTATAGCATGAAAATTCTTCGAGGACAGGTTAAGGGAGCTACAGGAAGAAATAGACAGCAAAACTATAATAATGGGGGACCTCAATCTCCCCCTCTCTGAATTTGATAAATTTAACCTCAAAATAAACAAGAAAGAAATTAAGGAGGTGAATACAATTTTAGAAAAGGCAGATGTGATAGACCTCTGGAGAAAACTGAATGGGGATAAAAAGGAATAAACTTTTTTCTCCTTGGTACATGGCACATACTCAAAAACTGACCATGTACTAGGGCATAAAAGCCTCACAATCCAGTGAAGAAAGGCAGAAGTAGTCAAAGCATCCTTTTCAGATCATGATGCAATGAAAATTATTTGTAATAAAGAACCATGGCAAAATAAGCTAAAAATTAATTGGAAACAAAATAATTCAATTCTAAAGAATGAGTGGGCCAAAAAACAAATCATAGAAAAAATTATAACTTCATTCAAGAGAATGACAATAATGAGACAACATACCAAAACTTATGGGATGCAGCAAAAGCAGTTCTTGGGGGAAATTTTATGTCTCTAAATGCTTACATAAATACAATAGAGAGAAAGGACATCAATGAGTTGGGCATGCAACTAAAATAGCTAGAAAAAAGAACAAATTAAAAATCTCCAATTAAATACCAAATTAGAAATACTGAAAATCTAGGGAGAGATTAATAAAATTGACATCAAGAAAACCATTAAATTCATAAATAAAACCAAGAGCTGGGTTTATGAAAAAAAAACCAGTAAAATTGATAAACCTTTGGTCAATTTGGTTAAAAAAATAGAAAGTCAAATTACCAGTATCAAAAACGAAATGGGAGAATTCACTTCCAATGAAAAGCAAATTAAAACAATAATTGGGAATTATTTTGCCCAATTGTATGCCCCTAAATGTGACAACCTTAGGGATATGGATGAATACTTATAAAAATATAAATTGCCCAGGTTAACAGAAGAGGAAATAAAATACCTAAAGAACCCCATCTCAGAAAAAGAAATTGAGCAAGCCATCAATGAAAAAATCTCCAGGGCCAGATGGTTTTACATATGAATTCTATCAAACATTTAAAGAACAATTACTTCCCATACTCTATAGATTTTTTGGGAAAATAGGGGGAAATGAATCCTACCAAATTCTTTTTATGACACAAATATGGTAGTATGACCTAAAGAAGGGAGAACCAAAACAGAGAAAGAAAATTATAGACCAATTTCCCTAACGAATATTGATGTAAAAATTTTAAGTAAAATATTGGCAAAAAGATTGCAGCAACTTATCACAAGAATTATACACTATGACCAGGTAGGATTAATTCCATGAATGCAAGGCTGGTTCAATATTAGGAAAACTATCAGCATAATTGATCATATCAACAAGAAAACTAGCAGAAATCATATGATCATCTCAATAGATGCAGAAAAGCTTTTCACAAAATACAATATCTGTTCCTATTAAAAACACTAGGAAGCATAGGAATAAATGGAGTCTTTCTTAAAATTATAAAAAAAATCTACCTAAAATCACCAACAAGCATTATTTGTAATGGGGATAAGCTTGATGCATTCCCAATAAGATCATGGGTGAAACAAGGTTGTCCATTATCACCCCTATTATTCAATTTGATACTAGAAATGTTAGCTCTAGCAATAAGAAAAGAAAAAAAACAATTGAAGGAATTAGAATAGGCAAAGAAGAAACTAAAATATCACTTTTTGCAGATGATATAATAATTTGCTTAGAGAATCCTAGAGAATCAAGTAAAAAAGTACTTGAAATAATAAACAACTTTAGCAAAGTTGCAGGACATAAAATAAACCCACATAAATCCTCGGCATTCCTTTACATTACTGACAAAGACCAACAGCAAGAGATAGAAAGAGAAAATCCATTTGAAGTTAACGTAGACACTATAATATATTTGGGAGTCCACCTGTAAAGACAAACCCAGGGTCTGTATGAACATAGTTACCAAACACTTTTCACACAAATAAAGTCATATCTAAATAAATGGAAAAAATATCAGTTGCTCATGGTTAAGTTGAGCTAATATATTAAAAATGACAATTAAAAAAATAAATAAAAAAATGACAATTTTACCTAAATTAATTTATTTATTAAGCAACATACCAATCGCACTACTAAAAAATTATTTTACAGAGCTCTATAAAATAATAACAATTCTTCTGGAAGAAGAAGAGGTGTAGAATATCTAGGGAATTAATCAAAAGAAAATAGAGGACTTTCAAGCTTTCTCAGTGAAAAGACCAGAGCTGAATAGAAAATTTGACTTTCAAAAACAAGAATCAAGAGAAGCATGAAAAAGTAAACAAGAAAGAGAAATCATAAGGGACTTACTGAAGTTGAACTGTTTTGTTTAAATCCCTACAAGGAAAGATTATGTGTATAATTCATGAGACCTCAGTATTAGGGTAGCTGAAGGGAATATATGTATAGACAGAGGGCACAGGGTGAGTTGAATATGAAGGGATGATATCTAACAAAATCAAATCAAATTAAGGGATAAGAGAAGAATCTATTGAGAGAGGGAGAAAGGGAGAGATAGAATGGGGTTAATTAGCTCGCATAAAAGTGGAAAGAAAAGCAGTTCTGTAGGAAGGGAAGAGGGGACAGATGAGGGGTAATGAGTGAATCTTGCTCTCATAGGATTTGGCTTAATGAGGCAGTAACATACACACTCATTTGGGTATCTTACCCTACAGGAAAGTAGAGGGGAAGAGGTTAAGAGACGGGGAATGATCGAAGGGAGGGCAGATTGGGGGAAGAAGTAATCAAAAGCAAACATTTTTCAAAAGGGACAGGGTCAAGGCAGAAAATTGAATAAAGGTGGACAAGATAGGATGGAGGGAAATGTAGTTAATTTTTCATAACATGAATATCATGGAAGTGTTTTGCATAACGATACATGTGTCACCTGTGTTGAATTGCTTTGCCTTCTCAAGGAGGGTGGGTGGGGAGGGAAGAAGTGTGTGTTGGGGGGAATTTGGAACTTGAAGTTCTAAATACAAATGCTCAAAAAAAGTTGTTTTTACAAGCAACTGGGAAATAAGATATACAGGCAATGGGGTATAGAAACCTATCTTGCCCTACAAGGAAGTAAGGGGAAAGGGGATCAGAAATGACAGAAGGGAGGGCAGACTGGGGAAAGTGGCAATCAGAATATATGCCATCTTGGGGTGGAGGAGGGTGAAAATGGGGAAAAAATTTGTAACTGAAAATCTTGTGGAAAGCAATGTTTAAAACTAAAAATGTTTAATAGAGCCCCAAATTTCCTCCACCATTCATCATTTTATTTTTCTATCATAGTTGTTAATCTGATGGATGTGAGGTGGAATCTCAGGGTTGTTTTAATTTGCATTTCTTTATTATAAGTTACTTGGAACATTATTTTATGGCTAACCAGAAATTCATTACTCACAATATTTAATGTCTTCAGCTTTTATAAGAACAATAATATTAATAATATTATAATTATTATATTATAAATAGCTAACATTTATGTAATGCTTACAGTGTGCCACATCCCATGCTAAATGCTTTTAAAAATTATCTCATTTAATCCTCACAATATCCCTGAGAGGTAAGAAGGTGCTATTATTGTCTTCTTTCTACAGCAGTGGAAACTGAAGCAAACAGAGTTTAAGTGACTTGACCAGGGTCATTCAGTCATTAAGTATCTTAGGTTGTATTTGAACTAGTGTTTTTCTTCCTGATTCCAGGCCCTGAGCTTTCTCCACTGGGCCACCTAGCGGCCTCTAAACCCCCAAAAGTCTGTCGCCCTGTTCCTGGAATTTTGCCAAAGAGAAGTGATAAAAATATGTGCTGGAAATGAATACTATTTCCTGTCTCATCTCTATTTCTATCTACAACATTTAACTTTTTTTTGTATATCAACCTAACCATGTGTACTACCTACTCCAAGTCTGTCTCACCATCCAACTGGCTTGTTTTTAATTTCATTGCATTTGAATTTATTAACTGTTTACTACTTACAAGGTATTTTCCTAGTCCCCAAGGTCAGGAAGACAAAATGTAAAAACAGTCCCAGCTTAGGTATGGTGGAGTGAGTGAAGTCATGAAGCCCTGGGTTCAAATCTTACCCTAGATACTTATTAGCTGTGTGGTCCTGGATCTGTTGCTTAACATTTCTGTGTCTCTGTTTCCTCATTACATGGGGATTGCAGTAGCATTGACTTCAAATGAGATAATGTATCACCTCTCTTTTGTAAACTTTATAACACTTTATAAATATGAACTATTCTTATTATTTTCTGAAATTCTCAGATTACTACTTGTTTGCCTTCCTCTGCCCCATTTTCCCACTTTGCTTGGTTCTTATTAGATTGCTTTGCTTCTGCCCCCAACTCTCATATAACTGTATAATCATATAATATAAGTATATAGTATGTCATTATATATAAACAGATGATTATAGAAAAACACAAGTATAATAATATTAGAATTCAAATGGAAATTCATATCTTTTCATTTAAAAAATGAATAATCTAAGGCAGAGAAAGCTTAAGTGGCTTTGAGGTTAACACTATTAATCAACCTGTATAAGAACCAACGTCTCGTGACCTTTGCGTCTTTGTAACTATTTTTTTTTTCACTTTGAAGTGTGTTTAGATTCCTGAACTTTTCTTTCACCCTCAGAGCACATTGAGCCATAATTTCAAGTTTTACCCTTTGAAAATCAGAAGGGGTTCTTCAGGCTGCATTCCATTCTTATTTGCATTCTTTCCTCTCATTTATTATTAGATTCCACCATTATTTCAATATTCACTTTCAATTCTTTCTATATTGTCATCTCCATCATGAACTCACCAAAGTAGCGAATCACAGTATTTGAGAAATGGAAGAGATTTCAGCAGCCATATAGTCTCACTTATACCCAAAATCAATCTCCAGTATAATATGCCCTAGAAGTAGTTATGGGCAGCTAGGTGATGCAGTGGATAGAGCTCTGGGTCTGGAGTCAGAAAGACTCATCTCCCTGAGTTCAAATCTGGCCTGAGACCCTTACTTGTTGTGTGACCCTGAGTAAGTCACTTAACCAAGTTTGCCTCAGTTTTCTCCTTTGTAAAATGAAGTGGAGAAGGAAATGACAAACCACTGTAGTATGTTTGCCAAGAAAACACCAAATGGGGTCACATGAAGAGTTGGACTTGAGTGAAAATGATGAACAAGTAATGAAGAAGTGGTTGTACAGGCTTTGCTTAAAGACCTCCCTGGATGGTGGACCCCTCCCCCATTTTTCAAGTCAAATCTTTCCCCTTTATACAATAGTAATGACTAGAAAGTTTTTTCTTGGCATCAAGCCTAAATTTTCCCATTTGTAGTTTCCCTAGTGCTCCTAGTTTTGCCCAATGGGGCCAAATAGACGGTTGGTCTCTCTTCCACATGACAGCCCTTCAATTGCAGCTGTCCTATCCCTCCCACCTTTCCCTTAGTATTTTTCCCTCCAGGCTAAATGTGCCCAGTTTTTTTCACATACAATGGACTCGAGTTCTTTCACCCTTCTGGTTTCCCTCCTCTGGACACTCTGTAGTTCATGTCCTTCTCAAACCGTGGTGCCCAGAAGTGAACATCATACTCTGAATGAGCTGTGAGGAGGGCTGAATACAGTGGCACTGTCAAGTATCCATTCCTTGAAGTTTTGGTCATCTTTTTTTTAGAGGGGGGAAGGCAGGGCATTTGGAGTTAAGTGACTTGCCCAAGGTCACACAGCTAGTAAGTGTGTCAAGTGTCTGAGGCTGGATTTGAACTCAGGTCCTCCTGACTCCTGGGTCAGAGCTCTATTCACTGTGCCACCTAGATACCCTGAAGCTTTGTTCATCTTAATGTAGACTAAGTTCTTATTAACTTTTTGGCTACTACATTACATTGCATATCATATTGAGCTTATGGTTCACTAAAAATTTCAGATATTTTTGCAGTATAATTGCTGTCTATCCATAGCTCCCCTTTTTATACATGAGAACTTGACTTTTTACACCAAAATGAAAAACTTTACATTTGTCCTTTTTTCATTTTCATCTTAGTAGATTTAGCTCAATGTTATAACCTTGAAAAAATTCCTGGACAATTACTGGCTAGAGACCTAGCCTCAGAATCAAGAATACCTGGGTTCTAGCACCTTATCTATCACATACTGACTATGAAATTCTTTGGTCACTGAACATCTCAGTGCCCAGGCAGCTCCCTAATAAGTGATAGATCAATCTTTTCAGGGTTGTCCTGGTAAATATTTAACAACTGGATCTCAAAAAAGGACTGTTAAGTTTAATCTCAATTATAACATTTTCTCCATTACCTTCTTAAGTCTCAACAATAAATAACAACAACAACAACAACAAAATCAAGCCCTCATTTGTAGAGTTCGTGATTTCCAAGGTACAAAATGCTCATTAACGATTGGCTTTCCAGGACATTCCTGACTGTTACTCTGTATTAGCAGAGGGAGTCTGTACCTTGGAAATGCCCTATGCTTATGAAATCACAGAATTGGATCCAAAAAGTCAATTCTTGGGTCAAGTTAATTTGGAAGTGGTCTGAACATTATACTTTCACTCTTTGAACTTTCTACCCATAGCTACTTAACTAGGTAGAAGAGAACACTGGACCTAGAACTGGAAGACCAGTGTGTGAGTTCCAGATGCAACATTTCTTAGCTTTGTGACCATGGGCAAGTTATTTAACCAGAAATATTATATTCATCTTAATATAGGAATAACAATATTGGCCCTAATACATTATGTGGTTGTTGTGAGGACAGAAACTTTTCCACTTGTGTATTTATTGTTAACTCTGTGGTAAACAATTAAAATTCTATAAATTGAGTGGTATTTCACAAAATATATCATCCTTTTTTCCTTATTTCATAACTTGCTAATACACACAAGTGAGGTAAATAAATCACTTTCCTTCATTCAATATCTTTTGATTTATTTTTCTGTCATTGGCCATAGTACTTGTCCCAAGTTACCAGGCAAGTTTCCATGGTATTGGATAATTTAGGAGAGTTTTCCTGGTGGAAATCTATACCTTCTTTTTGTGTTTGTGTATTTAGAACAGTTAGTCCACAGACTATTAGGAAAAAACTTGATGATATTTTATGATAGTGATCTCCAAGCTCATCTCACTCAGTAAAATATTTTTGAATATGTACTCCCAGCATGAATGTAGGGTGTTATGAGAAATAATTATTTCTCTCTTGTTTTTAATAACTAATTATTAGATTGGGACCAAGATTTTCCCCTTTTCTACGTCCAGAAATCACCAATGTGCGTAATCTTAGGCAGAGATTTACCCAGGGCAAAATCTAATCAAACAGTAAAAGAAATTCTAATTTGAGCTAATGGGTACATTGATGCTCATTGTATTTACTTAAACAGGTCTAGGAAGTGTTGGCTCTCCCTTTTGTCAGACAGGTGATATAGAAATCGAAGAGTCCTTTGGATGAGGATTTGGGTGACTCAAGTCAGTACCATAAGACCCTTGTTGTAATGTAACCCATCCTCACATTGCAATATTGATTTTCTCATTCATTGTTAATCATTGAGTGCTGATTGAGTCGCCATCATAAGGAACACCTACCTGCTCTTCCAAAGTCGTTAAACTGTGAGTCCATTGCCATTAGGAACTTTGATCTAACAGAGATGTGACCGAATAACCATCCTTTTATTAAAATGCTGGCACTATTAATAAAATCATTAAATTACCTAGAAATCATGTCTGTTGAACCTTTTAGAATGCCACAATGTATGTGTGTGTGTGTGTGTGTGTGTGTGTGTGTGTGTGTGTGTGTGTGTTATGCCATTGAGAATGCTTGGAGCTGCCCTTCCTGTTTCCCTTTGGCCATGTGGGGGTTTTAGGGGCTCCTGGCTATAAAATGGCCTAGCACTAGGAAGGATTTGGTGTTTTGCTGTGATATGACAAGCCATGAGTTATCCCTTGTTATTTCCACTCCATGACAATGCTAGAGGGGTGGGGATATTGAATCAGTCAGTTAAAATAAAAGAACAGCTTTAGGCTTGAACTCTTTTCCTAATCAGAAGGCCATTGTAATAGTCCAGGCTAGAGTTAAGAGGGCCCAAACTAACAGGGTGATTAGGTGAATAGAAAAAAAATAGGTGAGAAATGTTGAGGAAGTAGAAGAGATGGTTTGGCAACCAAATGGATATATGGCATGAAGACAGATGAGGAGCTGAAGATGATACTGAAATCGTGAAGCTAGGTAATAAGTAGGATTTTGGTTCCCTCAACAGAGATAGGGAAGCTTGGAGGAGAGGTGGGTTTTGGGGGAAAGATAATGTAATGAAATCTGTGAGGTAGATCAAAGCTCATCCAGGTTTTTATTTTCATTCTGTACTTTTCATTCTGGCACAACCAAAACAAAAGGGGGTCAAATTAAATCTTGTCTTCAGCAATTACTGCTTTGGAATGTAAACCCCACTTTCTCAGAATAAATGCTGCAGCCAGGATGTTATGGGAACAGGGGGTAAGCATGTTTTGTGGGGAGACATTTCTCTAATGGCTCCTCTGTAGCTGTCAGTGGGGAGGTTGATAGTTGGCATAGCACGTGGAGGGGGCTGACAGCAGACATGTTAGAGGATAATTGTAGATCTTGTTATTATGTTGGAGATAAGCTGCTTTACTAGTTATAGTGGGGAGGGTGGGATGAGACCCATTTTCCCATCTACTTGCTTGCTCACTCCTTGGGGTGAGGCCACAGTCTGAACTTTCGGAGACTGCTGTTCAAGGGAATTCCAACTCTGTCTTTTACTTAGGACCATCCTTACTTCATATTATCCCGGGCATTTTATGTCCACTTTAAATAGCCTCCTCTCAAAAGCCGAGGCACACCACTCTACATGGAGAGAGCTGTTGGAAGAGAGGGCTGACAATTCAGTTCAGTGAGAAATTTGATAGAAGTGGATGATGATTGACCTGAAAGGTCAACTTAGTTTGAGAATTTGTTATAGGCAGGTGAGGAGTGGAAAGGAAAGAAGCTGGGTCACTGGAAACGCTTGGAGTTGTCTGTACACATTGTAGGGATTACTATTATTCATTCTGTGCAGAATTAGTCAACTTCGCCATGTTCATTTTTGGCTGATTATGATTTGGCTCCTATTTGCTTCTTTTTCTTTTCTCTTTGTAAAGGCAACCATCCTCTATGGTCACTATCAGTGTTTCTCACCATCACTCACTTTTGTTATTAAGATTTTAAGAAAGTTCTTAGCTAAGTTTTTCTCAACCTACTTTTCCAAATATGTTCATCTCCCTTTCTTTTCTCACAGAGTCAACCGTTATGTCAAAGAATAAAAGAGAAGAAAAAGAGACAGTTCAGCAAAACTAACCAACATATTGGGAAAAGTCTGACCTTATACAGGGAGGTACTCACCCATAGTTTCCCACCTCTGCAAAGAAGTAGGGGGAGGGTCTTTCTTTTATCTCTCCTTTAGGGCCAAGCTTAATTACTGAAATTCACAATATAGAATTAGTATGAGATGGACTACTTTTCCTTAATAACCAAGCTAAATTATAATGATTTGAATAAGTAGTAAATGAAATTAAGACCGAGGGGAACATGTTGTACCAAATAATAAATTCTCTTATTAATTCTATTCTCAATTATGTGACCCAATTACCTTGAAGTTGTCTTTTATGTGCCATCATAGTATCAGTGATGTTTGCAGATCCTTCATGTCAGTTGCCAAATCTTGTCGTTGCTAACTTCACAAATATAGTTTCTATATGTTCCCTTCTCTCCACTCATGCAACCACAATCTTAGTTTATGTTCTCATGGCCTCTCATCCAGACTACTTACTACATTATTCTAATTGGTCTCCCTACCTCAAGAATCTCCTCATTCTAATCTACACTCCACTTATCTGCCAAGGTGATTTTTCTAAAGCATGTCTGATACTGTCACTTCCTTGCTCAATGAACTTCAATGTCTCCTTATTATTTCCAGCTCTTAATAACTTTGTCCCTTCACACCTTTCCAGTTTTCTTACACTTTATACCCCCGCATCTATTCTAAGATCCAGCTACACTAGAAAACTTGCAGTCCTCTTGACCCTTACCTCCAACTCCTAACTTTCCTGGCTTTCTTCAAGACGTAGATGAAAGCTCACCTTCTGCAAGAGGTGTTTCCCAGTCTTCACAGTCTTTGCCTTTCAGATTACCTTACATCTACTCTGAATATCTTGCATGTACCTACCTTACCTTTTGGGACACCTAAGTGACACAAGTGGATAGAGCAGTAGGCTTGGAGTCAGGAAGACCTGACTTCAAATCTAGCCTTAAATACTTACTAGCTATGCCCCTGGGCAAGTCAGTCAATCCGACTTCCCTTGGTTTCCTCATCGGTAAAATGAGCTGGAGCAAACCACTCCATTATCTCTTCCAAATAAACCCTAAACTGGCTCATGAGAGTCAGACATGACTGAAAGGACCGAACAACAACAATTTGCATGTCTCTCAGATTAGATTTTGACCTCCTTAAGAGTAGATACCATTTTCTCTTTCTTTGTCTCCTCAGCATTTAGCACAATGCCTGGCACAATGTGTGTTCACTGACTTACTCTGTGCTAGGCTCTGTGCTAATTTTTAGTTTTTGTGTTACCACACTATTTACATAATCATGTTATGTAGATATTTATAATTACAATCGAGCTTATTACTAATTTAATTATATTTTTCCTCTCTTTTAATGGATTTATCTATCAAGTAATAGGCCTTAAAATGATAGATATTTTTCTTTAAAATTATTTTTATTCTGAATTTAAAAAATAAGTCAGATCAGCATTTCTGTATACAAAGTATATTAGGAAAAAAAGGACCACATTTGTAGCTATGAATCTACACCACAAACAGCTTGTTTCTCTTTCAGGTAAATGACAAATTCAAGATGCTTCTTCACCTGACTAGTCAGAATAAACTTACACAATTTGAGGATGCAATTCCCTTAGCCACATGGTCTTTGGCTGGCAATCCTGGGCCTCTGCAAGTCTCACTTGTTTGAGCGATTAAGTGTGTTTAATTAGCTATTTTTCCTTTGATGGCAGCATTTTAAAAAGCTCTATGCTTTATAGGTAATTATATTACACAAGACTGAAGAGGCTAGAGCTGGTAGGGCTTCTTGGACTCCTTGTTTATGCTATTGCCCCAGAATAGGTAGGTGGAATGATAGATTTGAAGTTGGCAGCATAGAAGAAGGTACAACTGGGTCTTTAGATTTCAGTGACTGATAGCTGCTTCTGGATACAGAATTAGGATATACACAAGTGAATGGCATGTTGGCTTTTACGTATGTAGGATGTAATAAGGCTACCATGTGACATTTATAAAAGAAGCTTACAATACTTTTAAAATTTGAATCTTAAAAGACTCGAGGTAGATACTAGAGATGCTATTATCTTCATTTCATGGATAAGGAAAATTAGAGAGATTAAGTGACTTAATATGGTGTTTATTAGATTAGTTTCAGAGACCATATTCAAATCCAGAGCTTCTTGACTCTACATCCAGTATATCATCGACCAAATCTTATTCCTTCTCACCATGATCTGACTTAAGGAAGGAGTATCTGAGTGTTGCAGTCAAATCAGTAAGCTTCTAGACTATGAGGCAGAACATATATTTTGGGAACTGACTTTTTAGAACCCAGAATCAAAATTTGAGGGAGAGTTTGTTAGAAGTGCTTTGAGAAGCAGCACTATGGACTAGGTCAAACACCAGACTAAGTTCCAAAATTCAATTGTTTTATAATTTTATGCTAATGATAATTTATTCAACTGCTTACTTCCCTGATAATGGAAGATGAGATTCTGAGTGTGGGTGCTATAAAGGCAGCTCTGCTGTTGTTATCATGGTTCTTTACTCAGATAAAACAAATGATGAGTGCAACTCAAAAAAAGTCCTTGAAGTTCCTTGAGAACCACAATAAAGTAATGAATGCATTTCAAATAAATCTAATGCAATATTATTACTAAAAGGGACTTTAGAAATCATTTAGTTCAATTTCCTCATTTTGCAGATAAGTTATTTGAGGTCCAGATAAATCTACTCAGTTAGTCTATAAATATTTATTAAGGACCTACTATGTGCCAAGCACCATCCTAAAACAGTACAAACACAAAGTGAGGCAAAAGCCAATCTCTGCTCTTAAGGAGCACACAATATAATGGGAGAAACTACATGCAACCAACCTTGCTGGCAGCTATATGCCAACAAGTTATATACAAGATAAATTGGAGATAATCAGTACAGAGAAGGCACTAGAATTAAAGAGGAATGGTAAAAGCTTTCTGTAGAAGGTAAGAGTATACTTGGAACTTGAAGAATGTGATACAGCAAAGAACTGATGAAGTTGCAACTAAAACCCAAGACTATGCAGTCCCAGCCCTGTGGTTCTTTTTGTAAATCAAGTTTCCTCCTTGCAGAGGCATAACCAAAGAGTATCGCCTGAGCTGGCTGTTCGTATTGAAAATCCCTTCAATTGTTTAGTTATTTTTTATTCGTTTGGAAGTTGTTTTATAGTTGTCTCTACACAGGTTTTAAAGTGCCTTGATATGTTAATTCCCAAGTATTTGGCATATTTTTCTTTTTATTATAAGTTATATTCATGTTTCTATCACTTCTATCAGTTGTTTTTGGTATTGACCTGTAGGAATGCTAATCCTATTTGGGCATGTATGTTATGTCTTATATTTATTACCTCAATTAATCTTTTTGCTATTTCTTCATATTAACTGCAAATAAATATAATTTAACTGCTTTGCCTCTGCTTATTACTTTAATTTTGTCTTTTCATTTTATTGCTTTAGTTAGTATTTTACAAACCATCAGTCAACGAGCATTTATTTTTAATATATTTTATTTTTTTCCTCAATTACTTGCTAATTTTTTTAACATTAAAAAAGTTATGAGTTCCAAATTCTATTGCTCCCTTCCATCTTTTTTCCCTTCCCCCTCCCTGAGATTATAAGCAATCAGATGTAGGTTATACATGTGCAATCATGTAAAACATTTTCATATTAGTCATTTTCTACAAGAAAACTTGAATAAAGAAAAAGAATGAAAGAAAGTGAAAAATAGCATATTTCAGTCTGTATTCAAACAATGTCAGTTCTTTCTCTGGAGGCAGATAGCGTCCTTCATCATTAGTCCTTTGGGTTTGTCTTGGATCATTGTATTGTTGATAATAGCTGTCATTCATAGTTTATCATACAATATGAACTCAAGTGTGTACAATGTTCTCCTGGTTCTACTCCACTTTGCATTAGTTCATGTAAGTCTTTTCAGGATTTTCTAAAATCATCTTGCTTGTCATTTCTTATAGCACAATAATATTGCATCACAATCATATACCACAGCTTCTTCAGTCATTCACCAATTGATGGGCATCACTTTGATATCCAAATCTACCTACCACAAAAATAGCTGTTGTAAATATTTTTGTATAAAGAAGTCTTCCCCTCCTCTTTGGGATGTAGATATCTCTGGGATATAGATCTAGCAGTGGTATTGCTGGATCAAAGGGTATGCAGAGTTTTATAGCCTTTTGGCTGTAGTTCCAAATTGCTCTCCAGAATGGTTGGATCACTTCACTGTTCCATTAACAATGCATTAGTGCCCCACTTTTCCCACATCCCCTCCAACATTCATCATTTTCCTTTTTTGCCATATTAGCCAATATGATAAGTGTGAGGTGGTACCTCAGAGTTGTTTTAATTTGCATTTCTCTAATCCATAATTATTTAGAGCATTTTTCATATGAATATAGATAGCTTTGATTTCTTTGTCTGAAAACAGACTAACAAGCATTTATTAAGTGCCTATCATATGCTAGGGACTGGAAATACTTAAAATGGGGCTCTCAAGGAACTCACAGTTTACTGAGGGAGAAATCGTGTAAGTATTTTGCAAACAAAATACATTCAGTGTAAATTAGAGATAATTAGCACAGGGAAGACACTAACATTAATGGGGATTTAGAAAGGTTTCTTGTAGAAGGTAGGCTTTTAACTGGAACTTGTAGTAAGGTCAAAGGCCAGGAGTTGGAGATGAGGAAAGACAGAATTTCAGCCACTGGTTATAGCCAGTGGAAAAAAAAACTGGAGTCATAAGATGGAGAGTCTTATATAAGGAAGAGCAAGGAAGCCAGCGTCACTCAATCACAGGATGTAAGGTGGGAAGTAAGGTGTAAGAAGGTTGGAAAGGAAGGAGGGATCATGTTATAAAGGGTTTTGGATGCTAATGAGAGGATTATATATTTGATGCTGGAAGTGATAAGGAGTCACTGAAGTTGAGAGAGAGAGACAGAAAGAGAGAGAGAGAGAGAGAGAGAGAGAGACAGACAGACAGACAGACAGACAGACTCAGATCTGTGCTTTAGAAACATCATTTTATATCTCAGTAGAGGATGAATGAGTGGGAAAATCATGAGCCAGGAGACCAAATAGCAGGCTATTGAAATAGTTCAGTTGTGAGGTGATAATGGCCTGAGTCATAGTGATGGCAGTGTCAAAGAAGAGAAGTGGGTATATAGGATATGAAGGTAAAATAGACAGTGCTTGGCATCAGATTGCACATGGGAGGTGAGAGAGAGTGAGAAGTCCAAGATGACATCTGGGTTGTGAGCTGGAGTTATTCAGAAAGTAGTGGTGCCCTCAGTAGTAAGAGAGAAGTTAGGAAGAAGGGAGGCAGGGAATGATAACAAATTCAGTTCTGCATATGTTGAGTTTAAGATGTCTGTGGAACATCTAGCTTCAGATGTCCAATATGCAGTTAGAAATGTGAGACTAGAGGGTAGAAGAGACATCAGGGTTGGAAAAATATGTCTGAGAATCATCTACACGAAGATGATAATTAAATTCGTGGGAGCTGATGAATTGCCACATGAAATAGTATAGAAGGAGAAGACAACAGGGTCTAAGAGAAAGCCTGAGGGGATACCCACAGGTAGTGGCCATGATCTGGATGACTATGATCCAGCAAAGAAGACAGAAAAGTGGTTTGGCATAACAAAGACAAAGCAGTGTCAGTAAAACCAGAAGAGTATCAAAAATCACAGTATTAAAAGCTGCAGAGATGTTAAGAAGGATGTAGATTGAGGAAAAAAACTCATTAGATTTGGTAATTAAGAGATCACTGGTAACTTTGGAGGGAGAAGGTTCAGTTGAATGATGAGATTATTAATCAGATTGTAGAGAGTTATGAACCGTGCAAGGAAAGGAAGTGGAGATATGTATTGCAGATAGCCTTCCTACCTAAGGAGTTAAGCCACAAAAGAGAGGAGAGATATGGGATTATAGCTATCAGGGATGAATGGATCAAATGAAGATTTCTTAAGAATGGGGGAGACATGGACATGTTTGTAAGCAGTAGGAAAGCCACCAATCTATAGGGAATGATTGAAGATTAGTGACAGTAGACATAATAGAGGGAGCAATCTGCTAGAGATGGAAAGGATTCAGGAGAAAGGTCACCTCTTTGTGTGCAATATGTGTGAAGGAGGTAATGCGAGGAGGCGTTTATTTAATATCAGCACTGTGGATATTCTTTGTAGGAAAACCTCTTATTTTTCTACATTAAATAAAATGCTAATTCTTGATTTGAAATAAGAACTTTTTATTCTGTTAGAGAAAAAGCTTTTTAAAGTAAAAATCTATTTTATTAAAGTTTTGGGGAGCATCTATTGATATAATTACATTATATTTATGTATTCTTATATGCCTTAGTATTCTGAGTTCTTATTATTGAACTGTTCTTAATGTCTTGATATAAAGCCTTCTTAGTATCATGAGATCATAGAACTAGAATTGGAAGGGACCAGATGAAGAAGCTGAGGTCCAAGAAGGTTATGTGACTTATCTTAGTTCACACAGGTAGTATCAGATGTAGAATTGAAATTCATGCTCTCTGAATCCACAGCCAGTGCTTTTTCCTCTGTAACTGCCTTCCTTCTTGACAATAATGATTAATTTTTGATAAGTTGCTTAATTTTGCCCAGTAGCACCTTATTCAATATTTTCTAATGTTGATGGATAACGATAACAGTCTGTAGTTATCTTTTTTGTTTTTACCTTTTTATAAATTTTGAGAAAAGGACCAGATTTTCCTCATTGAGTCTTTAACTTTCAAAATAGTTTTAGGATATAAGAATTTTTCTCTTTGATGAATCTTTCCTAGAAATTCCTTGTGATTTTATCTTGTCCTTTTATATGGCAACTTGTTACTGGTAATTTGATTTTTTCCTGAGATTTGTTTATTTGTGTTATCTCTTTTTTATTTAGTCTTTTGAGAATTTTGTATTTTAATATTCTGTTTTATTGACATTTATCTAGTTGCTCATAATGGTCTCTGATTTTTTTTTAAAAAATTCTTCATTAATTGTGATCTCACATTTCTCATTTCTGATTTTAAAATTTTGATGATATTCTTTTTAAAAAATTAATTTAATTAATGGCTTATTCATCTTATTGACTCATTTATTAATTTGATTATTTTCTATTTTAATTGTGATGATTTCTTGTTTTGTGTTTGCTCTTGGTGAATTGATTTGCTCATTTTCTAATTAGCTATTTGGTAGCAATAGGATTCATTAATTTTCTATTATTTTATCATGTTTATAAAAGATTTAGGAATAATATTTTGGTTCTGAGTTTTGATTTGACAACATACTAATACATCATGACAGGCAAAAACAACCCATTTGCCCAATAATTGTGGAATAGCTAAAGGAATTGTGGCATATGAATATAAGGTACGCATTTTGATGTGTTGTATACATACATACGTACACAACACACACCTATATATACACACACACTCAATTTTTAAATGTTTCTATAATTTGCTTTTTAAATGAACTATTTTTCAACAATTACTTTTTTCCATTTAGTTCTGTGTCTCAATCTTGCTTTTCTTAGAGATTACTATTTTTTACTGTGTTGTGGTCTTTAACTGTAGCATTTAAAATTTTTGCTTTCTCATTTGATTTCTAATGTTCTTTTGTCTCAGGTAATTGATGTTTATAAATGTTACATGTGTATTTGAAAAGGTGGTTCCATACTTATTTCTTTCAATTCTGTCAATATATCTATCAAATTCAGTTTCAATATACTATTCTATCAATGATTTTTCATTTATATTTTGCTTGGTTTATCATATCCCATTAGCTGATTGTTGAAATACTTGTGGTTTTTAGTATATTTGATAATAATTTTTCTTTTTACTGAGAATTAAATACATTTATATTTGAAGTTATAATTGTTATATATGTCTCATTGGGCAGCTAGGTGACTCAGTGGATAGAGTGCCAGCTCCAAAGTGAGGAAGACATCTTCCAGAGTTCAAATCTGGCCTCAGACTCACACTAGCCATGTGACCGTAGGCAAGTTGCTTAACCCTGTTTGCCTCAGTTTCTCATACGTAAAATGTGGTGGAGAAGGAAATGGTAAACACCTCCAGTACCTTTGCCAACAAATTTGCAAATGAGGGCATGAAGAGTCAGACATAACCAAAATGATTTAACCATAAAATATGTCTTATCCTTTCCCTTACTTTGTTAAATTATTCATTTTATGAGAAGGGAATATAATCTTCCTTTTTAACTAATACTAACATTTCCCTAACCTTAACATATGTCATACAACATTAAACAGTTCCTATATTTAAATTATTATGAAATACATTTTAGAAAATTTGGAGTCCTTTCCCCTTAACCACATGTAAGATCATTGTGTTAATCATACTGAACCCTCTTCTGCACACTATCTTTTTTCCTCAACTTTTTTTTTCTTTCATTATTTTTCTGCATTGGCTAAAGCCAACTTATTCTTTCTCTCCCTCCTCCTTCTGCTCAAGCCCTTTTGTATCATTCAGATTTGATCAAAGTAATTTTTCTATTCTTTTTGTATTACATCTCAATTTCTATTCCTCAATTCCACAATTACATCAAGCTATTAAATAATTTAGCGTAGTTTCAAGTTGCATGCTGATTTGAATATGTGTACTCTTTTTGCTTTTTATGTGAAAAAATTTCTATACAGTTGGTTCTTTCTACCATTATTCTTCAGATTTACGGCTACTAGAAAGGTGGATTTATAATTAAGAAGATCTGAGTTTAAATCTTTCCTCAGACATTAGTTGTGTGAGCCTGAGCACATCTTTCACCCTCTATTTCTGCATTTAATCTTGATGGACTTCAATCTCTAAGTCTAAAATATCATAATCCTATGTCAGTTTTCAAATGGGGACAAAGTCTTATGTCTCAGCCTAAAGTATATCATGTTGCAGCTTCTTTCATTTCTAATTTTTACAAAAAAAAAGCTACTTTGATTTGATGTTTTTAATATATGTGTTGGTTTTCCTTTTGGTTATCTGTCAAATTATGTTGCATTCTCAAAGACTGACAGTAATATGCTTGCTGCAGTTGACCATTATTAACTCAAGAATCAAACTGAATTTCAGGTGCATATTTATTAGTGGCCCTTATATTCTGTTGATTTCTAATTTTTTTCAATATTTCTGAATTTTTCTTTTACAATTTCTTAAATATCATGATAAATTAGTTCCTTTTTTGAGAAGTCCAGCAATTTAAAAAAAATTTGTTTTATTTTTACTTTACTAAAATCTATTTTCTTTCCATTCTTGTCCACCCACTTTCCATTGGAAAAAAAGAAAAAAAAAACAAAACCTCTATAACACATATGCACAATCAAGCAAAAAAAATTCTTCCATTAGCCATCTCCAAGAAATATAGGACTTAGTCTGCACTTGGAGTCTGTGACAATGCTCTGAAGAGGTAGGTAGCCTGTTTCATCTTTAGGTGTTTGGAATCCTAATTGGTCATTATGTTGATCAGAATTCTTATGTCTTTTCAAGTTGTTTCTACATCCAACAGTTAAAAAACATTTATACCATTTTACAGTGTTTTATTTTATAAATTATTCTTCTGCTTCTGTTCACTTTTCTGGTTCATAAAAGTCTTCCCAGGTTTCTCTGAAGCTGGTTCTTTCTTTATTTATTATAGCACAAGACATTATTTCTCCTCACTGGCCCAAATCAATTTATTCTTCATCTCCTCCTTCTGCTGTGACCCAAGTCCATTTGTGTCATTCAGCTGTTGATCAAAGTCACATTTCCATTGTTTTTCATATTACATTTCAATTTGCATCCCCAAAGTAATTTCCATCTTCTAACTTCTCAATTACTTTGAGATACTAATTCATTCTGTTGGTTCCTAATTTTTTCAATATTTCTGAAAAATTTTCTTGTACAGGTTCTTGAAATATCATGGTAAAGTTATTTTCTTTCTTGAGAAGTCTGATAGTTTTCATTAAAATTAAATTTTATTTCATTTTTTATCTTATAGTAATTTTTTTCACATTTCTTTCCATCCCCTCTCCACTGGAAAAAATAAAAACAATACACTTATAACAAATATGCATAATTAAGCGAAACAAATTTTTGCATTGGACATCTCCAAGAAATATGATACTTGGTCTGTGCTTTGAGTTCATCACAATTCTTTAAAAGGGTAGGTAGCATCTTTCATCCTAGGGTGTTTGGAATCGTGGTTGGTCATTATGTTGATCAGAATAATTCTGATCAATGTAATTCCATCACATTCATATACAATAATTTGTTCAACCATTACATAAGTGATGGGCATCCCTTTAGTTTCTGGTTCTATGCTGCCACAAAACAAACTGCTCTTAATACCTGTGTATGTATTGGTCCTTTGCCTCCTTCTTTAATCTATTTGGGGGTATTGATTTAATAGTGCTATCACTGATCAAATGGTATGTGCAGTTTAGTAAATTTTGGTGCATGGTTCCAAATTGCTTTCCATAATGGCTGGAGCAATTCACAGTTTTATCAACAGAACAATAAAATGATGTTTCCTCCATGACCCTTTCAACATTTAACATTTTCCATTTTGCCAATGGAATGGGTATGAGGTGGAATCAAGTCAGATAGTACTGATAATATGCCTCCTTGTCGTTTCTGATAGATCTGTCATCTCAGTCTCTGTAGATTACCTTTTTTTCTGGTTGTGTAATTTCTTGAGCTTGTTTTACTGCTTCCTCTGACATCCTGTCCTTATCTTTGTCCTCAAACTTTAGGCAAAATGCCCAATTGTATTTACTCAAACTAATGTCTCATGTCATCGGGAATAATATAGTTTGGGATTTTCTCCAGAACTATTTTATGAGCCATAAAAGAAAATTTTCACTTTATAGTTACAGCTAGCTGTTAACCTGAAATGACATTAATCCACCTTAAGGTCCTCTTCTCTTAATTACACTTGACTCTAAATGTCTTTTAGTTATTTCTTAAAATCAAAGTCATTTTCTAAGGACAATGATTTATTACCACTGAGAACTTTTAAAGAATGTATCTCATGCTTTCAAGGCAATTTCACAGAATTATTTTGGGCAATTATAAGATCTATGTTGAATATCTTTATTTTCCATATCATTCCTTGGAATTTACATGTCTATTTTCTATTTATCTCATTAGTTAAACATTTCACATTCCAGTTAAATGACATTGCTCTGTTTGCTGCATCTCTTTCACCTCTAGAGTATTTAGGTGGAGCTTAAGGAGCCCTGGACATGGAATCAGTAAGACCTGTGCCTGAAATGTACCTTGGCCACATTAATTGTATGATCCTGGGGAAGTCACGTAATTCCACCCCGGTTTCCTTATCTATAAAATGATAGTATTGAACTAGATGATTTTAAACATCCTTTTGAGTTCTTGTTTTTGGGATCCTGTGATGAGTTTTGGGGTATTTGTTAAAAATGTAGAATCCTTCTTTTATACTCCCACCTTATCCATCAACAGAAAAACAGAAGCACAAGCATAAAAAGCATGTTGATCAGTTTCAGAGATTATGTGAATGTTGCTTGGTTTGTGACATTACTAACTTGTACATCCCTCAAGTCAGGCTATTATTATTCTTATGAGTTCTGATTCTTGTATCATCTTTTTCCTTTAGGTAGGGTCATATCCAGTTGTTCACGTTGGAGTCAATGGATGGAGAGAATCATTCGATAGTATCTCAGTTTGTGTTCCTTGGGCTTTCTGATTCATGGGAGATTCAGTATCTCCTCTTCGTGTCCTCCTCTGTACTCTATGTGGTGAACATTTTGGGAAACATGCTCATTTTGTTTACTGTAACCTTTGATTATCATTTACACTCACCTATGTATATCCTGCTGGCCAACCTCTCTTTCATTGATTTAGGTTTTAGCTCAGTCACAGTCCCCAAAATGATTTGTGACCTTTTCAAGAAGCATAAATTAATTTCTTTTGGGGGTTGCATTGCTCAGATCTTCCTCAATCATACATTTGGTGGCACTGAGATGGTGTTGCTTATAGCCATGGCCTTTGACAGATATGTGGCCATATGTAAGCCTCTCCACTATTTGACCATTATGAACCCAAGAATGTGCATTTTCCTTTTGATTGTTGCCTGGCTCATTGGCCTCATCCACTCCTTGATTCAATTGGCTTTTGTTGTAAACTTAACTTTTTGTGGTCCTAATGAATTGGACAGCTTTTTCTGTGACCTTCCCCGGTTCATCAAACTAGCCTGCACTGAGACTTATAGATTGCAATTTATGGTCATTGCCAACAGTGGTTTCATTTCTCTTGGATCCTTCTGTTTACTGATAATTTCCTACATTTTCATCCTGGTCACTGTTCAAAATCATTCTTCAGGTTGTTCTTCCAAGGCTCTTTCCACTCTGGCAGCTCATATCACTGTGGTGGTTTTATTCTTTGGTCCATTGATATTTTTCTATACATGGCCATTTCCTACATCAAGCCTGGATAAATTTCTTGTTATCTTTGTTACAGTTCTTACTCCATTTCTGAACCCTGTCATCTACACATTCAGGAACAAAGAGATGAAGGTAGCAATGGGAAGAGTGTGTAGCCGGCTTTTGAAGAAGGTTGTTTAATTCATTTGGGGTAAAGGTTATCAATCCTGAGACTCTTCTTAAATCTGATGTGTCCCAAATAATCGCATTGAAAGTTCCATTGATATTTTAAATTCAACACATTTAAAACGTAATATAACACAGTAAAATATAATAATAGTTAACATTTATATAGCTCTTTAAGGTTTGTAAAGCATTTTACGTGAGTTATCTCATTTGAACCTCACAAAACCCTCTGAGGTTGGTGCTATTATAATATCCATATTACGGATGAGGAAACTGATGAGGGAGGTTGTGATTTTCCTAGAGTGACACAGCTAGTAAATGTCTAAGGCAATATTTGAACTAAGAACTTCCTGACTTTAAGTCCAGTGTGCTAGTATGCTAACCATTCTAGCAACTAATTGCCTCATTATGTTTCCACCCAATGTATACCTGTTCTGAACTTCTGTATTTCTTCTGAGGGCACCTCCATCTTCCCAGTCTCCCAGGTTTGTAATCTTTTAGTTTTCCTTTGCTCTGCACTCTCCCTCACCCCCTCCCACATCCACCCATCCATCCATCTATCCATTCATCTATCTATCTATCTATCTATCTATCTATCTATCTATCTATCTATCTATCTATCCATCTATCTATCTATATCCTCCCAAAGTGGCAAAGTGGTTCTCTTTAAGCAGAATTCTGACAAAGTCACTCCCCTGCTCAATAAATGCTAGCGGGTTCCTGTTGCCTCTAGCATAAAATATAAACTCTTCTATTTGACTCTTAAAGCCATTCATATCCTGATCCAAACTTATTTTTCAAACTTCATTATACATTACTACCTTCCCCATAACCTATGGATATGAGCCAATCAAAGTGGCTTTTTTTTTCTTCCTTAGAAAGGGCACTCCATCTCTTATCTCTCTGCCTTTTCATTGGCCATCCGCCATGGCTGAAATGCACCTTTTCCTCACCTATACCTCATTAAATCATAGTATTACTTCAGGCACCTCAGTCTTGTCTGAACTATTTTAATAGCCCCTTAATTTCCCCTCTTCCTTTTATTTCAGCATCTCTCCATTCAAAAAGTAATCCTTCACAACAATGGTATCAAACTCAAACAGAAATGGATCACTACTGCCATGTATTAACTTAGAAAATCACAAATCAACATTTTCTATGTTGTGTTTTATTGTATTTTTACTTATTTGGTTAAATCTTTTCAAATTACATTTTAATCTGGTTGGGAAGTTTTGTGGCTCCCCCTTGAATCTGAGAGTTTGGCACCTCTGCTTCACACAGCTGCCAAAATTACCTTAAGACATAAGTCTGATCCCATCACATCCTATCTTAAAAGCTGTTAATGTCTCCTTATCATTGTCAGAAGAAAACACAAATTCATGAGACTAAAATTTACGGTTGTAATAGCAATTTAGATTCAAAGAAATTTCCCACCCATTAATAGGCCATGTGACCTGCTTATGTCACAGGAAGCCTAAGTCACATATTGTGGGAGGAGCTTGCTGAGAGAAAAGGAAGTTATGTCACAGGAAATGCTGAGAAAGAGCTGTTATGGCTGTTAATGGCCATCACGATAGAGCTGAGGTAAAGAAAGTCAGCCTGTAATAGCTGAACAGACTGTGATAGCTGTACTGTCAGTTTGTTTTGGGATCGGAGACGTTTTGGGATGGCAAGGTTCTGTGTTGCGATATTGCGTTTTAAACTCCTTGCTGTTATGGTAAAGTGGGCTAACTGGCTGTGGGAGCTGAACATTTGGTTATGGGATATGGTTATCTGGTGTCTGAATATAGATTTTGCTTCTTCTGCCTTCTAAATGGAGAGTCTTTCATACTTTGCAATAGAGAACTACATAGGCATATTCACGATTAACATTGATGTTGTGTTTATTGCCTTACTGATACATTATTTGGCGTCACGAACAGGATTGCAAGATATAAGATCTCTATTTAGAGGTAGAAGGGCTTTAGAGGAAGAAATGGTTATCCGAGGATGTGATGATGTAAGTTATTGCTCTCTAGCAAGGGAATGGTCTAAAGGCACTAGTTTATGTGAGGACTGGAAACAGAAACTACAGAGAGGAGAGTTTAGAGATTTGGAAGGATGTCTGAATGAAGTTACAATCAAGTCAGGAAGGGAAATGCCAACAGCAATCTCTAGAAGAGGCTGAATTTTACTCAAAGCCTATCATATTATATATGAAAGCAAGGACAGACTATTAGGAGAAAGAAGTCAGACTGGACAGTTACTGAAACATCTAACTCAAATGAGAATATGTCTTTTATACCACAGCAATATGGGGAATCTCAGGTGGTAGAACAATGGATTATTGTTTACGAATCTACTGACTTTGCTGTAAATTCAGCTAGAAGCCAGAGGGAGCTAAGGAGGTCAATAGTGCATCTCAGTTCAGTCCAGGTTGAGTCTAGCAGCCTATCTGGTTACCACGGTGACAGGGGGAGAGAATCTAGAGAGGAGGATATAATGTCAGAACCTGAGGCACGAGATGATACTTTGTTGCATGGTGCTTTTCACACAGAGAATGAGACATTGTTAGACCCTCTGCCAGAAGTGCACCCCATACAGCGAAGGAGGGAAGAAACACGAGATAATAATAATACAGTGTTCAGACAGATGTTGGAGAATTTTACATATCAGGAAATCACAGATATCTTGAGTAGGTTCACCCGTAGAATGGGAGAATTGTTAATATCTTGGATGGTGAGAATCAGTGATGAAGGGCCCACAGGAGTGTCTTTAGAGACTGTGGATTGTATGAGATTCATAAGTATTAGTCAGAGTCCTTTTGCACAGCAAGTTTTTAGGGATTATCATTTGCAAAGAGGTAACCAAAGAACCACTCTGTTAGATTCAGCTGCTACTTGTTTTAAGAGACAATATCCTATATGGCCTACTGTAGATAGATCCTGGTATTCAATTAGGGACTGAATGAGAAAGTTAAAGGAGGAGGTAATGAAGACTGCTACTGTTATAGGGAACCCCAGAGTTTATTATGAAACTCCCTTGGGAGTCTCTCATAGAAATTTGATAATTAAAATGGCACCATCCACTTATAAACATGTAATTCTGACTGCTAATTGCAGAAGTAGGGAACTCTCTTCCAGAGGTGCTGGATAAGGTTGCACAGTTAAGTGACTTAGGAGACTGGAAAATGATAAATTTCTGAGAGAGAGAGAATGGTAAATAGCCAACAGATTCAATGTTGGAATAGTGACAGGAAAAGAAATGTTTACTGCTCTATTGAAAGCAGACATAGATTTTAGAAGGATAGATGGCACTCCAACTAATGAGCTATACAAAATGTACCAAGATATAGCTAATAGAATAGAGAAGTAAGAACTGCCCCTACAAATCCTACAGATCTTGAACCCGTATATCCAAGTGAATCACACCTTCAAGGAGACTAGGAAATAGGCTGAGCCCCAGCTCAGATTAAAGAAACACACAGACAGGATTATAGACCCCATATTAATCTGACTATATATATTGGAAAAATGGATCAAACACTGTAACTATCGTGTTGATTGACACTGGGGCAGAGGCCACCTTGATTTATGGAAACCCTGACAAATTTAAGCATGGAACTCCTATTTCCATCACAGGACTAGCAGAGGCTGAAATATCAGCCAAACAAGTCAAACTGATGATGAAAATGGACAATTGCCTAAGAAAGAATATACCATGGTTATTGTACCCATTCCTGAATACATCATTGGAATAGATATATTGAAAGGCATGACCCTGAATTGCCTGAGGGGAGATATCAATTTGCCTTAAGGAAGATAGGAATTAATATAGTTTTAGTGGGAAAAATAAAAATGGACCCAATCACTTTATCTGAACCTTCTAAAGAAATTACTTTGAAGCAGTATCATGTGCCAGGTGGGCAAGATGAAATTGCCAATACTATAAAGGAATATGTTGAAGCAGGAGTGTTAGTCCCAGCAACCACTCAATGGAATAATCCTGCGTGGCCAGTATGAAAGTCAGATGGAATGTGGAGAATGACAGTGAATTTTAGACAATTGAATAAAGTGACTCCTCCCTTGTGTGCTGCGATTCCAGACACTGTTACCTTAATTGAAAGGATCCAGAAATATGGTGGGACTTGGTACACAGTTATTGATTTGGCCAATGCTTTCTTTACAATCACAATAGACTACAAATAATGGGACCAGTTTGCTTTCACATGACAGGGCCAACAATATACTTTTACTTGATTGCCAGGTATGACTATTTGTCATAGGATTGTGACTGAAAATTTGGATGAATTAATGTTACCTGGTGTACAGCTTTTCCACTACATAGATGATATTATGATATGGGGAGCAAATATAAAAGAACTCAGAAGAGTTTGATACTTTTAATTGAGCATATGAAAAGCAAAGGATGTGGAATTGACCCTGCAAAGGCTCAAGGGCCAGCTCAAACTGTAAAGTTTTTGGGTATAAAATGGGATAAAGGACTGTGAGAAAATCTCCCATAAGCTTGACAAAAGATTCAAGATTTCCCATGCCCAACAATAAAAAAAAGTCCCAAAAGTTCACAGGATTTTTTGGATACTGGAGACACCACATTCCACATCTTGGACAGATTTTGAAACCTTATATAAAGTTACCAGGAAAAACTATGAATTTGATAGGGGATTTGAACAGAGTAAAGCTTTTGAAGGAGTCAAAGCTGCTATACAATTGGCTCTGGATTTATGGCCTATGCAAAGTAGCCTGGTGGAATCACAAGTGACTGTACGAGATGACTATGTGAATTGGAGTTTATGGCAGAAACAACAAAGTTGAAATGTACTCTTAGGATTTTGGCCAAGGAAACTACCTTCATGTGGATTACAATATACACCTTTTGAAAAGCAGTTATTGGCTGCATATTGGGATTTGGTAGAGACTTTACAACTGACTCCGGGCCATGAAGTGACATTAAGGCCTGGAATCCCAATTATGACTTGGGTAATGAGTATTCCAGCATCTCACAGAATTGGACATGCACAAGAGACTAGTATAATTAAATGGAAATGGTATATTCAGAATAGATCGAAAAAAAGGCAAAAGTGGAGTTTCTGCTCTTCATGAATCTATAGCAAATATAGACATTGATGGCAATGACGATTCTCTGGATTCTCTGGTAAAATGGAATCACAGATATGATGGATTGACTGAAGAGCAGAGTAAATACGCATGGATTTCTAATGGGACAGCAAAATATTTGGGCCATAAAAGACCGTGGAAAACAGTAGCTACTAGGCAGACTTTGGAAAGTATTGAGAAAGGTGGAAGTAGTCAATATGCTGAACGTATGGGAGTAAATCAAGCCATTAAAACAGAGAAAGGAGGACAGTGTCATATATTCACTGATTTGTGGGCCGTAGCTAATGGGTTAGCTAAATGGATGCCAATGTGGAAAAATCAAAATTGGAAAATTCATGGTAAATATGTTTAGGGCAAAGAATTATGGGAAGATATATGGGACATGTCTTTGGTTACTAATTTGTCAGTTTTTCATGTAGATGCTCATGTGGTCCTCACTGTGACAGAAAGAGTACAATGCACATGTTGACCGACTAGCAGAGATTGCTACTGAACATATTGTCCCTACTCTGACACCAACTGCTGATCTGGTACTAGCAAAATGGGTCCACCAAATGGCTGGCAATTCATGGGTCCAGGCCACAGGCTGGTGGGAAGAAGATTGAGGTATTTGTATCTCTTATTCATTGTTAAAGCATGTAGCAGATGAATGTCTTATATGTCAATTGGAAAATGAATGAACTGTTCCTCAGGTAGAAACTGGAGAGATAGCAAGGGGAAAAGTTCCAGCCCAAATTTGGCAGATCGATTATATTGGACCACTACCCCAAGATAAAGGATGCAAATTTATATGTACTTGTGTTGACACCTATTCAGGTGTACTAGTGGCTTGTCCTTATAAGAATGCAACCCAGAAAAAACATCTGTAAAACTCTACATATTAAAAGTCTATATTATGGAACCACAAAGCAGATTGAAAGCGACAATGGGTCACATTTCAAAGGTAATGAGATGAAGATACATTGTGTACTGAACAATATGGAGTAGATATATCATATTCCGTATTACCCATAAGCATCTAAGTTGGTATAAAGAATGAATGGATTGTTGAAACAACATTTAAGAAAGTTGTTTTCATAATTTGTATCAACATTGGAAGGATAATTTGTTCACTGCTTTACATAATTTGGATAATAGACCATTAGGAGGAAGTACACTGTAGCCAGAATGATGACCCCAAATCTGTAAATTAGAAAATAACAAACACATAAGATCCAAAATATTGAGTATTGTATGGTGAGGGAAGATGTCCCACCACTGTACTAGGAATACCAGCTTTGGCAGGAAATGATTTACCTTGTTTTTTAAATTTTTTTATTTAATGTTTTTAGTTTTCAGCATTGATTTTCACAAGATTTTGAATTACAAATTTTCTCCCCATTTCTACCCTCCCCCCACTGCAAGATGGCATATATTCTGATTGCCCCATTCCCCAGTCAGCCCTTTTTTCTGTCACCCTATTCCCTTCATCCACTTTTCCCTTACTTTCTTGTAGGCCAAGATAGATTTCTATGCCCCATTGCCTGTATATCTTATTTCCCAGTTGCATGCTAAAAACAACTTTTTATTTTTTTAAACATCTGCTTTTAAAACTTTAAGTTCCAAATTCTCTCCCCTCTTCCCTCCCCACCCATGCTCCCAAAGAAGGCAAGCAATTCAACATAGGCCACACTTGTGTCATTATGCAAAACCCTTCCACAATACTCGTGTTGTGAAAGACTAACTATATTTTGCTCCCTCCTATCCTGTCCCCCTTTATTCAATTTTCTCCCTTGACCCTGTCGTATTTTGAAAGTGTTTGCTTTTGATTACCTCCTTCCCCTATCTGCCTTCCCTTCTATCATCCCCTCCTTTTTTATCTCCTTCCTCCTTTCCTGTGGGGTAAGATACCCAATTGAGTGTGTATGTTATTCCATCCTCAGGTCAAATCCTATGAGAGCAAGATTCAGTCGTTTCCCCTCATCTGCCCCCCTTCCCTTCCAACAAACTGCTTTTTCTTGCCACTTTTATGAGAGATAGTTTACCCCATTCCATCTTTCCCTTTCTCCCTCTCTCAGTATATTCCTCTCTCATCCCTTAGTTTGATTTTACTTTTTCAGATATCATCTCTTCATATTCAACTCACCTTGAGCCCTCTGTCTATATGTGTGTGTGTGTGTGTGTGTGTGTGTGTGTGTGTGTGTGTGTGTGTGTGTATGTATGTATGTATGTATATTCCCTTCGGCTACCCTAATACCGAGGTCTCATGAATTATACACATCATCTTTCCATGTAGGAATGTAAACAAAACAGTTCAACTTTAGTAAGTCTCTTATGATTTCTCTTTCTTGTTTACCTTTTCATCCTTATTTTGATTCTTGTGTTTGAAAGTCAAATTTTCTATTCAGCTCTCATCTTTTCACTGAGAAAGCTTAAAAGTCCTCTATTTTACTGAAAATCCATATTTTGCCTTGGAGCATGATACTCACTTTTTCTGAGTAGGTGATTCTTGGTTTTAATCCTAGCTCCATTGACCTCAGGAATATCATATTCCAAGCCCTTCAGTCCCTTAATGCAGAAGCTGCTAGATCCTGTGTTATCCTGATTGTGTTTCCACAATACTCAAATTGTTTCTTTCTGGCTACTTGCAATATTTTCTCCTTGATCTGGGAACTCTAGAATTTGGCAACAATATTCCTAGGAGTTTTCTTTTTGGGATCTTTTTCAGGAGGCGATCAGTGGATTCTTTCAATGTCTATTTTACCTTCTGGCTCTAGAATATCAGAGCAGTTCTCGATAATTTCTTGAAAGATAATATCTAGGCTCTTCTCTTGATTATGGCTTTCAGGTAGTCCAATAATTTTTAAATTATCTCTCCTGGATCTCTTCTCTATATCAGTGGTTTTTCCAATGAGACATTTGACATTGTCTTCCATTTTTTCATTCCTTTGGTTCTGCTTTATAATATCTTGATTTCTCATAAAGTTACTAGCTTCCACTTGCTCCAATCTAATTTTTAAGGTAGTATTTTCTTCAGTGGTCTTTTGGACCTCCTTTTCCATTTGTTTAATTCTGCCTTTCAAGGCATTCTTCTCCTCATTGGCTTTTTGGAGATCCTTTGCCATTTGGGTTACTCTATTTTTCAAGGTGTTATTTTCTTCAGTATTTTTTGGGTCTCCTTTAGCAAGTCATTGAGTTGTTTTTCATGGTTTTCTTGCATCATTCACATTTCTCTTCCCAATTTTTCCTCTACTTCTCTTACTTGCTTTTCCAAATCCTTTTTGAACTCTTCCATGGCCTGAGACCAAGTCATGTTTTTCTTGGAGGCTTTTGATGTAGGCTCTTTGACTTTGACTTCTTCTGGCTGTATGTCTTGGTCTTCTTTGTCACCAAAGAAAGATTCCAAAGTCTGAATCTGAATCTGAGTCCATTTTTAGCTGCCTGTTCATTTTCCCAGTCAACTACTTGACCCTTGAGCTTTTTTTTGGGTTATGACTGCTTGTAGAGTAGGGAGTACTTTGTCCCAAGCTTGAGGAGCTGTGCTGTTGTTTTCAGAGCTATTTCTACACAGCAAGTTCTGCCACACCAGCACTCATGCTCCCCCTAGAACTGCCAACCCACACCTGGACTCAGATCTTAAGCAGGCTCTGCACTCCCACTCTGATCCACCGCTTAATTCCTCCCACCAGGTGGGTCTGGGGCTGGAAGCAACTGCAGCTGCAGGTCTGGAAGTAGGCTCAGAGGTGCATCACCTCTCCTGTCCCCATGGCAGTGGTCCACCTCGAACTCCTTTCACTCTGTCCCAGAAGCTGTTTCCACTAACCTTCTCTGTTTTCTTTATTGTTTGTGGGTTTAGAAGTCTGATAACTGCCACAGCTCACTGACTGTACCACCCTGCTCCCAGTCTGGATGGTCCAGGCACAGCCCATGCTTGGCTGTGCTCTGCTCCACTCCCAGCTCCATGTGACAGACCTTACCCAGGGACCATCCAGGCTGTCCTGGGCTGGAGCCCTGCTTCTCTCTGCTATTTTGTAGGTTCTGAAGTTCTAAAATTTGTTCAGAGCCATTTTTGTAGGTGTTTGGAGGGACCTGGGGGAGAGCTTTAGGCAAGTCTCTATTTTCCAGCCACCATCTTGGCTCTGACTTCCCCCTCTCCCCCCATGATTTACATTGTTTAAAAGATTCTTGGTTGGAGAGAAAAAAGATAAGAAAAATCCCTACTGAGATATGTATGAGAATCCCTAAGAATCATTTTGGACAGATATTACCTAAACCAGGATTAGCAGCTCAGGGAATACATGTATTGGCTGGAGTGAAAGATTCTAGTTACCAAGGAGAAATTATTGTAACACTCCAGAATTTGGGTGAAGAACCTATACAGTTGTGTAAAAATGATAGAATTGTTCAATTGATTATTATTCCTTGTGAAACAATATGCCTTGTGAAAATTGTCCCCACTTCCAAAATAACTATCAGAGGAAAGGAAGGATTTGGCTCTACTGACAAAATAAAATTGGGGGCTAAAGTATGGGTAAAACGGAAGCTGAATGATGTTCCAAAGGCTGAAGCAATTATAGCACATGGGAAAGACAATACTGTAACAGTGGCTTACCCAGGAGAAAATAATTATGAAACTTTATCCTTGACTCACATATTCTATTGTGAATGAGGCTATGATAGTCCTCTTTTTTTTGGCTTTTGTCTGCTAAATTTTTTTGTGAGATTTGTTTCTTACAGGCTTAGTACCATCCATTTACAGCTGTTTGATCACTTAAGCCAGATGTCACCCTCTGATGTGTTCAGATGTCACTTCTGGACCTGTCCACAACTGTGATGTGTCATCTCTGGACCTATCACAACTGTGATGCATCATCCCTGGACCTGGCATCTACTGAGTTCTGAATGCCAGCTTGCTAAAGAACTGACCTCTTGAATAGGAATCTTTATCTTTTGAGTCAAGGACAGATCTACATCCAATTTCAGCAGGAAGAAGCTATGGAGGATGAGATATTTGCCCCCAACCCCAAGATTTTGAGCCCCATTCATTTGAGGTAAGAATGATAACATTGTTTTATATGCTTATCTTGTGTTATCCCTTTTATATTGTGTAAAGTTCTGTTGACACCAGTTATTCCAGAATTCCCATTGCCCTATGTAAAGAATGAGAAATATCTTGGGGGTGAATGTAGTAGTAATTTAGATTTGAAGATCTTTCCCACCCATGAATAGGCCATGTGACCTGCTTATGTCACAGGAAGCTTAAGTCATGTGTGGTGGGAGAAGCTTCCTGACAGGAAAAGGGAAGTTATACTGAGAGAGAGAGAGAGAGAGAGAGAGAGAGAGAGAGAGAGAGAGAGAAATTATGGTTGCTAATAGATACTAAGGGCCTTAGTGATAGAACTGAGCAGACTCTGACTTAGCTGTGATAGATTGAGTAAATGGCTTGTGGCATATGGTCCTCTGATGTCTGAATAAATGATTTACTTTTTCTACCTTCTTTTTGGAGAGTCTCATATAGTTTGTGATACAGAACCACATAGGCATTTTGATAATTGTCATCTACATTGTTATTATTGCCTTACTGATACACAAGGTTGTTAGGAGGATTAAATAGAATGATATATGTAAAGCACTTTTTGGGATAACTGGTGTCAACAGAACTTTACACAACAATATAACAAGAGATAACACAAGATAAGCATATAAAACGATGTCATCATTCCCCCCTCAAATGAATGGGGCTCAAAATCTTGGGGTGAGGGTGAAGGTCTTGTCCTCCAAAGCTTCTTCCTGTTGAAATTGGATGTAGAGCTGTCCCTGACCCAAGAGATTGAGTCCTATTGGAGAGGTAAGTTCTTTAGCAAGCTGGCATCTGGACCTTGTCGTGGTATGAGCCTTGCTGTACAACTCTGGCCATTACTATTCCCTAGGAATTCCAAAGTCCCCACCCTAGGAGTTTCTTATCCTTTTCTAGGGCATCTCTGCTAATCAGGGAAGAGAGGGAAGGAGAAATGGACTTAAATAATACCTTCTTTGTTTCTGGCACTTGGCTAAGTGCTTTTTATCTCATTTGATCCTCAGAACAACTCTACAAGATACATACTATTCCTCCCCCACATCCAATTTTATGGTTGAGGAAACAGAGGTTCAATGACTTGCCCAGGGTCACATGGCTAGTAAGAGTCTGAAATTAGATTTGAACCCAGATCTTTCTGACTACAGGCCCAGTAGTCTATCCACTGTGATACCAGCTGCCTCAAATCACTAACCATTGTAGGGATTAAACAAGGAATAGAAGACATTTCCTCCATCTCTGAGGAAAATAGACTATCAAAGACCCTCCGCATCTTATGGTAAGGCAGCCAAATACATTATTTGGTTGATATGAATGTTGTAATGAGAACAAAGTCTCTCTCACTTGGAACCATTCACAATAGGAAGGGGTGTGGTGAAGGTCAGTTTGACTTTGTGAAGTTATAAAATGCTTTGTTCTGCTAAAATTTTACACCTATTCATCATTATGACATCCAGGCTTCTTGAAAGTTGGGAATGCATGACAAAAATTTGTTGAGAAATAGTATGTTTGCTGTCTCAAGGTTGGTTTCGTTAAGTACATGCAGGCTCATAACTAGAATGACAGTGTACATAATTTTTAAATAAAAAACATCAATAAGGTTGAAGATTGTCAATTTATGTATAAAGTTTAAGGGGTATTTATGTTTGGTATTATTAAAGGAAGTATCCACACTAAGCAGAAAATTAAAATTGAATTAAATTAATTGAGATTGCACTGGATGGGTACTATCTCAAAAGTAACAAAATAATTCAATCCAATCCAATATAATTCAATAAACATTTTTTAGTCACCTATGACATACTCTGGGGAAAAAATACCCCAGTCAATCTCCCAGGAGCACCATAAATGGGACAATCATTTTTATGATTTAGCTTAGTGCTTGACACATAGTAGGTACTTTATAAATGTTTATTGATTGATTGTCTTCATATTTTTATATTATAATATTTTGATTAAAAATGAAAGGTATTGGAAAAATAAAAACACATGGCTTAGACGTCAAGATTTTTGAAACAATTTCTAGTTCTCATTCAATAATCTGTATGAAATCATATTCAGAGACTGCAATGATTTAGACTGATATTAAGAAGGTATGCAATCACCTAGATACGGTTTATTAATGTCCCTTTTTTGTATCTTTTTTTAAAAAATATAATTCCCTTATCAGCTACAGTCATAGGGCTTGTAAGTACCACCAAATATGGGTAGATGTTTACTTGCCCAAGCAGTAAATTCTCCCCTGATGGAACTACATCAAAGTTTATATATCTATAAATACATCTATATAATACATGAATGTACACCTAATGTTATATATAATAAGATTATCTATAATATATTAAAACCAAGCATATGCACATATTTTGTATTCACATATGCATGTTATGCATACAAACATATACACGTGTGTATGCATATATGTCAAAGGATCAAAGGGTTCTTTTCAGAGGAAGCATGTACGCCTCTTCCCTAAGCACTCTTTATTAACAGAATATTCCCATAGTTATCATGGGAAAACCAACAGAATCCTAGGAGACAACTCTTTTGGCCACATGATATCAGGCTGGCAACCCCATTCTCTGTAGCATCACCTGGCTGCTACCCTTTAGTGTTGTTAATGAGGTACCTGTCTACCTATGGCAGCATTTTATACATTTCCTAGTGCTTCCAGACACTGTGAGCAGGAACAGACTGAGATTTGGGATTGAAGCTAACTTCCTGATAATTCTGTAAAGTCAGCCAGTGGAAAAGAATAAGTGAAGAGATGAAAACTGAAAATATGGGAGGAGGACTACCATGACAGAAGAAGTATGTGGGAGAGATTGAAATACAATCTCCAGCAGGAAGAATAGATAGTCTAAATGCCTATGTTGCAGTGATAAAGAAATGGTATTAGGGCAGGCTTATCAGAATAATTCCACAGAATAATAGGGTTCTGCTGGATATAATGGGGATGAGGATAGGGTTTACATGATTATATAGAGCTAGAATAGACCTAATAGGACAGCTAGTCAAACCCTGTCATTTTACTAATGAGAAAATGAAGTCTCAGAGGAATCAAGTGCCTTCTCCATCATCACACAGAGAGGGCAAGATGTAAAATTTGATTCTCAGTACTCTGACAGCTGAAGTAATCCTCTTTTTGCTATTCCACACAGGACAGGATAGTCAATGTGAAAGATTCCATATTACAGAGATAGGTATCCATCAGGAAAGTGAACTTAATTTTATCTCCTGATAAGATCAGAGAGCTGTCAGGGACCCAAGGGTAAGGATCAAAATCAATCAAGGAAGTACTAAGATCATCTCCTTTCTCCTAATTTATTGAATCTTGATTTTTTTGATGGAAATCTGTGTTCTCCCCTATTCTCTCGGTATATTTTCTCTGTGCAATTTAATTTGTTTCCCTGTGGAGTCTGGATCTCATGACTTAGAATTTCTATGGTTAGTTCACTGGTCCTTAGAACAGCTCCCACCCCCCAACCAGTTGATAACTCCCCATCCTGGGAACACTCCATTATCTATGTTCTTTGGTGCCTGTCCACTTAGTTAATATTATAAGAGACTGGATTGAATCTTTTGCTAATCTATTTTCACAGAGTAGTAATTTGAATCTCCTTCCAGGTTCTTCAAGTGAACACCTTCCTTCATTCTTAGGGGGGTGATATTGTCTCCTGTTTTACTGAAAAGATTGGGATCGTTTACTAAGAGCATCCTAATATTCCCCCTTCACCTTGTCTCCTTGCCTCCTTAACACCCAAAATTTGTCCCCATCTTCATTCATTCTCTTCCATGTTTTCAGAGAAAGTGGCATGGAGGCAGTTCCTTTCCAAAGTAATTTTTTCCTCCCGTACTTGTAAGAACATCTCCTTTTGTTTCATTGATTGTTCTAAGTGATGAGTTAGCTTCTCTTTAGCATCTTCATATTTTCCTCTCTCTCCACCGATTTCTTTTCCTTTTTCTGTAACATCTTCCCTATATGATAAAAGCAGTGCTTCATTGATATTGAGAGGAAAGCAACAGGCAAAGGTGTGACTTACTAGTCTTTCTCTGTCTTTCCATTACCAAATTTCTTACAAGTACTTGTTATTCTAAATTTCCATTCAGTCCAACAAACATTCATTAAGTTCCTGCTATGTTTAAGTCAGGAGGAAGCATGACAGGATGGATAGAACTCTGGTGTTAGAGTCATGAAGACCTGGATTCCAGACCTATCTCTGACAGATACTGAGGGAACTTCTAAACCAAAAGTCCCTACATCAATGAGATCACTCTACCACAGGGATAGAATAGCAAGAGGCCTTAGATATTAGGTAGTTAGGTGGTGCAGTGGATAGATACTTGACTTGGAGTCAGGAAGACCCGAGTTGAAATTTGGCTTCAGGTGCTTACTAGCAATGTGATCCTGGGCAAGGCATTCAGACTCAATTTCCTCACTTGTCAAATGAGGATAATAATAGCAACTACCTTGCAGGGTTGTTGCTGGAATCAACTGATGCAATAATTGTGAAATGCTTAGCACAGTGCCTGGAACATAGAAAGTGCTATGTAAATGTTAACTATTATTATTCTATCATTTAGTATAATCCTCTTATTTTATAGATTAATAAATGGAATCCCAGAAATGTGCTTAAGATCACACAGTCACTGACCTGTAATTGGAACTTAGTTATTTTTCCCCCATCCCATTATGGAGTGTTCTTCCTGAGGCAGATATGTGGAGCAGCAGACAGCCTGCCTAACTTGGAGTCAGGAAGACCTAAATTTGAATTCTGCCTCAGACACTTACTAGCTAGGTAGCCTGGGCAAGTCACTTAACTTCTTTTTGCTTGAGTTTTCTCGTAGGTAAAATGGAGATAATAGCACCTAACTACCTCATTAAGACTGTTGTAAGGATCAAAAAAGCTAACATATGTAAATTGCTTTGCAAATCTCTAAAAATTATGTAAATGCTATCATCATCATCATCATCATTTATCTCTATCTTTTGTTCCATTCAGACCATAATAATCAGTCAATAAATCAATCAGCAATCACTTATTAAGCACCTGCTATATTCCAAGCTGGGCAGCTAGTTAGTACAGTGTATAGAGCACTGGGCTTGGAGTCAGAAAGATTCATCTTCATGAGTTCAATTTAGGCCTAAGACTTACTAGCTGTCTGACCCTGGATAAGGTTGCTCAACCCTGTTTCCCTCATTTTCCTCATCTGTAAAATGAACTGGAGAAAGAAATGGCAAACCGCTCCAAGAAAATCCCAAATGAGGTCATGAAGAATTGCACATGACTGAAAAATGATTTAACCACAACAAAATATTCTAGGCTCTGGTGATACAAATACTCTCTACTATCAAGGAGTTTCCATTTTATCTGGTGAGACATCACACACACAGAGACACACACAGACACACAGACACACAGACCCATGCACACATATGATAAACACAATATAAAGTTAAGGTAATTAGAGAGGTAAGGAGGGCACTAGCAGTTGTAAAGATCAGGAAAGACAGAGTTGAAAGTCAAGCTTGAGTTGCATCTTGAAGGAAGAAGTGAGTGTTGTCCAAGAATTAGAAGATGGTCAGTGCCAAGGGAAAGAGAGAGATGTAAGAATGCTTTTTGTGAAGAATAGAAAGAAGATCAGTTTGGGTGGATCATAGAGTGTGGAAAGGGGAGTAATATACAATGATAATAAAAATTAGGTTAGGACCAGGTTGAAAGCCAAACTGAGGAATTTATATTTTGTCTCAAAAGGAAGATTTGTGAGCAGGAGAGTGACAGATTGAGACTTCAACTTTAGAAAAAATCACTTTGGCAGCTGTGTGGGGGATGGACTGGACTAGAATGGACTGGGGAGAGATGCGAAGTAAGGAGGCCATCATACTAGTCCAGGCTACAGGTAATGAAAACCTGACCTAGGATGTTGGCTGTGTGAACAGAGAGAAAGGGCAAGATGAGAGATGTGTTGTAGATGTCAAATGGCAAGATTTAGCAATTAATTAGAAATGTGAGGGGAGGGTGAGTATTGAGTTGAGGATAATGTCAAGGTTATGAACTTTAAAGAGACTGGAAGAGTGGTGCTACTTTTGAGGGAAAAAATGAGAAGCTTGGAAGAGGACTAGGTATTTTGGAGAAAGATGAGTTCTGTATGGAGCTTGCTAAATTTTAGATGTCCCTGAAACATAAAATGAGAAAAATCCAAAAGGCTACTGATGATCCATCAGGGAGTTAGACTAGTCCCTTCCAGCTCTAAAATCCTGTGCTTCACTTCTCTTCCTCTATTTATATTATTAGTTCACTTTTCATGGTCTTTTAAAGGCAAAGGTCTGAACATGTTATTTCCTTGTTTAAAAATCTTCAGGGGCTTCATCTTGCTTCTAGGTAGGATGAAATTCAAATTTCTCAGTCAACATTCTGCATCTAATTTTCTTTTTTTTGACTTATTCCTCACTACTTCCATTCACTAAGTCTCCTTTCCAGCTAAATTGAAAACTAACTACCTAAACTAGGTCCCCTAGGTTTTTGTCTTTCCATCTCCCACCTTTACACATGCCGACCTCCATATCTCTGCCTCTTGAGATTTTGTTTTCTTCAAATATAAGCCCACTTGGTATATCCTTCATAATCCTCCCCCTACTCCAATTGTCAGTGATTTCTCCCTCTTCAAATTATCTTCTTTTAGCTTAGCTGCACATGTCCTAGTGCCCTAGTAGACTGTAAACTTCTTCAATATAGATATTAATTCATTTTTGTCTTTGTCTCTAGTTCACAGCCTAGATACCATGTAGTAATACCTAATAAATTCTTATGGATTAATAAATATGTATTAAATTGAATTGATGAAGGGAAATGTAAGTAAAATACTAGCTCTTGCTTAGAGGGCCATTATTTTTTTCTTATGGCTGGGGTTGGGAAAACTTTATGCAGGAACTTTCATTTCAGAGTGGGCCCTGTTATGAATGTTGCAAAGCACAGAATATATTTTGGGAGGGTGAGAAACTGAGTATTGTAGATGGGTATGCCATCAAGAGGGGACTAGTATAAAATAAGAAATGTAGGGTAGTGCCAGATTGTGGATAACCTTGAATTCCATACTTATGGTCCAAACATGACTAGGTTTAGTGCAGAAGATTCTGTTCTGGTGTATTGCCTTGTCTATCTCTCCTAAGTCTTTTATGTGTAGCAGTCATCCCTTTGCTTTCACCAAATCCTCTCTAGGAAAAAAGCTAGAAAATTGTCAGAAGAAAGTGTTTCAACTGAATATGGCAATAACTTTGTAGTTCTATGTGATCACAGATTAAGAAGTTATTCTGTGTATGAAATGGTGAGATAAGATTGGATTTCCATAGCATTCCACATAGTAGACCTTTCTAGTGTTTATTGAACTGACTTAGATCCTAGGATATCATTATTATATCCAGCAATTTGAATTGTCTCTTTATTCTCTTCCTATAGGCAATTTCAGAGGTTGCCCTGCTCACTGAATCAATGGACAGAGTGAATCACACTTCAGTGTCTGAGTTTGTGTTCTTTAGACTCACCAATTCTTGGAACTTCTGCTCTTTGGGTTTTCATCTGTTTTCTACTTGGCAGGCACATTGGGAAATTTCTTCATCGTGTTCACAGTGACTTCTGACCCTCATTTACACTCTCCATGTACTTCTTGCTTGCCAACCTGTCTTTCATCGACTTGTGGATTTCTTCTACTGCTTGCCCTAAGATGATTTGTGACCTTTTTCAGAAAACACAAAGTCATTTCATTTTGTAGGTGCATCACTCAGATGTTCTTTATTCACTTGATTGGTGGTGTTGAGATGCTGCTGCTTATAGCCATGGCTTTTGACAGATATGTAGCCATATGTAAGCCTCCCCATTATCTGCTTATTATGCGTCCAAGAATGTGCACTTTGCCTCTGGCTGCTGCTTGGATCATTAGCCTCATCCATTCAGTGGTCCAAATGGCTTTTGTAATTAACTTGTGCTTCTGTGGCCCCAATGAGCTGGACAGTTTTTATTGTAATATCCCTCGGTTCATTAAACTTGCCTGCACAGACACATACAGAGTTCAGTTCAGGGTCACTGCCAACACTGGCTTCATGTCTATAGGTGTCTTTTTCATTTTGATCATATTCTACATTTTCATCCTAGTCACTGTTCAAAAACATTCATCAAGAGGTTCTTCTAAGGCTCTCTCCACTCTTTCATCTCACATCATTATGATGCTTTTGTCTTTTGGTCCAATAATCTTTTTTTATGCGTGGCCATTTAACACATCACATCTGGACAAATTTCTTCCTATTTTTGTTTCAGTTTTGACTGATTTTCTGAATCCAGTCATCTACACACTAAGGAACAAAGAGATGAAGTTGGCAATGAGAAAAGTGCGTAGCCAGCATGTGAGTTTCAGGAAACTCTCTTAAATGACTTGATGAGAAGACAAGAACTTCTGACTTTCATAATCAGAAAGTCTGGAAACAGAAGTTGTAAAGGGAGAGGAAAAATTTGGTTTTGAGCATGCTGATTTTGAATTCCTAGGAGGATACAAATGGGCATCTCAAGTCTTCATTTGGAAATAGGAGTCTAGAGATGAGAGAGAGCTTTGAACATTGTCTACATATAAAAATAATTCTAACAATAAATGTGCAGGATCATTGGAGAGTATAGATGGAGCAGAAAGATGAGGGAAGAAATATTTACAATTTTAGCCATACAAAAGTGAAATAGGCTTTCCCAGAAGATTATCAGTTCCCTTCCACTGGGAGTTTTCAGGAAGTCATACAAAGACTAGTTGTGAGAAAACTGTGGGATTTCTGAGTGAAAGAAAGGTTGGAATAGATAGCCAGTAAGGCTCTCTGTAACTCTGAGATTCTGTAATATCGTGATTGTCTTAAGGGCAAGAATGCTTGATATCACCAATTTCCTTTAGTTGGTGTAAATGAGAGCTACATATCTTTAAGAGATCTTTAAATTTTAATTTTATTTAAATAGAATTTTAATATAGTACTTAAATACATAAATTTAAAATACATTTTAATTATATTTAGAATACTATTTTTATCTAGAATTAAATTCAAAAAATTGTATTTATGTGTACACAAAACTCAAGATATGAAACTGAATTTCCATTTCACACTTACTTATTAATATATGTGTGTGTGTGTGTGTGTGTGTGTGTGTGTGTGTGTATACACTCACATGTACATATTATAAGGGCAAGCAAAGTTGGGACTTTTTGCTGTTTTTTCTTTTGGAGTGCTTCTCAGGACTAATGTAATCAAGTGCCTTTGAGTCTTTCCTTGTTTCAATCAAGAGTCTTTGACAAAATCAAGAGTCTTTGATGACCTGCTTAAGTCACAAGAAAGCCTAAGTCACACCAGTTTGAGTCACATGGTTGTGATGCCCTCTGACCCTGAAGAAGCATATATATACCCAGAGATAAGTATTTTGCTTTGGGGCTCACTCATTTGAAGAGTGTTTGTATGATTTGGCCAGAGGAGACTCTGGGTAGATATTAAGGAGTCTTCTGGCTTTGAAAACCCAGATATTGGTGCTTCTCTTTCTGATAACTATGTATGCATTGTGATGGACAGACAGTTAGAAGCCCTGTCTGCTGATTTGTGTTATTTACTCTGTTTATATAATTTCTGCTTGTGTTTTCTCTGAAGTTCAGGATGCTGACTTTTTCCCCTGAACTAAGTGAATGATATACATAGGTTTAATTAAAGTGAGATTGCAAACCCCCTAAAGTTGCTTTTCTTAGAAAAGCATATCAAAGAATCTGGGCTAGCAGCCCTCCTGTGTGCTAGTGTTACTGGCCTTATACCTCCACAGCAGCTGCAAGTAGCATTGTTGTCACACATACACACATGATTACACTTTTTACTTTCAAAACTGCTGTGCCTGTCTGTGATTCCTTTTGATCGACATTCTACACATTAAATATGTTTCAACATTTTTCTTTTTAAAAATTACTATTGTTAACCATTTCTTTCCCTGACCATCCTTCTCCTCCTTTTACCCAGTCCTGGATCCAATTAAAAATTGAGAAAAAGAAAAATTATGTCATTTCAAGTACTTTGAATCCATTACCTTTCTGTGAGGATGTGCGAAACACATTTCATTATATACCCTCTGGAGACATGATTGGTCAGTGCATTGATCAGAGTTCTTAAACCTTCCAAAGTTATTGCACAAATTTTTCTCTTGGTTCTGCTCATTTCACTCTGCATCAAGTCATACTACCCAGGATTCTTTGAAATAATTTCTTTTGTAATTTCTTTTTTTTTTAAATGAAATTTATTTATTTAACATATTTGGTTTTCAGCATTGATTTTCACAACATTTTGAATTACAAATTTTCTCCCCATTTCTACCCTCCCCCCCACTCCAAGATGGCTTATATTCTGGTTGCCCTGTTCCCCAGTCAGCCCTCCCCTCTATCACCCCCCTCCCCTCTCATCCCCTTTTCCCTTCCTTTCTTGTAGGGCAAGATAAATTTCTACGCCCCATTGCCTGTGTATCTTATTTTTTAGTTGCATACAAAAACTTTTTTTTGTTTTTGAACATCTGATTTTAAAACTTTGAGTTCCAAATTCTCTTCCCTCTTCCCTTCCCACCCACCCTCCCTAAGAAGTTGAGCAATTCAACCTAGGCCACACATGTATTATTATGTATAACCCTTCCACAATACTCATGTTGTGAAAGGCTAACTACATTTTGCTCCTTCCCAACCCATCCCGCTTTATTGAATTTTCTCCCTTGACCCTGTCCCCTTTCCAAAGTGTTTGTTTTGATTACCTCCACCCCCATCTGCCCTCCCCTCCATCATCCCCCCACCTTTTATTTTTTTTTATCTTCCTCCCTCTTCTTTCCTGTGGGGTAAGATACCCAACTGAGTATGTATGGTATTCCCCCTCAGGCCAAATCTGATGAGAGCAAGGTTCACTCATTCCCCCCTCACCTGCCCTCTGCCCTCCTCCCACAGAACTGCTTCCTCTTGCCACCTTTATGCGAGATAATCCACCCCATTCTATCTCTCCCTATCTCCCTCTCTCAGTATGTTACTCTCTCATCCCTTAATTTCATTTTATTTCTTTTAGATATCTTCCCTTCATCTTGAACTCACCCTGTGTCTGCTCTCTCTCTTTTACATATATATATACATATATGAACACATATATATATACACATACATACATATACACATAGATATATACATACATACACATTCACTTATATATATACATTAACATATATATATATATATATATATATATATATATATATATATATATATATATATGGATATTCCCTTCAACTACCCTAATTCTGAGGTCTCATGAATCATACTCATCATCTTTCCATGTAGGAATGTAAACAAAACAGTTCAACTTTAGTAAGTCCCTTGCAATTTCTGTTTCTTGATTACCTTTTCATGCTTCTCTTGATTCTTGTGTTTGAAAGTCAAATTTTCTATTCAGTTCTGGTCTTTTCACTGAGAAAGCTCGAAAGTCCTCTATTTTATTGAAACTCCATATTTTGCCTTGGAACACGATACTCAGTTTTGCTGGGTAGGTGATTCTAGGTTTTAATCCTAGCTCCATTGACCTCTGGAATATCGCGTTCCAAGCCCTTCGATCTCTTAATGTAGAAGCTGCCAGATCTTGGGTTATTCTGATTGGGTTTCCACAATACTCAAATTGTTTCTTTCTGGCTGCTTGCAGTATTTTCTCCTTGATCTGGGAGCTCTGGAATTTGGCAACAATATTCCTAGGAGATTTCTTTTTGGGATCTATTTGAGGAGGTGATCGATGGATTCTTTCAATTTCTATTTTGCCCTGTGGCTTTAGAATATTAGGGCAGTTCTCCTTGATAATTTCCTGAAAGATGATATCTAGGCTCTTTTTTTGATCATGGCTTTCAGGTAGTCCAATAATTTTTAAATTATCTCTCCTGGATCTATTTTCCAGGTCAGTGGTTTTTCCAAGGAGATATTTCACATTGTCTTCCATTTTTTCATTCCTCTGGTTCTGTTTTATAATATCCTGATTTCTCATAAAGTCACTAGCTTCCACTTGCTCCAATCTAATTTTTAAAGTAGTATTTTCTTCAGTGGTCTTTTGGACCTCCTTTTCCATTTGGCTAATTCTGCCTTTCAAGTCATTCTTCTCCTCATTGGCTTTTTGGAGCTCTTTTGCCATTTGAGTTAGTCTGTTTTTTAAGGTGTTGTTTTCTTCAGTGTATTTTTCAGTATTTTTTTGGGTCTCCTTTAGCAAGTTATTGACTTGTTTTTCATGGTTTCCTCGCATCCTTCTCATTTCTCTTCCCAATTTTTCCTCTGCTTCTCTAACTTGCTTTTCCAAATCCTTTTTGAGTTCTTCTATGGCCTGGGGCCAGTTCATGTTTTTCTTGGAGGCTTTTGTTGTAGGCTCTATGACTTTGTTGTCTTCTTTAGGCTGTATGTTTTGGTCTTCTTTGTCACCAAAAAAAGAATCCAAAGTCTGAGACTGAGTCTGGGCGCATTTTCGCTGCCTGGCCATATTCCCAACCCACTAACTTGACCCTTGAGTTTTTCAGTGGGGTATGACTGCTTGTAGACTAACAAGTTCTATGTTCTAGGTTTGGGGGGGAGGTGCCAGCTCTGTCAGAGCCGCACTCCTCCTTCCCCAAGGACCCCCAGTCCAGACCGGGCTTAGATCTTCAGCAGGCTGTTGCACTCCTGCTCTGATCCACCACTTAATTCCTCCCACCAGGTGGGCCTGGAGCAGGAAGTAACAACAGCTGTAGCTGCCCCACCTCCGCTGCCCCCGGGGCTGGAAGCCGAACCGCGAACTCCTTCCACTCCTGCAGCTTTTCCCACTAACCTTCTCTGCAGTCTTTGGTGTTTGTGGGTCGAGGGGGTCTGGTAACTGCCGCAGCTCACATATTCAGGGCGCTAGGGCCCCCTCCGCCCGGCTTCTGCTCTGGATCGTCCATGCCACTCAGGCTGGGCTCTGCTCCACTCCGTTCCCAGCTCCCAGCTCCGTGTGGAATAGACCTCACCCAGAGACCATCCAGGGTGTCCTGGGCTGGAGCCCTGCTTCCCTCTGCTGTTCTGTGGGTTCTGCCGTTCTAGAATTGGTTCAGAGCCATTTTTTATAGGTTTTTGGAGGGACTCGGGTACGGAGCTCACTCTAGTCCGTGCTTACCAGCCGCCATCTTGGCTCCGCCCCCCTCCTCTTTTGTAATTTCTTATGGCAGAGTAACATTCCATTTCATTCATATAAAACAATTTGTCCAGCATTCCCCAAATGATAGGTACATTGCTAGATGCTAATTCCTTTCTTTTTTATCCTCTCCTCTTAATATCTCCTACAAGATCATAAAGTCTGTTTGGCATGTAACTATTACCTCCTCAGGGTTATTTTTCTTCTCACCCCATCTTCCCCATTCATTATTGCTTCCCTGTTATTTGATGTATCTCTATACCAAATTGTGTATGTTCAATCATCTTTACTTCAGTTCTTATATGAGCAAGGTTCAACTGATTATTTGTTTCCTACTTCTTTCCTCCATGTTTGAATACTATTCCCATGCACCTCAATTATGAAAATACTAGATTCCAATCCTTTTACCATCCTTTCATCATGAGTGTATTCCTTTTTACTTTCTCTTTTCTTTTTCCTCAAACATTCATTACAGAACTAATACATTTCCAGGCCCTCCATTTTCTTAATTTAACTTCCTCAGTATTCTTTGAAGACATTAAGGTTCTGAAGAGAAACTTATTCCTATTCCCCCTATGAGAATGTGATTACTACAGCATCACACAATACTTTTTAACTACCCAAATGAGTGTACCTTTCTAAGTTTCTCTTGACTCTTATGTTTGTATTTCAAAGTTCCTTCTTATTTGTGGTATTTTCATCAAAAATGCCCTCTAATTCACCAAAAGTCTAGTTTTTGTTTCTGGTTTTTAGAACATGTTATTTTTGTTTGTAAACCTATATAATTTGTCTTTTGGAAGAATGTATTCCAAGATCTTCTCTTCTTTTAAGATACTGACTGTGGTACCTTGTTGGTGGAACTACTTGCTTCTGGGTGCTTATCTCTGTTTGAGCTCTGGATTTTAGTCATGTCATTTCTGGGATTTTTCCTTTTGGGGTTTCTTTCAGAAGGCTATCACTGTAGTTTTCTATCTTCATTTTACCTATTGCTTCGAAAACATCTGGACAACTTTTACTTATGATTTCTTAAAATGTGGGCTCCAGACTTTTATTTTTGAATCTTAATTTTCAGAGAGTCCTAATCTTCCTAAAATTATCTCTCATAGATCTATTTTCTAGGTTAGCTGCTTTTGAGATCAGATATCATACATTTTCTTACTTTTTTCAATCTTTTGTGCTTATTCTAATTGCTTTCTCATGAAGCCATTGATATGCTTGGTCTATTCTAGTTGTGAAGGATTTTGTTACTTGGGCAAGGTTCACTACTTTTTCTTTTAAGTTATTTTTCTCCTTCCAAATCTTTGCTTCAGGACTTTTATTTCATTTTTATCTCTTGTTTAATTTCACATAGATATTAATTTAATCTTAGTGGAAAATCCATTTTTTCCTTTGAGTCACTGCTTTCAGTTGTTACAGAGTTACTTGTTCATTTTTTTTTCTTTGCTGAGGTGGAGTCTCTGGATCTAAGATAATTTTTTTAACACTCTTGGATTTTCTTTCATTTATTCATTTTCAATTATAGTTCATGAATTGGAGCTTTGTCTCAGGGCCCTAGCTTTATGTGATCGTTATGGGTTAGGTGGTTTGCTGTACTTTGTATTATCCTTAATCCCCTGGTGTTGACCTTCACCTCCCAAGGTTAGCTCTTCCATACACTGATCTTTGAATTTTAGAATGCCGAATCTTAAAGGTCCTCTATGGCATCACAGAACAAAGTGCTGGGGACCTTTTCCTGTTAGTAGCCCTGCTGTACAACTCTGGTCACTGCTGTTCCCTAAGACTTCCAAAATCCCCACCCTAATACTTTCTGATCCTTTTATAGTACATCTCTGCTAATCAGGGAAGAAAAAGAAAGGCAAAAACATCTATATAATACCTCCTATGTTTCTGGTACTTGTCTAACTGCTTTTTATCTCATTTGATCCTTACAACAACTGTATGAAGTAGGTACTGTTACTCCACTTTACAGTTGGGGAAACTGAGGTGTGTAATGGTTAAATGACTTACTCAGGGTCACACTGCTAGTAAGGTTGTGAGGCTGGATTTGAATTCAGGACTTCTTGATTAGAGGTTCAGCATTGAATCCATTGTGCCCACTAAGCAACAAATTCAATTGAACAAATATTTATGAAATGCTTACTATGTACAAAGCATTTGTGTTATGTTTGAGGGGTACAAATCCAAAACAAAAGAGTTCCTGCCTTCAAGGAATTTGTGCTCTCCTGGGGCTGCATTTGGTGGTTGGGGAGTGGGATAAATCATGGCAAGAATATGGAAATATAATGTCCATAAAAAGTAACAGAAATGAATTTTAAGAGTGAGAGAGTGCTAGTACCTGGAGCAATCAGGGCATACCATGTATAGTAGCTAGACCTGAGCAGTGCTTAAAGGAAGCCAGGAATCCCACTTGTCTCCACAGTGATGATGTAGTACTTTCCTTATGTTGGGTGTGGCATGGAACTCCTTCTTGCTATTTTGGACCTGTTTAGTCTTATGCTTCATCACACCAAGTCTTATGTTCTTTCCTCATTGTTCCTCAGTTCTCTCTACAACCAACCTTTATTATAATCTGTCATTCTACTCCTTTAAATTGTGATCAGATTTTAACTCTCCATCCACCTATCCATTCATTCATTCTTGATGCTATCAAATTCCATCACTTCACTGATTCCACTAAAACCTACTGGGTTTAAACCATGTGCTATGTACATTAAAATGAATTATGGCATATACAGAGAAGGATGATATTCTGCTAGGCCCTCAAAGACACTATGATCTAATTGTAGAGAGAAAGCGTGCAACCACAAAAAAGTCAAATGAAATTAGAGCTGTTAAATGACAATATGTGATATCAATGCAAGAGCTAACAAAAGGCAGCATATGATTAAATGTCAAAGGAGAAGAACAGACCTTAGGGTATATGCCTAATGGTAGAAGCTCTGGTCAGTGAATGTTAGTAGTTTAGAAAACGGATGTGCCATTATGAGTTGGAGTCTTCAGAGAAAGCTTCATGAAAGAGGTGGTACCTAAAATGGCAACTGAAGCATGGATAGAAAGAATATGTATGAACAAATATAAAGTGCAAGGCAGAACAATGTAGCTATGAGAAATAGTATGAGAAGAAGCAAAAGGGTGGGAAAATATGGAGCAAGTTTTTGGAAATGGGAAAAACAGTCATTTTTTGTGGTGTGTGTGTGTGTGTGTGTGTGTGTGTGTGTGTGCGCGTGTGAAAGGGAATAGTAAGAGATAAAAATGGAAACGTAGGGTGTAGTGAAATTATAGTGGTTTTGAATGTCATACAAAGGAATTTGGACTTCACTTGGTCAATAATGCGGAGCCATTGAAGTTCGTTGATAAGAAAGGTGACATCAAAGTTTTGCTTCAGGAAGATTAATTGGATAGCAGGATGGATTATAGGGAGAGAAACAGGATATAGAAATAACAATTAGGAGATATTGTACCAGTCCAAGTGAAAGTTTTAACTGGTTTCTTGGTGGGACTAAAAAGGAGGGGAAGGATATAAGAAATATTATAGAGTTAAAATCTATAGAACTCTGCTACTGCTTTGATTCTGGGGACAAATTACAAGAAATTTCAGAAATTGGAATGGTAGAATAAAGATCAAATTCTGGGAGGGGAGGAAGATTTCGTTGGGAGACAGGTGAAGAACCTGAGAATGTAGTTTTCTAGGTTTGAGAAGAGCAAAGTAGAAATGTCAAGACGGTCATGGTGATGAGTGACTTTCAGGCTTTTAGCCCGAATGTTGTTGAAATGGCTTATCATGATGTTCAAACTGGTTAAGATATTATTTGTAATTACTTTGGAGCAATTATTTCTTCTGAGGCTTTCCATTGCCAATATATTTTTAAGAGAAAATCCTGGTTCAGCCTCACCATGGTCAATTAGGCAAACTGGGGGAAATAAGACAAAGGAGTATATTAGCACGTCAAGGCAGCGAGCAGATGGAATGGGTGGCTCTGTTGCTTTTTATGGACAGAAATAAACAGCTTCCAAATAAAGGTAAAAGTATTTGTTTGGTAACTGCCATCAATGAGGAGATGGGATTAGTGCTACTCATTACAGTATCATGGGGAGATGGGATGAGTGCACATGCAGACCCCCATGTCCGGCAGGCTGGCTGTCCATGCACCCAAAGTCTAAACAAGGTTTAAAATGAAGTCACTGGGACTGACTCTGCACAGGGAGTTGACTTTGCATAGTATTTATTTTTTGAGTTAAGAGTTTTCTATTTGGTAATATTCTTCCTTCAGGACTTTGTTCCAGGGTCCAGGTTTGCTCCCTGCTGTATTGCCCTGCTAAAATCTGAGAGTGGGTTGGGATTATACCTAAGCAGATCCTTTGCATATTATAATCTGGAAGACACTGCTTTGCCTCATTCCTAGATGAGGTGGCTAGATTTTGGTCTTGTCATTGCTTACTGTGGTGTCTGCATTGGATGGTCCCTGGAAGTTTACAACCGATTCATGTAACCTGCTCATTTTTTGACCATGTTTTTGCTTAGGTATGATCTAGAATTGGTAGAGAGAATGATTACTTGTTGTATAACTAACTGTATGGGGGTGGGGGCTGGCATAAGACTTTTAGAGAGGAGACAAATTCTTATTTATTGCTTTGAAAGAAGATACACAGGGGTCAAGGTTCTCTTTAGGGCAAAATCTCTGGAGAGATAATAAAATTCGAAAATCAGGGACATGATGAGGAACTGACTTTTCCCTACATGTGTTCCTCCAAAGCTTTTTCTCTCTCCTTATGTATTTCCTTCACACTGGCCCACAGGGAGTACTCATCCTGTCCACCAATCCCAAATCATGCCTAGGCAATGTCAAGCAAAATGCTTCATGAACCACTCAGGTTATGTGCACACGTATACACTCATGTATGTATATAGGCATGTACGTATCATGTATATATCATCTATCTGTCTATTTATTTATCTATGGAAAGAAGGCCTTGCTTTCTTTCATAAACCTGGCCTGAGACAACAGTCCTGTCCTGAAATCGGCAGCTGGACACAGTTGTTTAGTACAGGTCCTGCCTTCTGCCACAACTTCCAGCTTCCTTCTGTCTCCTGGCACACTTCTCCACCCTGGCCATGGTAACTTTGTTTTCTTCCACAGTCCTCTACTTGTGGATCTATGCCTTTAGCCCTCAAATCATGGAGTAGACCAGCCCAAGACTATTCTGGCTTTAGGCCAGTCTTCTAGGGTGTCTCTAAAGTCTCCTATCAGCCAGGCATGCTGTTCTTGTCCCAGTTTCCTTGTATCTGGATGCTTGAAGTGGCCATTGCTTCAAGCCTGACTCCTTGTCCAATCTTTCAGGAGATGAAGCAATCCTGTGGTTTTTCTCTTTGATTTTCTTATTTCTTCTTCATCTTTACTAGCTGTTTTCTTGGAAGAGCTGGACTTGTCTGAAAACTTTCAAATGTCCAATGAGAACTTCATTTTAAATGACCAGCTTCAGTTTCTATACCCTTCTGCATTATACATACTTTAAAGGAAGAAGTAATAGATATAGCAATTAGTGGTCTGGAACTTTCTTTTTATGGTGTGTTTTCTTTTACAGAAATTGTTGTTTAAACATGTAGAGACAATGTGGTATAGAGGGTAGACCCTGAACTCAGAGTCAGGAAGATGTTGGGTGAAAATCTCATTAGTTGCATGACCCTGAGCTAGTCACTTTATCTCTTTAGGCATTAGACAGCTAACTAGGATTTATCTAGTAAGTCATGAGTTCCCCATGAGGATAAAAGCATGGATCTTTACCCATTTGAATAGTTCAAGATGTACACCCTACACTGCAGGATAATTTTTTGTAGGAAATTTCTATATCATTTTTTTTCCTTTACTTGCCTAAAGTTACTGGTATAGGAAGTAGGCTAGATACATGAGTGGGGACCTGTGGCCTTTAGGCCACATATGGCCTTCTGGATTCTTGGGTGTGGCCTTTTGACTGGGTCCAAGTTTTACAGAACAAAATTTTTTTTTTTTAAGGGGAGTTGTTCAGGTGAAGTACTTCCTTCAGATTTACTGAAGGAAGCCAGATGAAATTTGGTACAATAGAGGAAATGATTTCATTTAAAAGTATGAAAATGTGTTTGTTTCTGATGTTTTCCAGATATACCTTTGTTTAAACTTCATTAAATTGGTCCAGAAAAGGGTCAAAGGATCTTTATTAACAAGGAACACCCATATCTCTTCTCAGTCATCCTTTATTAACAACATTTCCTCTTAATTATCATGGGAAAACCAATAGAATCCTAGGAGACAAGTCCTTTGGTTAAATGATCCCAGGCCGACAAAACCATTCTCTACAGCATCACTTGGCTGCTAATGAGCAGTCTTTTGGCATATAGCAGCATTTTATAATGATCTTATTTCTTGTAGTCACTACAAATGATTAGAAGGCTAAGTTTTGGGATCCCTTCAGCTTGGCTACACTATCAGGTGCTGTGATAGAACCAGTAAGTGAGAGAGAGAGGAATAAATTTTCCATCAGATAAATTCTTCCAGCAGAAGATCAGACTGGCCAGACCTCCATGTTTTAGGGTGAACAGATGATGTTGGGAGAAGCATCGCTCAATACATGGGACAGTGACAGGTGAGGGTGGGGACAGGTCTGGAACTCTCTTCTCCTAGGAAGAGAGTCAACAGGGAGAAGAAGAAGGGAAACACATGAAGGGAGGGTTCATTTGAAGGGTTCCAGGTTATGGAGACATCACCCTAGATACCTGGAAACACCACTTGATTTCATCTCCAAGTAGACATATGACAGAAATGAGTAAGTATAAAAATAAAAAAATTATCCATCTCCTCACAACTTATGGATTTTTCTTTTTCTTGATGAAAATGTATATGTACCCTTGCCCCTTTTCTTTGAATATCTATCCTCTTTGTTAATCTTAACTTGTTCTCTAATGCTGTCTGGATTTCATTGGAGAGCATTTCTATGGAAATCTCTTTTGAATACTAGAGCCTAAGATTTTCCAGATCTTTTCCTCTGTCTGCATTGAAAGTGGCTGTTTTTTTTTCTTTCATCAAACCCTGCTGTCTAGTGTTTCCAGGGAAAGTCACAAACCTCAATGCCAAGTTCATTGTAAATTTATCCTATTCAAACTTAACTGAAATCTTATAGCTATTAATTAACCTTTGTCTCTTATGAGCCTTATTTAACCATAGTAGTAATTATAAGCCTTTTCCATATTTTTTAAGCTTCTATCTAACTTTGCTTAATACTCTATAGATGCTCCTTTCTCCTACTTCAATAAAAAAACCAAGCAAACTGAGACCATCTACTAAGAGCCTCCCTCTCCTCCACCTTGCACCTTTCACCACACCTTTTTGCCAGCTTAGTATTTCACTGTCTTTTCTCCTATTCTCTTCCATTTTCCATGATTTCAGTGAAAACGTGATGGAGACAACATCTTCCCTGGTTAATTCTTCTATTGTGTCTTTGAGGCTATCCCCCTTTGCCTTCATCAGTTGTTCCAAGTGGCTTATCAATTAGCTCTCTTTTGGGATCTTTAATTCTTCTCTTTTTCACTGATTCCTTTTCCTCCATGTACAAACCTCCCCTATAATAAAAAACAAAACAAAATGAAAAATATCTCATGCATGCATGCAATCAGGCTAATGCTTATTTCATTTCTAAAAGTGTGGTCTATGCCAATTTCAACTCAATCTCACAAGTATTCATTGAGCACTGGTAATGTGTAAGTCAAGGAGTAGTGTGATCAAGTGGACAGATAGATACCTGGACTTGGACTCGTGAAGATCTGTGCTCCAGTCAAGTAAACAAGAGTCATCAAGCATTAGAAAACACCTACTGTGTTCCAGGCACTGCTAAGTTCTGCCCCTGGTACATATTAGCCAAACTATGTCATTGCAAGTCGTTTCCAATCTGGATAAAATCACAGGTTCTTTTCCTACTGTCCCCTCCAACCCACAAAAATGCTGAAGCCATTGTGATATTGATATGGATACAAACATTCAAAAATAGAACCTTTGAAGGTCGCATTCTTTGTCCTGTCCTCTTCTTCTTCCATTTAAGGCATTTGAATTTTATTCAATAAGTATTGGTGTATAGGACTATTGGAGATTTTTGAACAGGGGAGTGATGTGATTGGAACTTCTTAGGAAGATTGTATGAAATTAGAGCATAGTTTAAATGGAAATGACTATAGAAAGGAATGAGGGAGACCAGTAAGGAGACTATAGCAGAAGGGTCAATTAAAAATGAAAAAGGCCTTAACTAGGGGTAGGAGTGCACAGAATCTGGTGTGGGGGAATGGGATACCTGCTGTCTTTCTTCTCCCTAAAGCCTAAGATTAGATTAGAGACCAGCACTGAGCGTAGCTACTTATCACCGGGAATTGTCTCCTAATTATGTGATTTGGAAGGAACATTTCATGGTAAGGGCTTAATTAATGATTGTGAATTGATTAGGAAGCCTAGAAGACACAAGCAGTCAAAGTTTATAACTTCACTGTTCTTTGGACTCTTTTGCCACCTTTATTCCCCATCACTGTCTTAATTCATTTTTCCTCCTTACTGTTATTATATTTTGCCTTTTTAAAATTTACTTTTGAAGTTTTCTTCATTTCCTTATTCTCACCATATTTACTTTAGTTTTTTTCTATTTGTTTTCTGCATCATTTCTTCTTCTTTGGCACTTGGTAGGGTTGCATACAACTTATTCTTGACTTTTAACTCTTTGTTAAAGTTGTATTCTACTTTCAGGGTGGAAGGTACATTGTCCCAAGCTTCAAGGTTTTTGTGTAGCTGTTTTGAGAGCTAGTGCTAGAAGTCTATAAGCTTTCAGTTCTTCTAAGGTGGCATAATCTAGGGAGAGATGTCTTTACTACTCTCCTGGCCTGTGTTGTGGTCTCTGAGTCCACACAAGCACTCTTTTTTGCCAGGGAACTGTGACTAGGTTCCTTGCTCCATTGGGGCCTCACACTCTGATCTGTTAGTGCTCCTCTTCACCCTGGGTTTACCATTCAGGACTGTGATCAGATGCAAGTATGGGCAAAACAACAGATTCCTGCCCTTAGTGCCAGCTAACAAAACCCTGTAATTTCTTGACCAGATGTCTGACCTCCTTACTGTCTCTCTTTCTCCAATTGTACAGTCAATATCCAAAAGCTAGGTCCAGATTAGTGAAAATAAAGAATTCTATATCCAAATCTCATCTTTTGAAATTATTATGTAAAATATGTTAATTTGTTCCAACTCAATAGAAACATATAGTGAATTGGAACAAGGCCACTACATTATGGGATTCATTATTTACATGAATATAGATGTAGTTTTTGTCCTACATCATATCCTGAGTTCCCTTCTAACTCCTAGAACAGGATCCAGTTAATAGGCCTAATTTGGTGTCCTTCATTTTGTTTTTGTATGAACAGTGAATGCAATGGTATAAGAAGATGAAAAAATATAGTATAAAAGGAATGTCTTGATGTAACCCTTTCTAATTACAATGCACATTTCTATGTATTATCTCAGCTGATTCTCACAAAAATCCTGTGAATTACAGTAGGCAGTGCAGGATGTATTATTCTTCATTTACACATGAGAAAAGTGAGGCTCAGAGAGTTTAAATGACCTGGCTAATATCTAATAGGGAGGAAGAAGCAGCAAAGTATGCAATTATTTCAGGTTTTTCAACTCCAGGAACAGTACAGGCTGCCATTCTCTGGTCCTACACAAAGAAGGATAATGGGAATCAGAAAATGTTTATGATGAGATAGAAGAACATTCTCACCAGACAGAGGCAGTAACTATAGAGTGAAACGAATGACTCCACCACTCCTTTCTTCTCAGATTCTGTTCTGGTGCATTGCCTTGTCTATCTCTCCTAACTCTTTTTCTACGTAGTGGTCATCTCTTTGCTTTCAGCTAGTCATCTCTAGGAAAAAAGCTAGAAAATTGTCAGAAAACAGTGTTTTACCTGAATGTGGCAATTAATCTATAGTTCTATGTGATGGCAGATTAAGAAGTTATTTTGGCTATACAATGGTGAGATGAGATTGGATTTCCATAGCATTGCACATAGCAGGCCCTTGACTAGTGTTTATTGAATTGCCTTGAATTCTGGGATGTCATTATCATGTCCAGTAATTTGAATTCTTTCTTGATTCTCTTCCTACAGGCAATTTCAGAGGTTGCCCAGCTGACTGAAACAATGGACAGAGTGAATCAAACTTCAGTGTCTGAGTTTGTGTTCTTGGGACTCACCAATTCTTGGGACATTCAGCTTCTACTCTTTGTGTTTTCCTCTGTTTTCTACTTGGCAAGCGTGCTGGGAAATTCCTTCATTGTATTCACGGTGACTTCTGACCCTCACTTACACTCTCCCATGTACTTCCTGCTGGCCAACCTTTCCTTCATTGACTTGGGGATTTGTTCTGTCGCTTCTCCTAAGATGATATGTGACATTTTCAGAAAACACAAAGTGATTTCATTTTCTGGGTGCATCACTCAGATGTTCTTTATTCACTTGATTTTTGGTGCTGAGATGGTGCTGCTTGTAGCCATGGCCTTTGATAGATACGTAGCCATATGTAAGCCTCTCCATTATCTGATTATTATGTGTCCAAGAATGTGCACTTCTCTTCTGGTTGCTGCTTGGATCATTGGCCTCATCCACTCAGTGATCCAAATGGCTTTTGTAATTAACCTGCCCTTCTGTGGTCCCAATGAATTGGACAGTTTTTATTGTGATTTCCCTCGTTTCATAAAACTTGCCTGCACAGACACATATAGACTTCAGTTCATGCTTACTGCCAACACTGGCTTTATGTCCTTAGGTGCCTTTCTCATTTTGATCATATCCTACATTTTCATCCTTGTCACTGTTCAAAAACATTCATCAAGTGGTTCTTCTAAGGCTCTCTCCACTCTTTCATCTCACATCATTGTGGTGATTTTGTTTTTTTGTCCTATTATCTATTTCTATGCATGGCCATTTAACACATCACATCTGGACAAATTTCTTGCTATTTTTGATCTAACTGTGACTCCCTTTCTGAATCCAGTCATCTACACAATAAAGAACAAAGAGATGAGGTTGGCAATGAAAAGAGTGTGTAGAGGGCTTATGAGTTTCAGGAAAATCTCTTCAATGATGATTATAAGGCAAGAACTTCTACCTTCCATAATAAGAAAGTCTGGAAAGAGAAATTGTAAGTGAAAAAGATGAATTTCGTTTTGAGCATGTCGATTTGAATTCCTAGGGGGATGCAAATGGAAGTTTCAACTATAGATTTGGAAACAGGATTCTAGAGGTGAGAGAGGACTTTGAATGTTGTCTATATAAAAACATAAATCTAACAATAAATATGTGTGAGATCATCATTGAAGATTGTAGATGGAACAGAAAGGAAATCCAAGGGCATAAATTTGGAGGGATTTACTATGATTATGAGATGGAAGTAAGCTAATGAAAAGTAGTAAAAGAAACAGAGACATAGGGGCAGCTAGGTGGTGCAGTGAGTAGAGCACTAGTCAGGAGGACCTGAGTTCAAATCCGATTTCAGACACTTGACACACTTACTGGCTGTGTGACCTTGGGCAAGTCACTTAACCCCAATTGCCCCTCCTCCTGCCCTGCAAAAAAAAAAGGAGAAAAAAAAGAAACAGAGACATAAAGGCACCAGCTCCATGGCAGAATCCTTCCTTGTGGATTCTAGGTGCATCAATTGGAGGAAAGAAGTCATTTGTGCAATCAAAAAACACAACTTCTAATCCATTTTGGTTCCTTTGATGAAACTTGTCAATTGCTTTCTGAAAAAAGTATTACTACTATGAATATTGTGTATGCAATCTTTTTAAAGAACTTGTCTTTGATGTCCCTAAAAAAAGTACTACAGAAATTGTTTTGTTTGGTTAATACATGTATTTAGTGTGTGCCTAATGAATCATACTGTAGGGTCTTGTTGATTCTGCTGGATTAGATTCTCTTTAAATTTTTTGAAAAAGGACTTTCTCTTTATGTGAAGAAACCAGACTTTTAAGTCATATCATATACGGCACTGTGTGAACCTGTTTGTCATTTAGCCCTTCTTGTGATTGCCACTTTTAACCTTTTACACACATTTGCCCTGGCTCTCCAATAAAATTTTGCAGAAATAATCTCTGGACCTTTTGTTAATCTTTGAATTTTTAATGTCTACCTTTCAAGCTAAAGCTTGAATTTGTATATAGTTCTCAATCTAGAATCAAATATTTTCATGAAAGATTCTATTGGTTTTCCATCACCAACCCAAATGTTCATTTATTCATTTCTAAAATTGAATTCAACTCAAATAATTTTATTTTTTTCTGACACGATAGGCCCTCTAATATACACTAGGCATATAAATGAAAAAAGAAAGAAGTTCATGCCATCTAGAAATTTACATTCCACTCAGGGTGGTGTGCATATATCCAAATAAGTACATAATACACAACGTAATAGGTGTTGAGAGTGCTAGTAAGTGCAGGAATCAGAACCCAGCATGAATATGAGCTGAAAATTGAACTATATATTTTAAGGGGGGCTATGAATTCCTTTTGTTCTCTGTAATCATGACTGGTCAAACCATTGGATGGAGTTCTTGAGTTTTTCAAAGTTGTTTGTCTTAGAAGAAGGCATACTTGGTCAATGTGGGACTTTATTTTGATTGATTATATTTTTGTTACATGGATTTTCTTTTTGTTTCTTTCTTTTTTTTCCAGTGGGGTGAAGGGCAGAGCTGGGAAGGGGACAAAACAGATTTTTCTTTGCTGAAAAAATGTCCTTTACAGAAAATATCAGGCACATTCCTTCTCATAAGCTTGGTGTATGGAACTGCTTGGTCTCTAGAAGTAGGGCTGATCACTTGTTCTTTCCTCATTACTTTTTGTTTCTTATCTGCTGCTATCTGTCATTCTGTCTTTTTGTTTAAATTTTGAAAGGTTCTATTACTTCATTCATTTGTGGTCATTCCATTTCATCCGTTCACTCCCTCAACAAATACTTGCTGGGTTTATACTACGTGATTTGTACTTTTATCAGGACTGTGGTATATGCAGAGAAAGATAATGCTTTGTCACACCCTCGAGAAGCTCACATTCTAGTGATATGTGAGGCCCAGGAAATGTCAAATAAGAACATAAATAATTATATCCTTCTATATAGAACAATTCTAGAACTGTCCAAAAGCAGTATTTATTACTCAATGCCAAGGGAGCACAATGGGCAGTGTCACGAAAGCTATGAGTTTAGGGAAAAGGGGTATCATTATTGGTTGTAGTGTTCAGGGAAGTCCTCATGGAGGAAGTGGCAACTAAGGTGTGTCTTGCAGCATGGTTGGAATGTGGACATACAGACCTAAGGCATGAGATAGAATACTTCAGATAGAGGTAATACTGAGAAGCAAAGCTAGCAGCTGAGTAAATAAGCAAAAGTGGTTTTGGGAAATGGGAAGATAGTCTTGGATGCTTATAAAATAGCTGTGTATCAGAAAATAGTGGGACATAAAACTCAAAGGAAAGGTTGGAATGAGCCTTTTTTTAAATTCCAACTTAAGGAATTAGGACTTTATTTCATAAATTCATCTGCTCAATTGAGATAATGTATATAGAGTACTTAACTAATCTTAGAGCACTATGGAAAATTTTATTATTATTATTAAGTAATGGGGAACCATTGAAGGTCATTGAGAAGAGCTATGCTTTAAAATCAATATCATATCAGAGTGGATCAATGAGGATTTGAATTAGTTTCATAGTTGTGGGACTAGAAAGGAGGGGAAGAATATAAGATCTTGTGGAATTAATATCAACAGAATTGTAACCATTTTGATCATGAGTACAAAGGAGATAGGAGAATCTAGGATCATTTAGTTTATATGACAAGGAAAATATTGTAAGAAAGAGGGAGGTTCTGAAGGAGGATCATATTTTAGGGGAAAGTTGCTGAGATAGATGAGCATGTAAGTGAAGAAGCAGAAAACTGCAAAAGATGGTTTCTGAGGTTTGGAAACAGGAGAGGGGATAGTGAAGAAGCATATTGTGATGAACAATTGCAGGGTTCAAGGTAGAAAATAAAGGAGATAGCTAGGTGTTGGATTCAAGATGTTTAGGAGGAAAAATTAAGTCAAAAGGTGGCATCTTTCAGAGATCCTAGCTCTAGCTTCTCCTATTTACATCAGTTTTTTAGTTTAGAAGAAACTTTGATTCACACATTGACTAATGTTCAAGTTTGTTGAAACTGGTTGTGTGACTTGGCCCACAGAGGAGTTTTTGTTAACGAGTCTATTTCATTTTGGAATGATGTTCTTAGTGAATTGGCCCAGGACTCTGCCCTTATCCTTGTACTATTACCCATTTCAACTGATGACTTGGCCAAAGAAATATATGATATTCTTGTAAACTTTAAAGACAAGCACAAACTGGAAGGGAAATATTTAATACCATAGGCTGGGTGCGAAAAATGTTTTGACCAGCTAGAATGCTCGGATTAACTTATAAAATGAAATTTATTAGTAATAAATGTAAAGTCTTAGAAATCAATTAAGCAATAACATCAAAAAATCTAGGATGGGGCAGACTTTCATAGGGAATAATAGTCTTTGTGAAGCAGATTTTTGGCTTTAGTCAGCATATGGGATGGCAGCCAAATAAAGAAATACTCTCCTAGGCTTCCTTACTGTATATACAATGACCAAAATTAGGGAGATGATAATTCTATTATACTGTGCATAGAACAAACCACAATTGTAATATTTGTTCATTTCAATTCAGTTCAGTTTGGTTTTAAAATGATATTGATAAACTGTAGAGCACTGATAGGAGACTGGAGATTATGACATGTGAAGCATATGACACAGGGGAAGAAATATTTACAATTTTAGCCATACAACAGTGAAATGGATTACTCCAGAAGATTATCAGTCCACTTTCATTGGGAATTGTCAGGAAGTCATACAAAGACTACTTGTGAGAAAATTGTGGGACTTCTGAGTAAAAGACAGGTTGGAATAGATAGCCTGTAAGGCCCTCTGTAATTTTGAGATTCTCTGAATTTGTGATTGTCTGAAAGGCAAGAATGCAAGATATCATTATTTTCTTTAGTTGGCATAAATGAGAGCTACATCTCTTTAAAATATCTTTAAATTTTAATTTTATTTAAATACAATTTTAATATATTACTTAAAGATAAATTTAAATAAAATACTCATCTAAAATACATTTTAATTATACTTCAAATACTACTTTATCTAGAAGTAAATTCCAAAAAATAGTATTTCTGTATACACAAAATAAAAAAATATACATGAAACTGTGAATTTCCATTTCATGCTTACTTTTATGTATACAAATATATATATATATAATATATATATGTGTGTGTGTGTGCGTGCGTGTACACAAACACACACACACATATAATTACACTTTTTACTTTGAAAACCATTCTGATTGTCTGTGATTCCTTTTGAGCTTTATTCTACACATTGAAAATATTCAACATTCCTGTTTTTTTTAAAAAAAGTACTACTATTAACAACGTCTTTCCCTGACCATGCTCCTTCTCCCTTTCCCAATCCTGGATCCAATTAAAAAATTGAGAAAAAGAAAAAAATATGCCTTGCTTTGTACTTTGAATCTATCACTTTTCTGTGAGGATATGGGAAACATACTTCATAATATGTTCTCTGGAGACATGATTGATCATTGCATTGATCAGAGTTCTTAAACCTTTCAAAGTAATGTTTCTTTACATCTTTACATCTATTCATACTATCCAGGATTCTTTGCAATAATTTCTTTTGTAATTTTTTATGGCACAATAACATTCTATTTCATTCATACAAAACAATTTGTTTAGCCATTGTCCAAATGATAGGTACATTGCTAGACTCTAATTCTTTTATTTTTTATCTTCCCTTCTTAATTTCCCCTACAAGAGTGTAAAGGTCTGTCATGCATGTAACTATTACCTCCTCAGGGTTATTTTTCTTCTCACCCCATCTTCCTCATCCCATATTGCTTCCTGTTATTTGATGCAGCTGTATAACAAATTGGGTATGTTCAACCACCTTTAGTTCAGTTCATATATGAGTAAGGTTCAATTGATATTTGTTTCCTCCTTCTTTCCTCCATGTTTGAATACTATTCCCATGTACCTCAATTATGAAAAATACTAAGTTCCAATGCTTTTTCCCTCCTTTTGTCGTGAGGGCATATCCTTTTACTTTCCTTTTTCTTTTCCCTCAAACATCCAGAAGAGAACTTAAACATTTCCAGGCTCTCCATTTTCTTACTTTAACTCCCTCGGTATTTTTTGTGGACATTAAGGTTCTGAGGAGAATCTTATTCTCCCCCATGAGAATGTGATTACTACACCATCATACAATACCTTTTAACTACCCCAATGAGTTTACCTTTCTAGGTTTCTCTTGACTCTTATGTTTGTATTTCAATGTTCCTTCTTAGTTGTGGTCTTTTCATCAGGAATGCCTGAATGCCGTCTAATTCACGAAAAGTCCAGTCTTTGTCATTGCTATCTAGAATAAGTTATTCTTTCTTGTAAACTTGTATAATTTGTCTTTTTGAAGAATGTATTCCAAAATCTCTTCTTCTGACATCCTGACTGTGGTACCTTGTTGGTGGAACTACTTGCGTCTGGATGCATATCTTTGTTTGAGCTCTGGATTTTGCTCATGTCATTCCTGGGATTTTTCCTTTCGGGGTTTCTTTCAGAAGGCTATCACTGTAGTTTTTCTATTTTCATTTTACATATTGATTCTAAAAGATCTGGTAATTTTCACTTATGATTTCTTAAAATATAGGCTCCAGACTTTTATTTTTAAATCCTAATTTTCAGTCCTCAGATTCTTAAAATTATCTCTCATTGAACTGTTTTGTAGGTCAGTTGTTTTTGAGATCAGATATCATACATTTTCTTACTTTTTAAAAAATCTTTTGTGCTTATTCTAATTGCTTTCTCATGGATGCATTGATATGTTTGGTCTATTCTAGTTTGGAAGGATTTTGTTACTTGGGCAAGGTTCACTACTTTCTCTTTTAAGTTATTTTTCTCCTTCCAAATCTTTCCTTCAGGACTTTTATTTCATTTTTATCTCTTGATTAATTTCATGTAAATATTAATTTAATCTTAGTGGAAAATCCATTTTTTCCTTAACGTCACTGCTTTCAGTTGTTACAAAGTTACTTGCTCATTTTTTTTTCTTTTTTGGGGTGGAGCTTGTGGATCTAAGATAATTTTTTTTAACACTCTGGGATTTTATTTGATTTATACATTTTTCAATTACAATTCAAGGATTGGAGCTTTGTCTCAGGGCCCTAGTTTTGTGTTCTCCTTATGGGTTAGGTGGTTTGCTGTACTTTGTCTTATCCTATATCCCCTGGTGTTGACCTTTACCTGCCAAGGTTAGCTCTTTCACACCTTGATCTTTGAATTTTAGAATACCAAATCTTAAAGGTCCTCTTTGGCCTCACAGAACAAAGTTCTAGGTACTTTGTCTTGGTAGGAGCCATGCTGTACAACTCTGGTCACTGCTATTCCCTAGGATTTCTAAAATCCCCATCCTAATACTTTTTGATCCTTTTCTAGTATATCACTGCTAATCAGGTAAGAAAGAGAAAGGCAAAAAACATTTATATAATGCCTTCTATGTTTTTGGTACTTGTCTTTTTATCTCATTTGATCCTTATAACAACCTCCTGAAGTAGGTACTGCTATCCCCATTTTACAGCTGGGGAAACTGAGGCATACACTGGTTAAATGACTTACTCAGGGTAACACTGCTAGTAAGGTTCTGAGGCTGGATTTGAATTCAGTTCTTCTTGATTAGAGGCTCAGCATTGTATTCATTTTGCCCACTAAGCAACAAATTCAATTGAACAAATATTTATGAAATACTTACTATGTACAAGGCATTTGTGTTATGTTCAAGGTATACAAATTCAAAACAAAATAGTTCCTTCCTTCACGGAATTTGCACTCTGCTGTGGCTGCACTTGGTGGTTGAGGAGTGGGATAAATCATGGCAAGAGTAAGTAAATATATGGTACATAAAAAGTAATAGAAATGAATTTTAAGAGTGAGAGAGTGCTAGTACCTGGAGCAATCAGGCCAGGCCATGTGTACTAGCTAGACCTGAGCTGTGTTTAAAGGAAGCCAGGAATCCTACTTGCCTCCATGGTGATGATGTAGTACTCTCCTTATGGTGGGCATGGCATGGAACTCCTTGCTATTTTGGATCTTTTTGGTCTCATACTTTATCACAACAAGTCTTATGTTATTTCCTCATTATTCCTCAGTTCTCTCTACCCCAAACCTTTATTATAACCTGTCATTCTACTACTTTAAGTTGTGATCAGATTTTAACTCTTCATCCATCTATCCATTCATTCATCCATTCATTCATTCTTGGTGCTATCAAATTCTATCACTTCAATGAATCCACAAAAACGTACTGGGTTTAAACCATGTGCTGTATACATTAAAAGAATGGTGGCATATACAGAGAAGGATATTTTGTTAGGCCCTCAAGGACTTTATAATCTAATTGTAGAGAGAAAGCGTGCAAGCATAAAAAGTCAAATGACACTAGAGCTGTTAAAAGACAATTTGTTATAGCAATGCTGGAGCTAACAAAAGGGAGTGTATGATTAAATGTCAAAATAGAGGAACAGACAATAGGGTATATGCCTAGTATCAGTAGCTCTGGTCAGTGAATGTTAGTACTTTAGAGAATGGAGAGGTCATTATGAGTTTGAGCTTCATGGAAGAGGTGGTACCTAAAATGGCAATTGAAGCTCGGATAGAAACAATGTGTACGAACAGAGCTAAGGTGCAAGGCAAAAGATTGCATGTAGGATCAAGTATAAATTCATTTATTTAGCATGGATAGCTCTTCACCATAATAATAGCTATCATTTATAATGAGCTTTAAGGCTTGCAAAGCAGCACACATACATTTTCTTATTTGATTCTTAAAACAATCCTGTGAGATAGATTATTATCCTCATTTTACAGATGAGTCAGCTGAGGGAAGGGTAACACAGCTAGTATATGTCTAATAAAGCATTTGAACTTGGGAGTTTTTGACTCCATGTCCAGGACTTCATTCATTCAGTCATTCATTTATTGAGCTATTTATTTATTTTACAGGTAAGAACATCCAGAGTTATGTTTATAACTCTTTTCCTCTTCATCATATCCTCATAAATTTTCCTATCTTTGCCCTCACTCTTACCCCTTTCTCTCTTCAAAAAGAAAAAATGAAGTGGCGGAGAAGAAAAAAAGGATAGGATCAGTATTAGTAATTTTAAATGGAAGTTGTCTGATCCTCTCCTTCGCCGCTTTCCCCTTCATCCAGTATACACTCAGATCCCTGGTTCTTAACATCTCTTTGCTTTTCATTTCCCCTTTATGAACTTTCTCCATAGCTGAAGTTTTTTTTTTTTTTTTGGCTTTTTTGGCCCTCCTCAACTTCACCCTCCCTTTTATCCTCCTCTTTCTCTTTCCCTGCTATTTCTTTGTTTAACTTAATGTATTTATATACCAAATTCTGAGTGTGTGTGTGTGTGTGTGTGTGTGTGTGTGTGAGAGAGAGAGAGAGAGAGAGAGAGAGAGATTTCAAAGATGTCCCTCTCCCCCAACTTTCACCTCCATGATAGTATGTTACTATATTCTTTGTCTATTAACTCTAATTTTGAAAAATTCTCAAGGTCCTCTTCTTTCTACTTTTCCGTTGTGTATTCTTTTTTCTCCTTTTTCTTCTCTTAAAACCAACAAAACAAAAAACAATCAACTGTCTTTCTTCACTCCCACATTGACCATTTAAGACAGTAGTATTCTATAAAGACCTTTGTCTCCTCTCCTCTATTAAATCATAAGCAATTGCTCATGATTCAGACCTTTAAAATTTCTCAATACATCATGCTGTACAGGCTACACAGTTGACTCAAAAGACAGGAAAACTTGGCTTCAGACCTCCTTTGGATGCATATGAACTGTGTGATTCTGTCCAAATCACAACCTCTCAGTGGATTTCAAAGAGGATGCTGGTTTGCATTTGTAGAGGAATTTGGTCATTAAGAGGTAATAAAAGGACAAGTCTAGGATGAAAGTATATCCACATTTACATCTATAAGTATCTTTATATGTGTGTATGTATATATGTATATATATATATCTTTATTATGTATCTCTATAGAACTTTCATTTCTATCTTTATGTCTAACTATAATACCTGTCATCTCTCTGTCTCTCTCTGTCTTTATCTCTCACATCTCTATTAAAGGTCTGTTTTTCCCTTGTAGGATTATACTATTTTGCAGAATGTTATCCTTATGTGGAAAACTTTTTTGTTCCCTTTTTTGAATATTTTATTTCAGTGTTCATTTTGCTTTATCATAATTATGGCATAATTTAGTGTGATCTTACCTGTGGTTCCTTAGTATTTGACTCCTTTCTGTATTTTTTCTTCTGTAGTATTTTTGTTCTTCTGGATTCTGGCTATATAACGTGTTTCCATTTTTTTCAATTTTGATTTCTTTTGACAGTTGACTGACAGAATCTTTCTGCTTTTATTTTTCCTCTGCTACCAATGATTCTGACATAGTGTTATTATTTATTGAAATATTGTGAGGGGGCATTTTGTTTGTTCTGTTTTTTTTCAGGGAAGCTGATGATTCTTAAATAGTTACTTGTCCTTTTCTCCATGTCCAGCGTTTTTCTAGTAGATCCATTACATATATATTTTTTCCATATTTCGACTTTGTCCTAATAATTCTTGTTTTTTATTGAGATATTGAATTATTTATTTCATTCAATTTTTCAGGGTATATATTACTTGGGTCATATTTATGAGCTCCTCTAAGCTATGTATTTTTCTTATGGTTTTCCTCAATAATTCTAATTTCATTTTATCTTTTGATTAATTTCTTCTATGTACTCTTAGAGTCCTTATGGAAAAGTCATTTTCTCCTAGGGTCCAATTTTACTTAATTTTGAGTTATTCTCTTCCTCTATATTTATTGAACTTTTAACTTAAGATACTTCTTAATTGTGTTAGAAATTTTTTTTTATGTTTGTACATGTCTCCAGTATCAGTCCCTGGATTTTAATTTTTTATGCCAGGCTCTAGCCTCTCCTCTTCCAAGAGGAAGGGATGGCTAGACCCTGCTACTAACATACATAAGAAAATACAAAACTCATCTCTTTACTTTCCATATCTCCAATAGCTGAACTACTCTATATAAGTAGACAAAATAGTCATCCTAATAAATAGAACTAACCAACTCAATATCGAGAAGAAGGACACTTATTTATAGTACATTTTGTGCCAGCAATCTTGCTAGGTGTTGTGAATACAAGGTAAAAGCCAAAAGGTATTGATGATATGTATGTATATATGGCATGCAGAGTAAATACAAAACAACAAATATTTTTGGTTATATAATTGTATATAATGATTAAATTAATAATATGAAGGATACATGGTATGTAAGGGTTTACATCCGAAATACAGATTTATAGAAAAGTGACTCCTGGACTTGTAAAAACGTGAGCATCTTTTCTTAATATCCAACAATGATTCAAAATCCACTTACTGGAGCTAAAGAGCAATCTGATAATTTTTGGTGTCCACATTTATTTGAAAATGTTGAGCAATAACTCCAAGAGGCCAAAGTGTCTGTGACAAAAACACGAGACTCATTGGTCAAGAATTGTGGTTATGTAGGCAGACTAATTTGAACATTTTCACAGAAATTTGTTCTTTTCTACACCTTTAGCTAAAAAAAAGAATCCATAGTTAATAGTAATCAGTAGGAAGAGAGGATTATAGATCTACAAACGGAAGCAAAATTAAAAGCTTTCTGGTGCTACTTCCTCATGTCTAATGGCAGAAAAACCAATTTTCAGTTAGTAAATTACTTGTGATTGTTTCATTCTACTAAAATGGTCAAGGTTGTAGGGATACAGTGTATTGTCTCTCCAACATTTAAGTTACTCTGAATTGTCTCCTGATTTTTTTTGCCTAACTTTTTTTTTTAACAATGCTCCATCTTAAATATTTTTTGGCATTATTGAAGGCACTGAGATATATTTCAAAGAGTTTTTGATATGCAATATTTTATATTAAATCAAAATCTGCTTTCCATTCTTCTTGAAAATATTTAATAATACCTAAAACTGTTTCTTTCTCACATTTTTCCCTTCAGAGAACTTCTGTATGCTGGAAATATATCCAGTAGGTGAAGATGAAGAATAACTCTTTGCTAAATGAATTTTTTTTGTTAGGACTCACCAATTCTTGGGAGCTTGAGATTTTCTTTTTTGTGATCTTCCTGGCTTAAACATCAATGATGGCTGGAAACAGTCTCATTATACTGATGGTGACCTTTGACTCCCACTTGTACTACACTCCTATGTACTTCCTCCTGGCCAACATCTCTTTTCTTGATATGACCCTTTCCACTGTTACTGTCCCCAAGATGATCACAGACTTATTCAGGGAGAGGGAAACTATCTCCTTATGGGGCTGCATGGCCCAGATGTTTTTTCTCCACTTCTTGGAGGGTAGTGAGATGACTCTCCTATTATATTCATGGCAGTTGATCAATATGTAGTGGTATGTAAACCCTGCCACTGCACAACTATCATGAACTATCAAACACTGATAGGTTTTGTGTTGCTTTCCTGGACAGTGGCTTTTGTGCACACCATGAGTCAAATGGCCTTTACTATGAACCTGCCCTTCTGTGGCCCCAATGTAGTTGACAATATTATTTGTGACCTTCCTCTGGTGATCAAGCTTGCCTGCACTGACACCTACATTCTGGACCTGCTTGTTATTGCTGATAGTGGGCTGCTCTCACTAATTTGTTTCATGCTCTTGCTTGTCTCTTACACTGTCATCTTGGTCACTGTCCACTGCCACTTTGCTTCTGGGCTCTCCAAGTCTCTGTCTACATTGTCTGGTCACATCACAGTGGTAACTCTATTCTTTGGGCGATGCATTTTCATCTATGCTGCACCATTTAGTAACTTTTCAGTGCACAAATTTCTCTCAGTGTTTTACTCAGTTATCACTCCTCTCCTGAATCCAATCATCCACACCTTGAGAAATCGGGAGATAAAGGCAGCTATGATTAGATTGAGGAGCTGACCTGTCACCTCCAGACAGACTTTGTAGATGAAGTTCATGATAATAATAGTGAATAAGCACAACCAAGATACATCCCATCTCAGCATGACCTATTGCTCTTTATATTCATTAACAACTATATTAACTTTTACTAATAAAGATAATGCATATTTGTAATATGGTCCATCATTCATGTTGTAAGGATGTGTTTTGGGAGTAGGTATGTCTTTGTGTTTCAAAAGGACTAATTAATTGGACATTAATTTAATTTTTCAATGACAACGTATGCTGAGAACTCAAGAAATATTTAGATAGAAAACAATATATTTGGACTTGATAATCCCTAAAGTCTCTTTGTTCTCTATGTTCTTTGATCCTTTGATTTTCTGTGATATCATGAAGTACTGATGGATTATATTCAGATTGATCCTCTTTTAACGATAAGGTCACTCTGGATAAGCACCTCAACCTCTGTCAAAATTGGTTTCATTATCTATAAAATTGGCCTAATAATAGTCAATAACAGCTTTTCCCTCACAGGGCTGTTGTGAGCATCAAACAAAAAAAAAAACTTATGTAAAGCACCTCAAACTTCAAAAGAGCGCCATGGAAATGTCCCTCTCTTCATCATCAACATCAGGAATGGATATATAGAGCAATTTTAACAATTTGGCTCCAGGGGGGTGGATCTAAGATGGCAGCTGGAAAGCAGGGACTTGGGTGAACTCCCATGCAGATCCCTCCAAACACCTATAAAAATGGCTCTGAACAAATTCTAGAACTGCAGAACCCACGAAATAGCAGAGGGAAGCAGGACTCCAGCCCAGGGCAGCCTGGATGGTCATAGGGTAGGGTCTATCACATGGAGCGAGGAGCAGAGCGGAGCAGAGCCCAGCATGAGCTGCGCCTGGACCAACCAGACTGGGAGCTGGGCAGAAGAGGCCCTCACACCCTGAATCAGTGAGCTGTGGCAGTTACCAGACTTCTCAACCCACAAACACCAAAGACAACAGAGAAGGTTAGTGGGAAAAGCTGTGGAGAACAGAGTGAAAAGAGTTCTTCATTCGGTCACTGCCCTGGGGGCAGCAGAGGTGGTGCAATAGCTGCAGCTGCTTCTGGCCTCAGGCTCACCTGGTGAGATGAATTAAGTGGAGGATCTGAGCAGGAATGCAGAGCCAGCTTACATCTGAGTCAGGGCTGGGTTGGCAGTTCTTGTGGGAGGAGTAGAGCTGGTGTCAGAGCTTGCTGTGTAGAAATACCTCTGCAAAGAACAGTGTAGCCCCTCAAGCTTGGGACAAAGGAGTCTATACTCTCCAAGCAGTCATACCCTGATGAAAAATTCAAGGGTCAAGTGAGTTGTTTGGGAACATGGCCAAACAGGGAAAATCGGACTCAGATTCAGACTCAGACTTTGGAATCTTCCTTTGGTGACAAAGAAGACCAAAACATACAGCCAGAAGAAGTCAACAAAGTCAAAGAGCCTACATCTAAAGCCTCCAAGAAAAACATGAACTGGTCCCAGGCCATGGAAGAGCTCAAAAAGGATTTGGAAAAGCAAGTTAGAGAAGTAGAGGAAAAATTGGGAAGAGAAATGAGAGTGATGCGATAAAACCATGAAAAACAAGTCAATGACTGGCTAAAGGAGACCCAAAAATACTGAAGAAAATAACTCCTAAAAAATGGCAAAAGAGCTCCAAAAAGCTAATGAGGAGAAGAATGTCTTGAAAGGCAGAATTAGTCAAAAGGAAATATATATGGAGAGAGAGAGAGAGAGAGAGAGAGAGAGAGAGAGAGAGAGAGAGAGAGAGAGAAAGAGAGAGAGAGAGAGGTCATGGGGTGAGTTGAATATGCAGGGATGATATCTAAAAAAAATCAAATTAAGGGATAAGAGAGGAATATATTGAGAGAGGGAGAATCTTGCTCTCTTCAGATGTAACCTGAGGAGGGAATAACATACACCCTCAACTCAATATCTTACCCCACAGGAAAGAAGGAGGAAGGAGATAAAAAGGGGGGACAATAGAAGGGAGGGCAGATAGCAGGAGGAGGTAATCAAAACAAATGCTTTTGAAAAGGGACAGGGTCAAGGGAGAAAACTGAATAAATGGGGATAGGATAGGAAGGAGCAAAATATAGTTAGTATGTCACCACATGAGTATTGTGGAAGGGTTTTACATAATGATATGCATGTGGCCTATGTTTAATTGCTTGCCTTCTTAGGGAGGGTGGGTGGGAAGGAAGGGAAGAGGGGAGAGTATTTGGAACTCAAAGTTTTAAAAACAGATGTTCAAAATAAAGTTTTTGCATGCAACTAGGAAATAAGATATATAGGCAATGGGGCATAGAAATCTATCTTGCTCTACAAGAAAGTAAGGGAAAAGCATGTGGGGGGGCAGTGGGATGACAGAAGGAAGGGCTGACTGGGGAACAGGGCAACCAGAATATATGCCATCTTGGAGTGGAGGGGAGGGTAGAAATGCGGGGAAAATTTGTAATTCAAACTCTTATGAAAATCGATGCCTGAAAATAAAAATATTAAAAAATAAAAACAAAGAAACAAATAATAAAAAAAAGAATCTGAGTCCAGGTTTGAAATTAATCCACCAAACAGTACAAGTATCATATTAAGGGAGGCATAGGAAGGTACAAAGAATGCCACATACCTCCATAGAGAGTATGGGTTCTATAACTCTGCATTTTGCTTTTATATAGTTCTTTAGGGTTTGAAAAGTGTTTGACAAATATCATCTCACTTGATCTTCACAACAACCCTGAGAAGCTGATACTAGTATTATCTCCATTTTCTAGATGAGGAAATTGAAGTAGATAGAGGTCATGTGCTTGCTCATGGTCACACAGCTAGAATGTGTCTGAGTCTGGAGATGAACTCAGGTCCAGTTCTCTATCTCTTTTACCACCCAATGCAGCCTAACGGCCACATGTGGTCTTCTAGGTTCTTTGGTGAGGCCTTTTAACTGAGTCCAAAATCTACAGAAGATATCTTTTTTATAAGGGAATTTGTTCTGTGAAGTTTGGATTCAGTCAAAAAGCTGCATCCATGGACCTCAAAGAACACATGTGGTCTTGAGGCTGTAGGTTCCCCACCCCTGACCTAGCTGTATAGGAGAGAGAAGCTCTGTTAGTCGTGAAACTGATTTCAGACAAAGGGTGTGGTTCAGTTCCACGATGTAGTTATAAATCTCATGTTTCAAAGAACACTGTGTCATGAAATACAGAAGTACACACACGCAATTGCGTGCGCGCGTGCACGCGCACACACACACACACACCCACACCCACACCCACATCCTTCTGAATGAAAGAGAAATCCCTAAAATCATCAATGGCCCACATTCAGGCTCATGGGGAGCTATATTTTGTCACAGCAATACAAAAGAAGAAAATTCATCCAAACTGCTTACTTAACTTACATAGACCCTAAAAAAACTGAAGTTAGATTCATAAATCTCTTGTCTATCAGAGTCACAGTACATTGTCAATGCTTAGAAGGAATGTTTTATGTCAGGGCAAAGCTGCCTCCTAAGATGTGAAAGTACCAAATTCAGTCACCCTAAGTCACCTTCAACACCCAGCAAAATTAATTCTTCTCAAATCTAGCCTGGGATCACCAAAGCTTCCTACTGTTGATTGGACAGAAATCATCAATGTTGAAGGAATGAATGATGAATGAAAAATCATTTATTAAGAAATCATTATGTTTAATGAACTGTACTAAAATCTGGGGAAACAAACAAGAAATTGAAACTGTCTTCATTGTGAAGACATTCACATTTTAATTGGGTAGTCAACATATATTATGGAGTTTAGCTTTGGGAAATGTGGAAAGATCCAGCTGTCTACCAGGTTCCATCACGGGGATGGATGGAAATGCTCATCAGTCTTTAGAGTACATCGGTTTCATTCCTTCTTTCCTGAAGGAAGTCCCCAGATAGAAGCTATAAAAACTTGGATCCTAGGAATTTCCTAATTGCTTGCTGGAATACTCCCTAACAACTCCCTATATCATACCAAATTCCTTAGATCTTGATGTCTAAGTTTCCTTCCAGATCTAAATTTAAGATGATATCATAAGGACTTTCTTTTTTTTCTTTTATGGGAAATTGCTATGTATAATAGATTTTGCCTTTTGAACTAACATAAAGGGCATTTTTCCTGTTTCATTTTTTATTTTCTAGTGTACTTCTTATGTTACAATATTGTTCAGTCATTCAGTCATGTCTAATTTTTGTTGACCCCATGAACCATATCACACTAATGGAGTTTTCTTGGCAAAAATACTGGAGTGGTTTGCCATTTCCTTCTACAGTGGATTAAGGAAAACAGAGTTAAATGAGTTGCCCAGGGTCACACAACTAGTGCTGAGGGTGGTCATCCTGATATGAGGTCCAGTGATCTATCCACTGAGTCACCCACCTACTTCTCATATTAGGAAACCAACTGAAAAAAAATCCTTCATAAGAGAAACTTTTGAAAAAAAGATTTGAGTTAGGAAGGGTATAGGTAAGAAGGCAAGGATAAAATGAAGGTGAGTTGCTCGAAGTGGGAATGAGAGAAAAAAGAGGAGGCAGATATTCTGATACTCAGTGGAGTGAACATTAAAATATCTCTTCTAGACTGATAGGTAGAAAAAAATAGCACATTTGAAAAATGAATAGCTAAGTGTCATTTTCTCCCCTATATTCATGAGATTTGCTTGATAAGTCTTTAGAATACATTGGCTTCATTCATTCCTTTATGAAAGAAATCCTCACATAGAAGTTATAAAACATTAGTGCCCAGGTATTTTCTAACTGATTGCTGGAAGTAAAACCCCCTAAAAACTCCCTATACCATAATATATGACTCAAGTCTGATTTCCCAGGAGAAATGCTCTTGCAGAAGAATCTCAGAAAGGAGTAAACATTTGGATCCTGCAAGGTTGGGGATCAGAGACCTGCTGAAAGTCAGCACATCAGTCAATAAATCAATAATCATATATTAGGCACCTATTACGTTTCAGGTACTGTGCTAAGCACTGATGATACCAAGAAAGGCAAAAGACCATTTGTGGTTTCAAGAAACTCACCTTCTAATGGAGAATCTCAGTCTAATGGGGAAAGATCAGGTGTCATGGACAGTATGCTAGGTTAAGATTGAAGTACCAAATGCTGGATCCTCCCAGAGTCAAAATCAGATTTCCGGATCAGAGGAAAGTGAGACTTTGCTCAGTTTTTGATCTATGAATATATTATCAGTGATGTGTTTAGGAAGGCTGATGCTCACTCCATTGATATTTTTGACCTTCCTCCATATAAACATGTAATCCTAAACACTGACAAGGTGGGTGAAGCAGATTGTTGACCCACCCTCTAGAGTATTGGTTTATTTGAACACCATCTAAAATATATGTTGAATTTTGAATTTCTAGTGCATCATCTCTCTTCCTAATTCTTCATCATTCATTTATTGTAATCATGATTATTCACTTCACTGAACAAAGTTCTGACATCTTTAAAATTTATTGTCCTTTATATTATTGTAGTCATAATAGCTAGTATTTATGTAATGATTCAAAGTTTGCAAAGCATTTAACATATGTTGTTTCTTTTAATCTTTACAACAACCCTATGAGTTAGGTTCTCTTATTTTCCTCATGTGACTGAGGCAGAGACAGGTTGTTACTTGCTCACACAAGTAGGGTATATGTAAAGGAAGATTTGAACTCCATTCTTCTTTACTCCAAGTCCAGCACTTTACCCACTGTGCCACTTAATAGCACATGTTAAGCATTGTCCTGGTTCTGCTCCTTTAACTCTGCATCAGTTCATTTATGTCTTCTCAAGTTCCTCTGCATTCTTCCTATTTATCATTTCTTATCTTACAGTCACATTCCATTCTATTTATAGGTCAAGCTATGTTCAGTCATTCCCCAGTTGAAGGATATCCACATTATTTCCAGTTCTTTACAGCAAAAGTGAGATTATATGTATGGGTCTTTCCCTGTGTCTTTGACCTGTTTTATGTATGTGCTGGAAATGAAATTTCAGGGTCAAAGGGCATATGTGTTTTAATGACTTTTAAGGTAATATTCCAAAATCTTTTCCAGAATAGTCTGAAAAGTGGACAATTCTACCAGCATTGGATTAGTGTACCTGCCCTCCCAGAAACTCTTGCAAAAATTTCCTTTTTCAAGTTTTATGGGATTTTCCAGTTTTCCAGCCCATGTTTCCAAGCTGATTATAACTTACTTCTGCTCCAGCATTTATATGCTTCAGTCAAACAGGCCTCTCTGCTTTTCTTCTCATATAACACCTCATTTCCCACTTTTCTGCCTTTGTGCTTAGGTACCTATCATATTCAGTCTAACTCCATCATTATGCATTGATTTTGTATATATCTCCCATGTATTTATCTATGAACATAACCCATACTCTTCTTAGAAAGTAAACTCCTCAAAGGCAGGGATTTCTTCACATTTGCATTTTTCCCCTAGTACATGGGAACACAAATAGTACTAGAGTGTCCCTACTGTAGTATTTATTTAATGTATATCTTTTGACTGAATGACCAAAGCAGTTTCTGTTTCAAGTGTTGAAAGCCCTGGATCAAAAAGGAGTCAGAGTTAAGGAAACAGGCACTTATTAATCCTCTATTATATGCCAGGCACTGGCATGTTGCAAATCTTTTCACATTTGTTCCTCACAACAATCATGGGAGGTAGGTGCTAATATCCCCATTTTACAGCTTGGGAACCTGAGGTTAAGTGACTTGCTCAGGGTACCATAGCTGCTAAGTGTTCAAAACCATATATGGCCTCAGGTCTTTTTGACTCCGGCCCTTGCAGTTTATCCACTGCATCACCTACCCGTCTCATCTTACTGAGGTATAGAAGCAGATGATTGAGCCATAATGTGGTGGAGCAAATATAGAACTTGTCTTTCAACGCTCTCGTGACTCAGTTGGTCTGCATAAGTCTATGGTAGGAAGGAGAAGACTATCTCCCTGCAGTGCTTGAACCTTTCACTAATTGTAAGTCTGGAATATTGGAGAGGCCAGTTGTTTTCTAATGACCACTGGTTCTTTTGCCTTTTTGATATCCTTGCCTAGAGTAGAACTTAAATACTGGAGGACTGTCCAAATCTGTGGAAGAGAAGAGGCTACTTAAAGATTTGACTTTATGAGTTTCCTTTCTATTTTCTTTAAGGTTAAATAAAAATTTACCTAAATGTAGTTAGGTGGTGCAGTAAATAGAGTGTTAGATCTAGAGTCTAGAAAACCTAAGCTGAAATATGACCTTGGAAATTTACTAGTGATGAGAGTCTTATCAATTTACTTAACCATTTTACTCTCCTTTAATTTCTCCTCTGTAATGTATTAATAATAGCACCTTTCTCACAGGACTGCTGTCTGGATCAAATGAGATATTTGTAAAGCACTTTGCAAACATTGAAGTACTATCTAAATTGGACTTATTGTTACTAGTATTATAAAATATCATATTGGTCTGAGTGCTTGCAAGGTAATGGAGTTCATTTTCATCCTTTTGTGTAAAGACCCAGAAGGGAGGGAATGTGGGAAATGTTGGAGGATATTCTGGGGGTAAAGAGAAGCAAAACCAAAAGGATTCTGATTTTCCTCAAGGAATATTTGGTGGGGGAAAATTTAAGTAAAAGAAAGATTTTATGTAACAACACCCTCCCCCATTCATTTAAAATTTGAGTTTTGGGGGTGGAGCCAAGATGGCACAGTGAAAGGAATGAACTATCAGAGCTCCCTCAGAAATTCTGTCAGATACGTCCAAAAAAGTGAATCTGAGTAGATTTCAGAGAGTTAGAAGCCACTAGTAGATGGAGAGGGGCAGGAACGCTGGGCACATGTGAGGGCACCAGACCAAACCACCCAGGAACAACATAGGAATACAGTCAGTGCACTGGTCTGGGAGGTTGCTGGGTGAGTGAAACACCGGAGCAGGAACAGGATCAGTTTTGCAGTACCGGCTACTGTCACAAGGGCTATTCACCCTTCTCTCTCGAGGAGATCTATTCCTTCCCCAGTCTCCTAAGTCATGTAACTGTAAAATCTTATTTATCACCTCTGTAAGATGGCTCTCTACTTCCCCAAGTAACAGATTCAAAATTAGTTGTTTATAAGCAGGGGGAGCTGTCCTAATTATTAAATTCCTATGAGGGATTCCTATGGGATCATTGTAATATTTGTCTGCAGTTCCTGTCATAATAGCAGTCTTCATTACCTCCTCCTTTAGTCTCGTGATACAATCTTTAAGTGAATACCAGGGTCTGTGCTCAGTGGGCCACATAGAATCATTAGTATATCTCTTATTGCATCCCACAGCAGCTAATGCCAACAGAGTAGTCCTGCTAGCATCATCTCCTCGCTGGTGATGTTCCCTAAAAGCTTGCTGAACTAGAGGATCGTGGCTGATACCTATGAATCTCATACAGTCCCTCTTATCTACTAATATTCCACCGGCCCCTTGATCACTGAGTCTTACCATCCAAGATATTAATGGTTCTCCTACTCTTTGGCTGAATCTACTCAAAATATTTGTGACCTCTTGTGGTGAGAAATCTTCCTGAATTTCCCTCGTAACTAAATTGCTGCCTCGGGTTTCTGTCCTCCTCCTCTCTATGGGATGAACGCTTGTCTGAGTATTTAACCATCTCCCATTCTCTGTGTGAGGGATGTCCTGAACCCTAGTAGCGTTTTCTGTCTCAGCCCCTAACATTGTCTCACTCCCCCCCCCCACTCGCTTCCCCTGCCACCATGGCAAGGACAAAGCAGGCAGTCAGGCTTGGTCTGGGCTGAGTTGGGATGCACTCTTGGCTTATTTGGCCTCCTGTTGCTCCTAGCCACATTAATAGAAAAGTTCTCATCTGAGTCAGTGTGTTCTTGAGCAGCAATTTGTTCTCCTGCTATCTGAGATTCCCCTTCTTGCTGTGGGGTAGGAGTGCCCCCATCTCTTTCACTTAATCTCAATGTTTCATATACCAGCCGGTAGGCTGATAACACTATCCAGCTTTGCCTAGATAGTGATGCCTCTGACTGAATCCCAACCTCTTGTAAACACCTTTCCAAATCCTTAGGATCTCCTCTCTGTAGCTTTGGTTCCCAGTTTTCACAGGGTCCGGCTTTTTTAGCCAATTCCTTTGCTAAGGAGGAATAAAATGGATCCTCCCACCCTGGGATATTCATCTCTTCCTCTGAAGTTCTTCTGCTTCTGAATAGAGATCTTATACCTAGCAATCCCATCCCATCCTCGTCGCCAAATATATTAGGAAGGCAGAATTTATGATTTCAAAGAGAATCTCATATGTGCCTAAAAGGTCCGGAACCGTGGGATATAAGGAATTCTCTAAGCAGAAGGCCAGAGAACTAAAGCATGTATTTACACTCCACAGTAACAAGCCCACAAACCAGCGTCCCCATTTTGATATTTTCATCAAAAGCTTCCAGGCTCAATAAGTCCACCTCACAAGGGTAACCAGGAGGCCACAGAGAAGTGAGATAGTATAAGGCAAAATCGTATACATGCTTCCCCTCTATGGTAAGAAGATTACCCACTGGCCTCCAGGCCTTGCTCAGCACTCCAGTCAGCTCTGCTACCTGCAGCTCAGCTTCGGCTGTAGGCGTCTCTGGCTCCAACCGGAAAAGGAAAAGGGGGTCTTCAAGCTGTCCTCTCCCCTCTTATAGAGTTTTTGACATCATCAAGCACCGCCTGAATGACCAGGGCTGATTGGTTCTCGACTTGGCCCCTCCCCCTAGTGTAGACCAGGTTAACACACCTCCCCTCAGCCAGCCCCATGACTCATCACACAGGAAGTTCTCTGATTCCTGGCATGGTCGCTGGGCTTCCTGCCCCGAAAGAGCAAGCCCCAGTGTCCAGGGAAGCTCAGTGAGGTAAGCTGAGTCATTCAAAGAAAACAAAGTCTATTCTGGTTACACTCCACCCCTCACAATGTTCTAGGATGCACAATCCAATCATAATTTAAATTAAATTATATATCCTAGAACATTGTGATCCAATTATGCAGGAAACTAAAACATATCATTCACAATAAAGCAAAACATATCATTCAGTGACATTCCCAAATATTGGTTTACAATTCAAATGTGATCCATCCCTAGATCCCAGCCAGATAATCTCTTCAACCAATCATCCCAAAATAATTATTAATAATTCAAATGTCCACCCCTAGATCTTTGTATCCATTAAATAGGATCAATAATATCATAACAATAAAACAATATAGCAAGGATAACACAAAATAAGTACACAGAACACTATCATCATTCCCCCCCCTCAAACAATTGGGGCTCAAAATCTTGGGGTAAGGGGTGAAGGTCTCATTTTCCATAGCTTCTTCTTGCTGAAATTGGATGTAGAGGTGTCCCTGCCCCAAAGAGTCCCATTCCAGAGTTCAGTTCTTTAGCGAGCTGGCAGGAATTCCAAGAATGCTACGTGCTTAGGCAGTCACTGGAAACTGTAGGGTGCTTAAGCCTGCAGGAGACAGAACTAGCAACAAGGTTAACTAAAACAGAGAACAAAAATAATAGACAAGTATGGGCTATTATCCTTCAAATAAAATCATCTCCAGTTTAGTTGAAATTTCAGTTATGCAGAGATCCAATATCAGAGCCAAACTTAGATGGGAAATGTTTCTTTTTAAACGGAACACAATGAGGAAACTAAGCCAAGAGGATCCCACCCTAGATGGAGACTAGGATTGTCCTCCCAGCCTTTCCCCAGATGTACAAGGGAAACCAGGAGAATCCCATCCTAGATAGACTAGAATTGTCCTCCCAGCCTTTCCCCAGATGTACAAGGGAAACCAGGAGGATCCCATCCTAGATAGACTAGGATTGTCCTCCCAGCCTTTCCACAGATGTACAAGCTTTCATCCATTAATCACACAAAGTCACCTTCCCTCTGAGTGGCTTGTGGCAATTACCAGCATCAGCCATACCTGTGGGGTCCATGAATCTAATATTATAGCCCTATTCATGGTAAAATATATGGTTCAGGGGTACGTTTTGGTAATTATCTTCCCCTGAATAGACAACTGTTACAGTGTTGTTCTTCCCATGGGATATGACTTCTGCAGCCTTTGGAATATCATCTGGCTTCCGTTTTACCCATACCTTAGCTCCCAACTTTATTCTATCAATGGAGCAAGCCCCTTTTGCCCCTCTAGTAGTTATTTTGGGAGGAGGGTCAGTTTTCACAAAGGGTATTTTTTCACAGGGGACAATAATCACTTGAACTATCCTATCATTCCTACCAAATTGTACAGGTCTTTCACTCAAATTTTGGAGTGTCACAACAATTTCTTTTTGATAATTTGAATCTATCACTCCAGCCAATACATGTACTCCTTGAGCTGCTAATCCTGGTTTAGGTAATATCCGTCCAAAATGATTCTTGGGGATTCTGATACACACTCCAGTAGGGGTTTTTCTTATCTCTTTCCTATTCAACCTAAAATTCTCTATACAATGTAAATCATATAGCCAAATTCCAGACCTACCAGGTCAAGGAGAAAATACTACAAGCTGCTAGGAAGAAACAATCCAAATATCACAGAACTACAGTCAGGATCACACAGGATCTTTCAGCTTCTACATTAAATGACAGGAGAAATTGCAATATGATATTCTGAAAGGCAAAGGAGCTTGGAATACAATCGAGGATCAACTACCCAGCAAAACTGAGCATAAATTTCCAGGCAAGGAGACTGATATTCAGTGAAATAAGGGAATTCCAGACCTTACTATGAAAAGACCAGAGGTCAATGGAAAATTTGATCTCCAAATACAAAACTCAAGAGGTAAACATGGGGAAAAAACCCCTAGTTAACAAATAAGGCTAATTAGTTACATCTCTATGTAGGATTACCTTGTTTTATATATGTTTTATATATACGCCAATCTTGAGAATAGTATAGTTATTATGACAATTGAAAGGGATATTCATAGATGTGGGTTTCAGCATAAAATAACTGATATAATGATAAAAAATATAATTAAGAGATATAGAGGGATGCTTCTGGGAGAAAAGGAAAGGAGGTAGTAGAAAAAGGATAAATTACATCACATGAAGAGGCACAAAATCATATTGCAGTAGAGGGAAAGAAGGGAGGGAGAAGAACAGTATCTGAGCTTTACTCTCATCAGATTTGGCTTAAGAAGGGAAAAACATACCTTGATAAGTATAGAAATCTAACCTGTCCTACAGGCAGTAGGGTGGAGAAAGGGGGAAAAAAGAGGAGGGGGTGGTCAGAAGGGAGGGAAGAAGTAGCAAAGGGAAAAGGTAAGATAAGGAAGGGGAATCAAGAGGGAGAATAAACTGAGAAATGTGGCAGTCAAAAGTAAAACTCTGTTAAGGAGTGCCAGGGAAAGGGAAAAAGAAAAGTATAAACAGGGGGGAAATCAGATGGAGAAAAAGACATAGACAACAATCATAACTGTGAAGGTGAATGGGATGAACTTTCCCATAAAATGGAAGCTGGATGGATTAAAAACCATAATCCTACAATATGGTGTTTACAAGAAACACATTTGAAACAGGGTGATACACACAGGATAAAGGTAAAAGGATGGAGTAGAATATATTGTGCTTCAGCTAAAGTAAAAAAAAAAAGCAGGAGTAGCAATCCTAATCTCAGACAAAGCAAAAGGAAAATCAAATCTAATTAAAAGAGATAAGGAAGAACACAATATCCTGCTAAAGGGCACCGTATACAACGAAGCAATATCATTATTTAACATACATGCACCAAGCCTTATAGCTTCCATATTCTTAGAGGAGAGGATAAGGGAGTTACAGGAAGTAATAGACAGCAATACTATGATAATGGGAGACCTTAACCTCCCCCTCTCTGAACTTGATAAATTTAACCTCAAAATCAACAATAAAGAAGTTAGGGAGGTAAATAGAATTTTAGAAAAGGCAGATTTGATGGACCTCTGGAGAAAACTAAAGGGGATAAAAAATATACTTTTTTTCCTCAGTGGTACATAGCACATACTCAAAAACTGACTATGTACTAGGGCATTAAAACCTCACAATCCAGTGCAGAAAGACAGAATTAGTCAAAGCATCCTTTTCAGATCACGATGCAATAAAAATTATTTGTAATAAAGAACCATGGAATAATAAGCTAAAAATTAATTGGAACTACATAATCTAATTGCAAAGAATGACTGGGCCAAAGAACAAATCATAGAAGCAATTAATAACTTCATTGAAGAGAATGGCAGCAATGAGACAACATACCAAAACTTATGAGATGCAGCAAAAGCAGTTCTTATGGGAAGTTTTATATCTCTATATGCTTACATGAATGAAATAGAGAAAAAGGAGATCAATGAATTGGGCATGCAACTGAAAACGCTAGAAAAGGAACAAATTAAAAATCCCCAAATAAATAACAAATTAGAAATACTGAAAAGCATATGAGAGATCAATAAAATTGAAATCAAGAAAACTATTAAAGTAATAAGTAAAACCAACAGCTAGTTTTATGAAAAAAAAAAACCAACAAAATTGATAAACTTTGGTCAATTTGATTAAAAAAATGAATGAAGAAAATCAAATTATCATTAACAAAAATGAAAAGGGTGAATTCACCTCCAATGAAGAGGAAATTGAAACAATAATTACGAATTATTTTGCCCAATTGTGTGCCCATAAATTTGACAACCTTAGAGTTTATATTTATATTTTTTATATTTACAAAAATATAAATTGCCCAGGTTAACAGATGAGGAAGTGAAATACCTAAATAACCCCATCTCAGAAAAAAGAAATTAAGCAAGTCATCAACGAGTAACCTAGGAAACAATCTCCAGGGCCAGATGTTTTTACATGTGAATTCTATCAAACATTTAAAGAACAATTAATTCCTATACTTTATAGATTGGGAAAATAGGTGATGGAGTCCTAACAAATTCTTTTTATGACCCAAATATGGTAGGAATACCTAAACCAAAAAGAGTCAAAACAGAGAAAGAAAATTATAGATCAATTTACCTAATGAGTATTGATGCAAACATTTTAAATAAAATATTAGCAAAAAGATTGCAGCAACTTATCACTATATCTGATTCCATGCCATCCTCAGGGGGAAGTAGGAGGGGAAGAAAATCTGGAAGTCAAAATCATGCTGAACTGAGTGTTGTAAACTAAAAATTAAAAAATATTAATTAAAAAATTAACTAGAAAAATTTGAGTTTTGGTTCTGGGTATTAGACATAGTAAGATTGTTTTGGTAGCAGTGTGGAGGATGTATTAGAGAAGGAAGAGAATTGAGGGAAGCAGACAAATGAGGAGTTTACTGAAATGATCTAGTTGATAAGGGCATAAGGTAGTGTCATAGCAGTATTAATAGTAAGGAAGAAGTAGAGAGAGCAAGTATAGAAATAGAAATGATCAAGGAGGTAAGGACAGAGGTAGTAACCAAAGATAGCTTCAACATTTGTATCCTAGGGGAACAGAATAATTATCATACCAATTAAATTAAAGAAGTTTTAAGGAATTCAGTGGAGGTCTATATGCCTACATAATAAAACCTCCATTTTAATCTCTTTTCAAGAACCTTCCATTTTTTCCCTGAATGTGTTACGTAAATGAACTTCTTCTGGAGAAAATTCAGACAGAGCATACGTCTATCCCTTTGGTGAAATTTGCATCCAGTTTAATGACCAGACAACAAATTTTTCTCTTGAAGCCTAGGGAAAACCAGTATCACCTGGTAATAATTCCCATGTGAATTTGCTCATTGGTCTTCTGTGCTCATTATTATCTAAAATTGTTTCTTATTTTTTTCTCTTCTTGCTTGGGATTTCATATATGTCTCTCTTCCTGGAGCCCCAGGAAACCCATCATCTTCATTGTGTCTGTATCCCACTGAAGAGCTTGTTCCTTGATATCTTCATCTAGGGGTGGTAGGTTGAATGGCCAGTACTATCTTATACAATAATTTTTTTATTAGAGCCATGTAACATATTTCTATATAGACTTAGTAATTGAATAGCAAAAATGGACAATTACCAATGAAACAGATTTTAGACACATTCATCCTCATGTGGTATCTGGATAACTAATTGTAGGTTTTACAGCATTAGGAGATCCAAAATTTTGTCATTGCCCTTCAATTCAATTCTATAAACATTTAGTAAATGCTTTCCATATATAATATCTTAGTTAAGGGGGATGCATAGATGAAAAATGATATAGTTTCTGGCTTGAAGGAGTTTATAGCCTGAATGAGATGAACTACCAGAAACCTTCCACTTCTAAATCTATGATTCTGTGGGGTATTCAGGCTACTTCAAGAAATAATTATAGTAATAATAGGTGACACATATGGTAATGGGTGTTTTATGGTTTATGTAGAACTTTGTATGCATTATTTCAAATGAAATAAATGATTCAAATGGAATAATGTATATAAGGAAAATTGTGAATCTTGAGGTACTGTATACATGTAAATTACTGTCCTAATGAGAAATATTACTCCGTGTGAGATTGCAAAGAATTTAAATGCATTATTTTGTTGCTAAGTATAACAACCTTGTGAGGGAGGTATTCTATCTGTCATTCCAATTGCAAAATGGGGGAAACAGGCTTTGAGAGATTAAATTATTTGCTTATGATCATATAGGATTAGAATCTGGTTCTCTTCTGCCTCTAAGTCTAGCATTCTTCCACCCTCCTTCTCATGTACACATGGAAGTATGAGAACAGTATAGAAAGCCAAATATGATAAGAACAAAGTAGAGAACACTAAAAAGCAAGAAGGGTGTGGTCATATTTAGTTGGATGGATCAGAGAAGGCTTAATGGACTAAAGGGCACCAGATCTGATTAGCAGAAAAGATGAGTGACGATTTTTTAAGTATGGAGGAAGCCTGGGAGAATGTGTCAAGGCAGGTAAGAACAAATGACAAGAGGAAACAGGAAGTTTTCTTTTCTGTTTTGTTACAGATAGGCTATAACACTGGGGTCATGAAAGGCTTTAAAGGCAAGACTAATGGGATTTTATTATATATATTTATATTTATATGTCTATTGTCAGCAGGAAAGTGCTGATGGGTTTTGAGGTGGGGACTAACGTTTTACTTAAGATAATTTTGTCAACTGTGTAAAGAATAAGTTAGAACAAGAGTCTTTAACTTGGGGCCTGTGAACTTCTTTTTAAAAAATGCATATTTTGATAACTTTATTTTAGTATCATTGACTTCCTTTGTAAACCTATTAATTTTACTTAATGCATTTACAAATATTCTGAGGAGTCCATAGTTTTCAGCAGACTGCCAAAGTTACCCATCACACACAAAAAAAGATGAAAAAATTCTGGAAGAGATGGGAGAGATGGGAAGCAAGGAAATCTGTTAGAGGGCTTTTAAAACAGTTCAATTCAATCACTTTTGATTTGGCCAATTAACGTCAAGGTGAAAAATTCTGAGAGCCTGAACTAAGTTATTACCTTTGTGAATGAAGACTAGGAAATGGATTCCAGAAATATTGCAGAAGTATATTTGGAAGGACTTCATAAGTGTCTGGCATTGTTAAGGGAAAGAAAAAGAGGGAAGGGTCCTAAATTACTCCAATTTTCCCAGCGATGTAACTGAGACAGGTTGGCAGAGGGATAGGTTTAGGAGGGAAGGTAACAACGGGGGAAAACATTTCATGTTTCCCAGTCTCACTATCTTTTCTCTCGCATTTCTTCATTTGCATGAGTTATCCTCCATGTCTGACTTGTCCTTCCTTCCAACTCCCCATTTTGATTTCTGTTATTATCTTCTCAGTCACTCAGTAATGGAGACTGGAAAATTGAGAAAGCATTCAAACTCAGATGTTTTTGATTCCATGTCAGGACTTCATTCATGCATTCATTCATTCATTCATTCATTTATTTATTCAGCTATTTGATTGTTTATTTATCTGCCTCTATTTATTTTACAAGAAAGGGCATCCCACTCATATCTAGAGTTATGATTTTAACTATGTTTTCCCCTTAAATACATCCTCTTATAAATTTTCCTCTCTTTGCCCCCACTCTTACCCCTTCTCCTCTTTAAAAAGAAAAAAAAGTGGTAGAGAAGAAAAAAGGAAAGTATCATTTTGAATGGAGTTATATGATCCTCTTGTTAGGCCTTCCTCCCTTTATCCAACATACATTTAGATCCCTGGTTCTTAACATCTTGTTGTTTTTCATTTCCCCTTTATGAGCTGTTCTCTATAACTGAAGGGTTTTTTTTTTTGCTTGACTATTCCCTCCTCAACTTCGCCTTCCTCTTTAACCACAGTACCCTCTTTCCTCTTTCCTTTTCTCTCCTATTTCTTTGTTTTACTTAATATATTTTTCTACCAAATTCTGAGTGTGTCTGTGACTGTGGGGTGTGTGTGTGTGTGTGTGTGTGTGTGTGTGTGTGAGAGAGAGAGAGAGAGAGAGAGAGAGAGAGAGAGTAGAAGAAGAAGGAGAAGAAGAAGAAGAAGAAGAAGAAGAAGAAGAAGAAGAAGAAGAAGAATAAGAATAAGAATAAGAAGAATAATAAGAAGTAGAAGAAGAAGAAGAAGAAGAAGGAGAAGAAGAAGGAGAAGAAGAAGGGAGGGAGCGAGGGAGGGAGAGATTGTGCAATCTTCCTTTGCCTGGTTCAGGTAAAAGTGAGATTCCAGAGATGTTCCTCTCCCCCAACCTTCACCTCTCTGTTAGTATACTCTATGTCTAACCACTCTGATTTTCAAAAACTTTCAAGGTTGTCTTTCTGCTTTTTCCTTGTGTATCTTTTTCTTCTTCTTTCCTTTTTTTCCTCTTAAAACCAACATACCATAAAACAATCAACTGTGTTTGTCTTTCTCCACTGCCTCATTGACCATTTAAGACAGTATCATTCTATAGGGATCATTGGCTCTTCTCTATTAAATCATAAGCAATTGCTCATGATTCAGACATTTAAAATTTCTTGATACATGGCACTGGACATGCTACATGGCTGACTCTAGAGACAGGAAAACTTGTCTTCAGACCTACTTTGGATGCATATGAACTGTTTGACTGTCCAAATTGAAACCTCTCAGCGGTCCAGGCACTTCTGTAATACTATACATTTCAAAGAGGATGCTGGTTTGCATTGGTAGGGGAATTTGGTCACTAGGAGCTAAGAAAAGCACACATCTCAGAGAAAACTATTGATATTAACATTTATGTCTACAACTATCTTTATATTTATGTATGTATATCTATCTATTATATATTGCTAGATAACTGTCATTTCTATCTTCATCTCTAACTATATAAAGATCATTTGTCTCATAAGCCAAAAAGCAAACAAAAAGGTTTTCTACACAAGGGTAACATCCTGCAAAATAGTATAATTCTACAAGGGAAAAGTAAACCAACTATATAACTGTTGTCTCTCTTTCTGTATCTTTCTCTGTCTGTCTCTTTCATCTCTATTAAAGGTCTATTTTTACCTTGTAGGATTATACTATTTTGCAGGATGTTATCCTTGTGTAGAAAACTTTTTTGTTGACTTTTTGGCATATTTGATTCTAGTATTTATTTTGTTTCATCATAATTATGGCATAATTTAATGCGATCTTAAATGTGGTTCCTTGCTCATGTGTCCAGTCTCAGTCCCTGGACTGAAATTTTTGTGCCAGATTCTACCTTCTTCTAATGCTTCCAAGAGGAAGGCATGGCTAAACTCTGGTACTAACATACATAACAAAATACAAAACTGATCTCATTAGTTTCAATATTTCCAATAGCTGAACTACTGTACATAAACAGACAAAATAGTCATCTTAATAAAGAGAACTGACTAAGTCATTACCAAGAGGAAGGACAAGTATTTATAGTATATTTTGTGCCAGCAGTCTTGCTAGGTGCTGTGAATACATGGTAAAAGCCCACAGGTATTGATAAGTGTGTATGTAAGGTATACAGACTAAATATAAAATAACAAATATTATTGGTTATCTAATTCTATATAATGATTAAATTAATAATAATAATAATATGAAGGATACATGATAATTAAGGGTTTGAATCCTAAATACTGAGTTATAGAAAAGTGATTTCTAGGCATTTAAAAACATGAAGACCTTTTCTTAATATCCAATAATTATTCAAAATCCAGTTATTGTAGCTAAAGAGCAATCTGATAATTTTAGTGTCCAAATTTATTAGAAAATGTTGAGCAATAACTCCAAAGGACAAAGGGTCTATGGTGAGCACATGGGAGTCATTGTTCAAGATGTCTATTTATCTAGGTGGACTAATTTGAACATTTTCACAGAAATCTGTTATGTTCTACACCTTTACCTGAAAAAGTAATTAATAGCTCATAGGTAATAATTGGGAAGTGAGGATTATACATCTACAAGAAAACTTAAGCGTCGTCTGGTGCCACCTCCTCATATGTAATGGCAGGAAAAACTGAGGTCCAGTTACTAAGTTACTAGAAATTGTTTCATTCTGCCAAAATGGTCAAATATATAGGGACACAATGTGTCCTTTCTCTAAAATGTAAGTTACTCTGATTGTCTCTTGATTTTTATGCCTAACCTTTTTTTTTTTTAAATACACCATCTTAAATATTTTTGGCATTATTTAAGATGCTGAGATATATTTCAAAGAGCTTTAGATATTCAATATTTTCTGTATTAAATCAAAATCAGCTTTCCATACTTCTCAATAATATTCAATAATTCTCCTGTAAAACTGTTTTTTTTCAGATTTGTCCCTTCAGAGAACTTCTGGGTGCTGGAAACATATCAAATAGATGAAGATGAAGAATAACTCTATGCTAAATGAGTTTATTTTGTTAGGTCTCACCAGTTCTTGGGAACTTGAGATTTTCTATTTTGTGATCTTCCTCCTTGCCTATCTATCAATCTTGGCTGGTAACTGTCTCATTATACTTATGGTGACTTTTGACTCCCACTTGCACTCAACTCCCATGTACTTCCTCCTAGCCAACCTCTCTTTTATTGACATAATTTTTTCCACTGTTACTGTCCCTAAAATGATTGTGGACTTCTTAAGTGAGAGGAAAACCATCTCCTTTTGGGGCTGCATGGCACAAATATTTCTAGCTCATTTGTTGGGAGGGAGTGAGATAGCTCTTCTCGTAGTGATGGCTGTTGACAGATATGTTGCAATATGTAAGCCCCTCCACTATACTACTATCATGAACCATCGCATTGTGGTAGGAAGTGTGCTGCTTTCATGGATGGTTGGGTTTGTGCACACTATGAGCCAAATGGCCTTTATGGTGAGTCTGCCCTTCTGTGGCCCTAATGTGATCGATGATGTTTTTTGTGACCTTCCCCTTGTGTTAAAACTTGCTTGTAGTGACACTTCTGTCCAGGAGCTGCTTCTTGTTGTATTCAGTATGTTGCTTTCCATGATCTCCTTTTTTCTTTTGCTTGTCTCTTATATTGTTATATTAGTTACTGTCTGGCTTCGCTCCCCTAGTGGACTGTCTAAGGCTCTGTCTACACTGTCTGCTCATATCACCGTGGTAACTCTTTTCTTTGGGTCACTAATCTTAATCTATGCTTGGCCAGTTAGTTATTCATTAGATAAATTTCTTTCAGTGTTTTCCTCAGTTATCACTCCTCTCCTGAATCCAATTATCTATAGCTTAAGGAATCAGGAGATGAAAGCAGCCATGATTCGACTGAGAAGTCGACACATCCGTTCCAAGCCAAACTGCTAAATGATGATGAAATTTTTAATTGTACCCGAGAGAATACTCCTTAAAATGACTAATTACATATATATGTGTGTATATTTTGCACATAGAAATCAACCTTATTTTCAAAACAATTTATAAATAATATTTGAGAAATAATTTTGTTGTCTGCTTTGTATGTTACTTACTCTCCCTTAATTTTGAGACCCACATAACTGGAATTTAATTCAATCTTGGAATTATAAATTGGAGAAGACTTCAGCAAATATCTGTACAGAAAATCCCCAATTGAATTAGATTATTTCTAAAATAGTTTCCATTTTTTTGGTCCTATGATCTTTTGTTATTATTTGATATATGGGTAAGTTTCAATCAGATAAATAATGGAGGGAAAGGCTTGAAAAATTGAATGCTTTAAAGATGCAGTCCAAGAACAGAGTTTGGCAAATTCTCCAGGAATGTAAAAAAACAGATTTCAGGTGCTGTGACCAAGGATATCTAAGTCTCTTTACGAAGAACTTCCTGGTGGAAATCTCCTCTTTCCCTAGGGCTGTGCTCCATCATTGCTGGTTTTAGCCATTGTCTGTGCTGGTGCCTTTCACTACCCCTGGATTTGTGAAGGTGCATGTGGGGTCCTGGTGTTGATGATTACTGACTCCATCCCCCTGGGGCTCAGGAAGTGCTGCTGTTCTGTTGAGGTGGGGCCTCCTGTTGAGACACCTTTCTTCCTGCCCAGTCTTCTTCTACCCCCACAAGGAGCACCCTCTCCCCCACTTTCTGATCTAAAAGGCTACTGTAGCCCCACTTCTGGCTCCTCTATTCCAGGGTTTCTCCCAGGGGAGTATCATCTGGGTGAGGAAGAGAGGGATGAGAGCCATTATTCCTGAATATCATGGCTCCCAGAAGTTCAAGAAGGCAAGTTTCAAACTTTTAGATTGTGGGCTGGAAGCCTCAGGGGTAGAAATCATCTGGCTCATCATTTCTTAGAGCATAATAGCATTCCATCACAATTGTGTACCATCAATTATTCAGCCATTCCATAATTGAAACACATCCCATCAATTTCCAATGCCTTGTCACCAAAAAAAGAGATGCTATGCTTTGTATAGATATGCTTTGTATAGATATATCCCTCCCCTTTTAAAATGTCTTTGGCAAATAGACCTAGTAGTAGTGGTACTCAAAAGGTATGCACCACATTATATATCCCCTTTGGAATAGTTTCTAATTGCTTTCCAAAATGGTGTTATTTGTTCAATATTTCACCAGGAATGCATTAATGTCCTAAATTTTCCCACATGTCCTCCAAGATTTATTATTTTCCTTTTTTCTGCCATATTAACCAATCTGCTAGGCATGAGGTGGGACTTCATTGTTGTTTCAATTTGCATTTCTCTTATCATTAGTGATTCAGAGCACTTTTTCATACACCTATAGCTATGTTTGATTTCTTCATCTGAAAATTGCCTATTTATGTTCTTTAATCATTTATCAATTGGGGAATGACTTGTAGTCCAATCAATTAGACTCATTTCTCTATGTATTTGACAAATGAGGCTTTTATCAGAGACACTTGCTAAAAAAATTGTTTCCCAGATTTCTGCTCTCTTTCTTTGCATTTCGTTTCTTGCATTGGTTTTGTTTGTGAAATAAATTAATATAATCAAAATCATCAAATTTATATCCTATAATGCTCTCTATTTCTTCTGTGGTTATAAATTCTTCCATTATCTATAAATCTGACAGATAAAGTGTTCATGAGCTCCTAATTTGTTTATAGTAACATCATTTATGTCTAAATGATATTCTCATTTTCATTTTATTTTGGTATAAGATGTAAGAAATTGGTCTATACCTGCTTTCTGCCATACTGTTTTCCATTCTGGAAGTTTTTGTCAAATAGTGAATTCTTATCCCAAAGTCTTGGGATCTAGCTGCCCCACTGAATCTCATTTTATAACACAGCTTGAAGTCTGGTGTGATTGGGCCACTTTCTATCACATTTTTTTTCATTAATTCCCTTGATATTCTTGACTTCTTCCAGATGATTTTTTTTTAAATTTCCAGCTCTATAGAATACATTTTTAGGTAGTTTGCTTGGTGCAGCACTGAATTAGTAAATAATTGAGGTAGAATTGTCATTTTTCAAATATTAGCATGGCCTGTACAAGAGCAATTGATATCTTTCCATTTGTTAGATCTGACTCTATTTGTGTTAAAATGTTTTATAATTGTATTCATATAATTTCTGAGTATGACACGGGATGTAGGCACTAAATATTTTATATTTTCTACAGTTTTTTTAAATAGAATTACTCTTTCTATCTCTTACAACTGAACTTTGTTGGTAATATATATATATATATATATAAATGTTGATGATTTATGTAGGTTTATTTTAGATCTTGCAACTTGCCTAAAGTTAAATATTTCAACTCTTTGTTGATTCTTTAGGATTCTCTAAGTATAACATTGTATCCTCTATAAAGAGTGATAGTTTTGTTTCCTCACTGCCTATTCTAATTCCTTCAATTTCTTTTTCTTCTTTTATTGCTATAGTTAACCTTTCTAGCAAAACATTGAATTACGGTAGTGAAAGTGGGAAGCCTTGCTTCACCCCTGATCTTACTGGGAAGTCTTTTAGCTTACCTCATTAGAGATAACACATCCGGTTGGTTTTAGATAGAAACCACTTATAATTTCTTTCTGTAAAATTATTTATTTATTTAATATTTTTAGTTTTCAGCATTGATTTTCATAAGAGTTTGAATGACAAATTTTCTCCCTATTTCTACCCCCCCCAAGATGGCATTTATTCTGATTGCCCCGTTCTCCAGTCAGCCCTCCCTTTTGTCACCCCACTCCCCCCATCCCCTTTTCCCTAACTTTTTTGTAGGGCAAGATAGATTTCTATGCCCCATTGCCTGTATATCTTATTTCCTACTTGCATGCAAAAACTTTTTTTGAACAACTGCTTTTAAAACTTTGAGTTCCAAATTCTCTCCCCTCTTCCCTCCCCACCCACCCTCCCTAAGAAGGCAAGGAATTTAACATAGGCCACATGTGTATCATTATGCAAAACCCTTCCACAATACTCATTTTGTGAAAGACTAACTATATTTTGCTCCTTCCTGTCCTATCCCCCTTTATTCAGTTTTCTCCCTTGACCCTGTCCTTTTTTGCAAGTGTTTGTTTTGATTATGTCCTCCCACTATCTGCCCTCCCTCATAGCGTCCACCCTTTTTTATCTCCGTCCTCCTTCTTTCCTGTGGGGTAAAATGCCCAATTGAGTGTGTGTGTTATTCCCTCCTCAGGTCAATTCCAATAAGAGCAAATTCACTCATTCTCCCTCACCTCTCCCCTATTCCCTTGCTACGAATTGCTTTTTCTTTCAATTTTTATGTAAGATAATCTACCCCATTCTATCTCTCCCTTTCTCCTTCTCTCTGTATATTCCTCTCTCATCCCATAATTTAATTTTATGTTTATATTAATTTCATTTTTTAGATACCATCCCTTCATATTCAACTCACCCTGTGCACTGTCTATATATATATATATATATGTATATATATATATATATATATTCCCTTGTTAGATATGACTTTATTTGTGTTAAAATGTTTTATAATTGTGTTCATATAATTTCTGAGTATGACACAGGATGTAGGCACTAAATATTTTATATTTTCATATATATATATATATATATATTCCCTTCAACTATGCAAATACCGAGGTCTCATGAATTATACACATCATCTTTCCATGTAGGAATGTAATCAAAACAGTTCAACTTTAGTAAGTCCCTTATGATTTCTCTTTCTTGTTTCCTTTTTCATGTTTCTAATGATTCTTGTATTTGAAAATCCAATTTTCTATTCAGCTCTAGTCTTTTCACTGAGAAAGGTTGAAAATCCCCTATTTTATTGAAAATCCATATTTTGCCTTGGAACATTATACTCAGTTTTGCTGGGTAGGTGATTCTTGGTTTTAATCCTAGCTCCATTGACCTCTGCAACATCATATTCTAAGCCCATTAATCCCTTGTGTTATCCTGATTTTGTTTCCACCATACTCAAATTGTTTCTTTCTGGATACTTGCAGAATTTTCTTCTTGATCTGGGAGTTCTGGAATTTAGTGACAATATTCTCAGGAGTTTTCTTTTTGGGATCTTTTTCAGCTGGCAATGAGTGGATTCTTCCCATTTCTATTTTACCCTCTAGCTCCAGAATATCAGGGAAATTTTCCTTGATTATTTCTTGAAAGATGATATCTAGGCTACTTTTTTGATCATGGCTTTCAGGCAGTCCAATAATTTTTAAATTATCTCTCCTGGATCTATTTTCCAGGTCAGTGGTTTTTCCAATGAGATATTTCACATTGTCTTCCAGTTTTTCATTCATTTGATTCTGTTTTATAATATCTTGATTTCTCATAAAGTCACTGGCTTCCACTTGCTCCAATCTAGTTTTTAAGGTAGCATTTTCTTCAGCGGTCTCTTGGACCTCATTTTCCATTTGGCTAATTCTGCTTTTCAAGGCATTCTTCTCCTCATTAGCTTTTTGGAGCTCTTTTGCCCTTTGAATTTGTCTATTTTTCAAGGTGTTATTTTCTTCAGCACTTTTGGGTCTCCTTTAGCAAGTCATTGATTTGTTTTTCATGGTTTTCTTACATCACTCTATTTTTCCTTTACTTCTCTAACTTGCTTTTCCAAATCCTTTTTGAGCTGTTCCATGGCCTAAGACCAGTTCATGTTTTTCCTGGAGGATTTTGATGTAGGCTCTTTGACTTTGTTGACTTCTTCTGGCTGTATGTTTTGGTCTTCTTTGTCACCAAAGAAAGATTCTAAGGTCTGAATTTGAATCTGAGAATGTTTTTTCTGCCTGGTCATGTTTGCATTCAGCTATTTGATCCTTGAGTTTTTCATCAGGGTATGTCTTCTTGTAGAGTATAGAGTACTTTGTCCCAAGTTTGAGGGGCTGCACTGTTGTTTTCAGAGCTATTTCTACACAGCAAGTTCTGCCACACCAGTGCTACTCCTCCCCCAAGAACTGCCAACCATGGCTGCAACTCAGATCTAAGCAGGTTCTGCACTCCTGCTTTGACCCGCCACTTTATTCCTCCAACCAAATGGGCCTGGGGCTGGAACCAACTGCAGCTGTAGCTCTGTAAGCAGCCTCAGAGCTGTGCCACCTCCGCTGCAACCAGGGTGATGGCCAACCCAGAGTTCCTTTCACTCTGTCCCTGCAGGTTTTCCCACTAACCTTCTCTGTTGCCTTTGGTGTTTGTGGGTTGAGAAGGCTGCCACAGCTCACTGATTCAGGGTGCTATGGTCTGTTCCCCCTGGCTCCTGTGTCTGGTTCATCCAGGCACTGCCAATGCTGGGCTCTTCTCCACTCTGCTCCCAGAATCATGTGATAGACCTTACCCAGTGACCATCCAGGCTATCCAGGGCTGGACCCCTGCTTCCCTCTGCTATTTTGTGGGTTCTGCAGTTCTAGAATTTGTTCAGAGACATTTTTATATGTGTTTGGAGGGTCCTGGGGGAGAGATTTAGGCAAGTCCCTGCTTTCCAGCTGCCATCTTGGCTCCACCCTGAAACTACTTATCATTTCAAGGAAATCTACATCCACTTCTGGAACATCTACGTAACCCAATAGATAGAGCAGTGGACTTGGAATTAGGCAGCTTCATCTTTATGAATTCAAATCTAGTCTCAGATATTTTGCCAGCTGGAGGACCCTTGGCAAGTCTTAACACAGTTTGCCTCAGTTTTTCATCTGTAAAATGAGCTGGGGAAGGAAATGGCAAACTACTCCAGTATCTTTGTTAAGAAAACCCCAAAATGGGGCCACAGGACATCAGAAATAACTGAAACAACTGAAGAAAATGCACTTATTTGCATTCTCTCCAATCTTGTTAATGGGAATGAGTGTTAAATTTTGTCAAGTTTTTTCCTGCATTTATTTATGTAAGCATTTCTTCTTGTTGTTCTTCTTGTTATTGTTCTTCCTCTTCTTCTTCTACTTCAACTTCTTCTTCTCCTTCTCCTCCTCCTCCTCCTCCTCCACCTCCTCCTTCTACTCTTATTCCTTCTCCTCCTTCTCCTTCTTATTCTCATTTTTTCCTCCTATTTCTTGTCTTCTAATTTTGTGTGAAAGTTGGGTTCTTCTCCTGAGGTGTAGGGGGAACTTTCCCTAGCTTTAGGCTTTTTTGTGCTGCCATTTTCAGAGCTAATTCTAAGGATTTGTAAGCTTTCAGTTCTTCCAAGGTGGTATGATTTAAGGAGAGGTGTGGTCTCTGCTCTCCTTGCCTGTGCTCTGCAATCAAAAGAACTCTTTTCTACCCCAGAGATGTGACCAGGATCCCCACTCCCCTGAAATTACATGCTAGTGCTAGTTCTAGTGCTCTTCCTCCCCCGGGGGCTGTGACTTGGCTGTGTGACCCACATCCTCTTTTGGGCATTGCAACAGACTTTTGCACCCAGTGATAGCAATGTGTCCCCTGTAATCTTCTTCAGACCAGTTGTCTTGCCTCTTTATTGTGGATATGCTGAGAGTTCCAGATGTCACTACTGCTGATTCAATTTACCCCAAGGCCTGAATTCATTCTGAGGAATTATTTTAAATTTGTTTGTGGGAGAGGTTTATTTTTCAATGTTCCCTCTAGTCATTCCCATTGCCCCGAAGATCACCTCAATCAGATACTTACAAAATCTACATATCCACCCTTTATATTTCCCCTGCTCTCCCCAGGGCAGCAGAGAGATATTGGGGTAAATTATCTCACATAAAAGTCAAATAAAAAATTGTTAAAAGGGAAGTGAAGAAGGGTAGGTGAAAGGGAATGAGTGAACTTGGCTCTCATAGGATTTGGTTTAAGGGTGGAATAACATAAACACTCAATTGGATATCTTCCCTACAGGAAAGTAAAGGGGAAGGGGAGAAGAGGGGGGCATGATAGATGGGACAGCAGATTGTGGAAGGAGGTAGTCAAAAGCAAACACTTTTGAAAAGGGACAGGGTCAAAGGAGAAAATTGAATAAAGGGTGACAGGAGAGGATGGAGGGAAATATAGTCTTTTACAACATCATTATTATGGAAGTGTTTTGAATAATGATACATGTATAACATATATTGAATTGCTTGCCTTCTCAAGGGGGATGAGTGGGGAGGGCAGAAGGGAGAGAGTTTGGAACTCAAAGTTCTAAGAAAACATTAAAATTGTTTTTACAGGACACTGGGACATATGATATACAGTCAATAGAGTATGGAAATCTATCTTGCCCTTCAAGATAGTAAGGAAAAAGGGAATAAGGGGAGGGGGAGTGGGATTGATAGAAGGAAGAGCAGCCTGGGGAAAGAGGCAATCAGAATACATGCCATGTTGGGGTGTGGGGAGGGTAGTGATGTGGAGAAAATTTGTTACTCAAAATCTTGCAGAAATTCATCTTGAAAACTAAAAAGAAATTTTAAAAATATAAAATAAAACAAAAAACAGAATGAAAATCATAACAGCTATAGTGATTAATTGACTGGATTTTAGAGAGCCAAAAAGCACAATATCAATTGCAACCATTATTCTTAATTCATTATAGTAGCCCTGTCCTAAGTAGTCCATATAATATTCCTTCTTGGTGCCCTCAATGTCAAAGAATAAGCCTAATAAGTGCTTGTAGAATTGAACACAAATTACTTATTTGATCAGGAAAATGATACATAAATCCATTGGATCTCCTAATTCTGTGGTACCTGGGATAGTCACTCAGGTGCTGGCTAAAAGTTATTCTAATTCCATAAATTCATTAGTTCATTAAGGTTGAGTTAGAATAGGCCTCTATGAGCATCTGGTGTCAACAACTTGTTTTAGAGATGTGAAAACTGAGGCCTGGGGTGGTCAAATCACATTTACTCCTTCAGTGGAAGTAGAGTATATTTTTTTCATTTTAGTTACTAGATCTGTATAGAAATCTGTTGGGTGGTTATTTCCCAGGAATCTCAGTATATTAGTATTGATCATTCAACTTACTAGCTCTACACAAAGACCCTAAGGAGTAGCCTCTTAAAATATATTAACACATTGAGATTTTAAACTTGTTTGTTATTTTCCTTTGGCTTCAGGAAAAGAGCTTTACAAATACTAGTTTTTAGGAAGGAGAAAGGTGCAGGAAAAACCTTTATGTAATGGTGACCATAACATCAGAAGAGCATATGCCCTTGGGAGTTATAAGAGAACTGTGCTGGTTTTTCCACAGCTATCTGAAACAGATTAGTTTCCTGGTGATTAAGGTATTAGGTGAAATTTAGAAAAGAATAGACTTTGTACTGCTAAAACTGTCTTAGAAAATATTCTCCTATAATACACATGAAAGAAGAGAAAAACCCTGATGGAGTATAAATTAATATACTGGTCTGAGTGCATATTTACCTAATGGGTTTCTCTTCCTCCAATCTCTCTTCCATGATTTGTCTTTTCTCCTAATATCCTTTTAAAGGTCAAACAAAGGGTACTTTCTCAGTTACAAAAATTGTTTGTAAGCCAGTCAACATCAATGTATTGCAAGTGGAGCAACAAATATCCACAAGGAGACAAGGAATGATTTTAATTACTTTTTTAAAAAATCAATTAAAACTCATCTTCTCTTCCTTCCAAGACATTGAGATAGAAAGGAAAGCAAAATCCTGGTTACACATATGTAATTTTTTTTCTAATAGATCTGTTCCAGTTTTATGATTTCTTGACATAGAAAGTCCAAGCTTTATTTTTTCAATTTAATTAATATATATAGTTTTCAGCATTGATTTTCACAAGAGTTTGAATTATACATTTTCTCCCCATTTCTACCCTCCCCCCCACTCCAAGATGTCATATATTCTGGTTGCCCCATTCCTCAGTCAGCCCTCCTTTCTGTCACCCAACTCCCCTCCCATCCTCTTTTCCCTTCCTTTCTTGTAGGGCAAGATAAATTTTTATGCCCCATTGCCTGTGTATCTTATTTCCTACTTGCATGCAAAAACTTTTTCTTTTGAACATCTGTTTTTAAAACTTTGAGTTCCAAATTCTCTCCCCTATTCCCTCCCCAACCACCCTCCCTAAGAAGGCAAGCAATTCAACATAGGCCACATGTGGATCATTATGTAAAACCCTTCCACAATACTCATGTTGTGAAAGACTAATTCTATTTTGCTCCTTCCTATCCACCTTTATCCAATTTTCTTCCTTGACCCTGTCCCTTTTCGAAAGTGTTTGTTTTTGATTACCTCCTCCCCTTATATGCCCTCTGTTCTATTGTCCCCCCCTTTTTTATCTTCTTCCTCTTTCTTTCCTGTGGGGTAAGATACCCAATTGAGTGTGTATGGTATTCCCTCCTCAGGTCAAATCTTATGAGAGCAAGATTCACTCATTCCCCCTCACCTGCCCCCTCTTCCCTTCCTACAGAACTGCTTTTTCTTGCCACTTTTATATGACTTAATTTACCCCATTCTATCTCTCTCTTTCTCCCTCTCTCAATATATTCCTCTCTCATCCCTTAATTTGATTTTATTTTTTTAGATATCATCCCTTCATATTCAACTCACCTTGTGCCCTCTCTCTCTCTCTCTCTCACTCTGTCTCTCTCTCTCCAAATATATATATATATGTATGTATGTATATATATATAAAATGTACACACAGATACATACATATATACATACATGCACAAGATATATATATATATATATATATATATATATATATGTATATATATATATATGCATATTCCCTTCAGCTGCCCTAATACTGAGGTCTCATGAATCATACACATCATGATTCCATGAAGGAATGTAAACAAAACAGTTCCACTTTAGTAAGTCCCTTGTGATTTCTCTTTCTTATTTACCTTTTCATGCTTTTCTTGATTCTTGTGTTTGAAAGTCAAATTTTCTATTCAGCTCAGGTCTTTTCACTGAGAAAGTTTGAAAGTCCTCTTTTTTGTTGAAAATCCATATTTTGCCTTGGAGCATGATACCCAGTTTTGCTGGGTAGGTCATTCTTGGTTTTAATCCTAGCTCCATTGACCTCTGGAATATTGTATTCCAAGCCCTTCAATCCCTTAATGTGGAAGCAGCTAGATCTTGTGTTATCCTGATTGTGTTTCCACAATACTCAAATTCTTTCTTGCTGTCTGCTTGCAGAATTTTCTCCTTGATCTGGGAGCTCTGGAATTTGGTGACAATGTTCCTAGGAGTTTTATCCTTGGGATCTTTTTGAGGAGGCCATCAGTGGATTCTTTCCATTCCTGTTTTACCCTCTGGCTCTAGAATATCAGGGCAGTTCTCCTTGATAATTTCTTGAAAGATGATATCTAGGCTCTTTTTTTGATCTTGACTTTCAGGTAGTCCAGTAATTTTTAAATTATCTCTCCTCGATCTATTTTTCAGATCAGTGGTTTTTCCAATGAGGTATTTCACATTCTTTTCCATTTTTTCATTCCTTTGGTTCTGTTTTATAATATCTTGATTTCTCATAAAGTCACTAGCTTCTACTTGCTCCAATCCAATTTTTAAGGCAGTATTTTCTTCAGTGGTCTTTTGGACCTCCTTTTCCATTTGGCTAATTCTGCCTTTCAAGGCATTTGTCTCTTCATTGTCTTTTTGGAGCTCTTTTGCCATTTGAGTTAGTCTATTTTTTAAGATAATATTTTCTTTATTATTTTTTCATTTCATTTAGCATGTTGTTGACTTGCTTTTTATTATTTTCTTGCATCACTCTCATTTCTCTTCCCAGTTTTTCCTCTACTTCTCTTACTTGATTTTCCAAAACCTTTTTGAACTCTTCCATGGGCTGAGACCAACTCGTTTTTTTTTGAAATCTTTTGATGTAGGATCTTTGACTTTGTTGTATTCTTCTAACTGTATGTGTTGATCTTCTTTGTCATCAAAAAATTTTTTATAGTCTGAGTCGTTTTATGCTGTCTGCTCATTTTCCCAGCCAATTACTTGATTTTAGAGCTCTTTGTCAGGGCATGACTGCTTTCAGAGTTGAGCATACTATGTCCCAAGTTTCAGAGCTAATTCTATTCTAATGTGGTATGATATTCCTCTCTTGGCTTCTACTCTGGTCTGTGAGTGATATCAAGCACTCCTTTCTGCCGTGTAACTACCAGGGAGACTTCCTCTGTACATCTACCACAAGGTCTGCCACACCAGTGCTCCCCTACTCCCAAGGACTGCCAGCCAGAACTGTGACACAAATCCAGGTAGAGGAAAGCAAAAGAACACTGCCTCAGCACCATCAAATAGATCCCTGCACTCCCCTGTGATCAGCCACCTGATTCTTCCCACCATCTCTGGGCCTGGAGCTGCAGAAGCAACCACTGCTGCTGCTGTTGCTGCCATTGCCTCAACCACCCCTACCACTCCAGGTCTGTGGCTGGACTTCTTTCACATAGGCCAAAAAGTTTTCCCACTGACCTGCTTAGTTGTTTTTGGAGTTTGGGGGTGAGGAGTCTGGAAACTGCTACAGCTCAGTAATTCAGGTCCCTGAGGCCTTCTCCATCAGGTCTACTCTGACCTGGTCTCTTCTGGTGCAGCTCATGCTGGGCTGTGTTCTGCTCCCAATGCAGTGTGATAGACTCTTCCCAGTCACCATCCAGGTCTTCTTGGACTGGAGAGTTGTTTCACTCTGTCATTTCATGGGTTCTGTAGCTGTAGAATTTGTTTAGAGTCATTTTTCCAGGTTTTTGGAGGGATTTGGGGGAGAATGCAAGCCAGTCCCAGTTTCCATGCTGCCATCTTGGCTCTGCCCCAGTTTATATAATTTCTGCTTTTTTTTTCCTCGAAGTTCAGCTTGCTGACGTTTTCCTTGAACTAAGTGAATGATATACACATGTTTTATTAAAGTGAGATTATAAACCCCTTAAGGTTGTTTCACTTAGAAAAACAAATCAAAATACCTGTGCTAGAAGCCCTCTTCTGTGATGGTGCTGTTGGTCTTATTGTTGGACTTACACAGCCACAGTAGTTCAAAGTAACATTGTTGTTGCAGTTATTGAGAACATTATTATATGCCTATTGATAGATTGAATTTGTTTCTTTAAAAATTGCCTATTCCTTTTATCCTTTGACCGTTTGTCAATAAGGAAATGACTTTAATTCTTTTAAATTTGGACCAGTTCTCTATATAGCTTAGTAATGAGCCCTTTACTAGGGAATTTACTACAAAGATTTTTCCCATTTTACCTGCTTCTCTTCTAATTTTAGCTTTTTTTGTGCAAAATATCCTTAATTTTCTGTTATCACAATTGTCCATTTAACTTTCTGTGATACTTTCTGTTTCTTTTTTGAGAATGAACTCTTTTCTTATTCATAGATCTTATAGGTAATTTCTTCCTTGGTCCTCTAACTTGTTCATAATGTCATCTGATTCAAGATGTGAGATTTTGGTCTATACCTAGTTTCTGCCAAATTGCTTTCTATCTTTCCTAGAAGTTTCTCCCCTAATATCTGAGATCTTTGGGTTTATTGAACATTAAGCTACTTTATTTCTTTGCTTCAGTATATCATAAAAGCCAACATGTTTCACTGATTTACCTATTTCCTAGTCAGCACAAAATAATTTTGCTGATCACTGTTTTGTCATACAAGTAAGATCTGGTACAACTAGGACCACATGCTTCCTTTTTAAAAAATTAATTCTCTTGAAATATTTTATCTTTTGTTTCAGAGAAACATAGGTAGATATACTAAATGATGTGAAATGAAGTGAGGAGAACCAGGAGGATAATTAATACAATAAAAATAATCTTATAAAGATAGACAATTTTCAAAGACTTATGTATTCAGATTAGCACAATGGTAAAATAAGATGACTGTGGACTTATGATGAAACATGCTACCCAGTTCCTAACAGAAGTGATAGACTCAAAATGCAGACTGAGACAATTTTTTTGATATGGCTGATATGATATATACATACACTTACCTGTATGCAGGTATGTCTGAGTGTGTTTATATATGATTTCTATATATGTTGTTATTCAGTTGTTTCAGTCTTGTACAATTCTTTTTTTTAAATTAAATTAAATTTAAATTTATTTATTTAACATATTTCGTTTTCAGCATTGATTTTCACAAGAGTTTGAATTACAAATTTTCTCCCCATTTCTACCCCCCCCCCCACTCCAAGATGGCATATATTCTGGTTGCCGTGTTCCCCAGTCAGCCCTCCCCTCTATTATCCCACTCAACTCCTATCCCCTTTTCCCTTTCTTTCTTGTAGGGCAAGATAGATTTCTATGCCCCGTTGCCTGTGTATCTTATTTTCTAGTTGCATGCAAAAACTTTTTTTGTTGTTTTTGAACATCTGTTTTCAAAACTTTGAGTTCCAAATTCTCTCCCCTCTCCCCTCTTCCCTTCTCACCCACCCTCCCTAAGAAGTCAAGCAATTCAACATAGGCCACATGTGTATCATTATGTATAACCCTTCCACAATACTCATGTTGTAAAAGACTAACTATATTTTGCTCCTTCCCAACCCACCCCCCTTTATTGAATTTTCTCCCTTGACCCTGTCCCCTTTCCAAAGTGTTTGATTTGGATTACCTCCACCCCCATCTGTCCTCCCCTCCATCATCCCCCCCCTCCTTTTTATCTTCCCCCCTCTTCTTTCCTGTGGAGCAAGATACCTAATTGGGTATGTATGATATTCCCTCCTCAGGCCAAATCTGATGAGAGCAAGGTTCACTCATTCCCCCCTCACCTGCCCTCTGCCCTCCTCCCACAGAACTGCTTCCTCTTGCCACCTTTATGCGAGATAATCCACCCCATTCTATCTCTCCCTATCTCCCTCTCTCAGTATGTTCCTCTCTCATCCCTTAATTTGATTTTATTTCTTTTAGCTATCTTCCCTTCATCTTCAACTCACCCTATGTCTGCTCTCTCTCTTATATATATATATATATATATATATATATATATATATATATATATATATATATATATATATATAAGCATATTCCCTTCAGCTACCCTAATACTGAGGTCTCATGAATCATACATGTCACCTTTCCATGTAGGAATGTAAACAAAACAGTTCAACTTTAGTAAGTCCCTTGCAATTTCTGTTTCTTGATTACCTTTTCATGCTTCTCTTGATTCTTGTGTTTGAAAGTCAAATTTTCTATTCAGTTCTGGTCTTTTCACTGAGAAAGCTTGAAAGTCCTCTATGCATGATACTCAGTTTTGCTGGTTAGGTGATTCTAGGTTTTAATCCTAGCTCCATTGACCTCCGGAATATCGCATTCCAAGCCCTTCGATCTCTTAATGTAGAGGCTGCCAGATCTTGGGTTATTCTGATTGGGTTTCCACAGTACTCAAATTGTTTCTTTCGGGCTGCTTGCAGTATTTTCTCCTTGATCTGGGAGCGCTGGAATTTGGCGACAATATTCCTAGGAGATTTCTTTTTGGGATCTATTTGAAGAGGCAATTGATGGATTCTTTCAATTTCTGTTTTGCCCTGTGGCTGTAGAATATCACGGCAGTTCTCCTTCAAAATTTCTTGAAAGATGATATCTAGGCTCTTTTTTTGATCATGGCTTTCAGGTAGTCCAATAATTTTTAAATTATCTCTCCTCGATCTATTTTCCAGGTCAGTGGTTTTTCCAATGAGATATTTCACATTGTCTTCCAGTTTTTCATTCCTTTGGTTCTGTTTTATAATATCTTGATTTCTCATAAAGTCACTAGCTTCCACTTGCTCCAATCTAATTTTTAAAGTAGTATTTTCTTCAGTGGGTCTTTCGGACCTCCTTTTCCATTTGGCTAATTCTGCCTTTCAAGGCATTCTTCTTCTCATTGGCTTTTTGGAGCTCTTTTGCCATTTGAGTTAGTCTATTTTTTAAGGTGTTGTTTTCTTCAGTGTATTTTTCAGTATTTTTTGGGTCTCCTTTAGCAAGTCATTGACTTGTTTTTCATGGTTTTCTCGCATCCTTCTCATTTCTCTTCCCAATTTTTCCTCTCCTTCTCTAACTTGCTTTTCCAAATCCTTTTTGAGATCTTCCATGGCCTGGGGCCAGTTCATGTTTTTCTTGGAGGTTTCTGTTGTAGGCTCTTTGACTTTATTAACTTCTTCTGTCTCTATGTTTTGGTCTTCTTTGTCACCAGAGAAAGAATGCAATGTCTGAGACTGAATCTGGGTGCATTTTCGCTGCCTGGCCATATTCCCAACCAACTAACTTGACCCTTGAGTTTTTCAGTGGGGTATGACTGCTTGTAGACTAAAGAGTTCTATGTTCCACGTTTGCGGGGGAGGTGCCAGCTCTGCCACACCAGCATTCCTCCTTCCCCAAGAACCCCCAACCCGGACTGGGCTTAGATCTTCAGCAGGCTGAGCCCTCCTGCTCTGATCCGCCACTTAATTCCTCTCACCAGGTGGGCCTGGGGCCAGAAGCAGCAGCCGCTGTAGCTGCCCCACCTTCGCTGCCCCCGGGACTGGAAGCCTAACCACGAACTCCTTCCACTCCCGCAGCTTTTCCCACTAACCTTCTCTGTTGTCTTTGGTGTTTGTGGGTTGAGCAGTCTGGTAACTGCCACAGGTCACTGATTTAGGGTGCTAGGGCCCACTCTGCCCGGCTCCTGGTCTGATTGTTCCGTGCTGCTCCCGCTGGGCTCTGCTCTGCTCCGCTCCGCTCCCAGCGCCCAGCTCCCAGCTCCCAGCTCTGTGTGGGATAGCCCTCACCCAGAGACCATCCAGGCTGTCCTGGGCTGGAGCCCTGCTTCCCTCTGCTGTTTTGTGGGTTCTGCAGTTCTAGAATTGCTTCAGAGCCATTTTTTATAGGATTTTGCAGGAACTTGGCAGGGAGGTCATGCTGGTCTGTGCTTTCCAGCTGCCATCTTGGCTCCGCGCCGAGTCTTGTGCAATTCTTTGTGACAAAGAGTTTTCTTGGCAAACATACTGTGGTGGTTTCCCATTTCCTTCTCCAGTCTACTTTACAGATGAAGAGTTGAGGCAAACAGGGTTAAGTGACTTGTCTAGAGTTTCACTTGTGATATGACACTGAGCTGTGTATATATATATATATATATATATATATATATGTATATATATATATATATACATATATATATATATATATACATATGTGTGTGTGTGTGTGTATACACACACATATATATACATACTTATATATACATATATAGGTATATATATGTATATTTGTACATACACACACAAACAGAAACACACACACATATCCAGAGATCTCTATATCTTCACTTTATTTGTTTGTAACAGTGAT